>NC_141047.1:2100000-2691870 GCF_041138505.1 Cibotium barometz | reverse complement strand
AGAGTTCAAATGAGCTTAAATCCTTTCAAGGCTATCAATGGCAATTAGTCTAGTAGAGAATTAAGCCAAGAAAGACAAGTTTGACTTAATCTCTGTTTTACCAAAGTCACCTGTAGATTTGATGAAGAGCTTAGATCTCACTGTAGACTTGATCAAATCAAAATCTGGCTTCACCAGCCTGTAGAGACCCTTGAAAACCACTAGGGCCAAGAGGAATTATAGCAATTTGATCTGGAGTAGTAGAGATCTAATTTCTCCTTTAGAAATGTGGCGCCAGCGATTTAGCAAAAATTGGCAGCTACGCTTGGCGGTTTGCGATTTTGTTTGAATGGGATGGCTAGCTATGGTTGCCTAGAATTATTTGCCCTAATAGTGCTTCTGGAGGGAGATCAAGCCCCTCTACTGGCTAGGGGTGCAAAGAGCTAGTTGAAAAGAGGTAAAAATCTTAATCATCTACTAATCCTAATTAGCCAAGTGATAATGGGCTCACAAATTGATGGATTCTAGGGCTAGGCTCTGATAATATGTTAAATTTGCACCTATGGTGGATCAAATGCTAGAATCGAGATCATTAACAAAGAGATTAGATGATAATTAAGACGTGATTAGTGAGCAATTAACTGATAGCTTAATGTAGGCATGGATAATCAAAAACCAGCAAATTCTCATTAGGCCAATGCCTCAATTTATAGAGTTTACATCCAAGCATCTATTCCCACTGATTTCTCCTTGATTCACTCCACCTCTTTTGCTTGAGTCTCTCCACCTCCTCCCAGAATATCTCCACACCTCCTAAATCTCCTCATGCTACCCTTTATTCTCTCCCAGTAGATACTTCTCACCTTTTGACAGGCTCTCTCACATTTATAGATTCTCTTTTACAGCCTATTCACTTGTATATGTCAACACCTCCCCTCAAGTGAATACTAGCACACCTGGACCCTATACCAAGTTTCCCTCTTACTTGACAGTCCGTGACCAGTGCCTCAAGTCCCTAAACTCATAGTCCTTGACACTCTCTCTCTCTATGTGTCCAAGGCTACTACAAGTGCCCGTGACCTTGACCAAAGTGCTCATACATACATCTACCACATGGCCGACATCATCGGTGGCTGAGAGGTGGTTTTACTTTGTTGGGGCAGGTTACATTCGGTTGTAGGGTTTCTCTCTCTCTCTCTCTCTCTCTCTCTCTCTCTCTCTCTGTCTCTCTCTCTCTCTCTCTCTCTCTCTCTCTGTCTCTCTCTCTCTCTCTCTCTCTCTCTCAGAAAAGATGATCTGACTCCACTTCCTTAGGAGCCTACAGCTCCCCTCAAGTGAATACTCCTAGCACACCTGGACACTATACCTGGACACTATACTAAGTTTCCCTCCTACTTGATAGTCCGCGACCAATGCCTCAAGTCCGTAAACTCATAGTCCTTGACACTCTCTCTCTCTATCTGTCCAAGGCTACTACAAGTGCCCGTGACCGTGACCAAAGTGCTCATACATACATCTACCACATGGCCGACATCATCGGTGGCTGAGAGGTGGTTTTACTTTGTTGGGGCAGGTTACATTCGGTTGTAGGGTTTCTCTCTCTCTCTCTCTCTCTCTCTCTCTCTCTCTCTCTCTCTCTCTCTCTCTCTCTCTCTCTCTCTCTCAGAGAAGATGATCTGACTCCACTTCCTTAGGAGCCTACAGCTCCCCTCAAGTGAATACTCCTAGCACACCTGGACACTATACCTGGACACTATACTAAGTTTCCCTCCTACTTGATAGTCCGCGACCAGTGCCTCAAGTCCGTAAACTCATAGTCCTTGACACTCTCTCTCTCTATGTGTCCAAGGCTACTACAAGTGCCCGTGACCTTGACCAAAGTGCTCATACATACATCTACCACATGGCCGACATCATCGGTGGCTGAGAGGTGGTTTTACTTTGTTGGGGTGGGTTACATTCGGTTGTAGGGTTTCTCTCTCTCTCTCTCTCTCTCTCTCTCTCTCTCTCTCTCTCTCTCTCTCTCTCTCTCTCTCAGAAAAGATGATCTGACTCCACTTCCTTAGGAGCCTCCATGAAGTTTGTTGATGTCGTTTCTTCTCCACTGGGTTTGCTGTAGCAGTCTCTTGCCATGTGTCCTGGCTTTTCCACAGTTTTGGCAAGTGATGGTCCTTCCTCCTACTCTACCTCTTTCTCGTCCTCGTCCTCGAGAGAATCCTCCTCAGGTGAAGAATGCTTTTTTTTCTCCTGCTGTTGAGTCTAGCCATTTCTTCTCTTTGCCTCTGGTCTCTTGCTCTAGTAGAGCTCCTTCTATTTTTTTTAGCTTCAATTCAGGTACATTCTTTAGTGTTGCTACAATGTTTTCATATTCACCTTTGTCCTTATTCTCCAGAAGCACTGCTAGTGCCTCATCATCTTCTGTCTTTTTGCCAATAGCTGCCAGTTGTTGCTTAATGCTTTTATATTTGTTCAAGTGTGTGATTAAAGATTTACTTTACTTCATGTCTAATTTCTAGAATTGTATTAACAGACTTATCTTTGAATTTTTGCTTGTGTTCCAAATAATTTTTTGAGTTCATCCAATGCATCTTTTGCCCACTGTATCCTTGTGATGTGATGAATGATTTCATCATTTAAACTGAGTGCGATAAGTCCCAATGCTTTTTCAATCCTCCTCTTCCACTCATTTTTCCCTCTCACCTCTTTGCATTCATCTCTTCCCTCAACTAGCCCCCACAGATTTTTCCTCATGAGCAGATACATGGTTTTTGTCTGCCATGTGTAAAACTGCTCCCCATAAATTTGGCTATCTCTTGTGCCGCCGTACTCATGATGATGTGAAGGGGGTCTTACCTCTTGATCAAATTTCAAGATTCAAGGGCAATGTCTACCCTTTTACAACTCAATATAAGGTTTAGGTGGTGATGATTACAACAGCTTTATCAGCATAAAATCACCAAAAATTACATTAAACCAAGGGTAACAAATCTGTACGGAAGGGTTGGAGTATCAAACCATCTCCGAATTGCAATCTGAAACTATAAGGATCTGTATCAGATACCAAATGGTTGATTTGAACCCGTAATTGCACTGAAAAATAATGAATAGTATTGATTAATCATTGATTAGTAAACTAATCATCTATTTTGTGTGCAAAAAACAGAGTATGCGGGGAGTCCAGATCTAAGGCCTTAGAGTTCAAATGAGCTTAAATCCTTTCAGGGCTATCAATGGCAATTAGTCTAGTAGAGAATTAAGCCAAGAAAGATAAGATTTGACCAAAAATTGAATGCTTAATCTCTGTTTTACCAGAGTCACCTGTAGATTTGATGAAGAGCTTAGATCTCACTGTAGACTTGATCAAATCAAAATCTGTCTTCACCAGCTTGTAGAGCACCCTTGAAAACCACTAGGGCCAAGAGGAATTATAGCAATTTGATCTGGAGTAGTAGAGATCTCATTTCTCCTTCAGAAATGTGGCGCCAGCGATTTAGCAAAAATTGGCAGCTACGCTTGGCGGTTTGCGATTTTGTTTGAATGGGATGGCTAGCTATGGTTGCCTAGAATTATTTGCCCTAATAGTGCTTCTGGAGGGAGATCAAGCCCCTCTACTGGCTAGGGGTGCAAAGAGCTAGTTGAAAAGAGGTAAAAATCTTAATTATCTACTAATCCTAATTAGCCAAGTGATAATGGGCTCACAAATTGATGGATTCTAGGGCTAGGCTCTGATAATATGTTAAATTTGCACCTATGGTGGATCAAATGCTAGAGTCGAGATCATTAACAAAGAGATTAGATGATAATTAAGACGTGATTAGTGAGCAATTAACTGATAGCTTAATGTAGGCATGGATAATCAAAAACCAGCAAATTCTCATTAGGCCAATGCCTCAATTTATAGAGTTTACATCCAAGCATCTATTCCCACTGATTTCTCCTATTCCCACTGATTTCTCCTTGATTCACTCCACCTCTTTTGCTTGATTCTCTCCACCTCTTCCCAGAATATCTCCACACCTCCTAAATCTCCTCATGCTACCCTTTATTCTCTCCCAATAGATACTTCTCACCTTTTGACAGGCTCTCTCACATTTATAGATTCTCTTTTACAGCCTATTCACTTGTATATGTCAACACCTCCCCTCAAGTGAATACTCCTAGCACACCTGGACCCTATACCAAGTTTCCATCTTACTTGATAGTCCGCGACCAGTGCCTCAAGTCCCTAAACTCATAGTCCTTGACACTCTCTCTCTCTATGTGTCCAAGGCTACTACAAGTGCCCGTGACCTTGACCAAAGTGCTCATACATACATCTACCACATGGCCGACATCATCGGTGGCTGAGAGGTGGTTTTACTTTGTTGGGGTAGGTTACATTCGGTTGTAGGCTTTCTCTCTCTCTCTCTCTCTCTCTCTCTCTCTCTCTCTCTCTCTCTCTCTCAGAAAAGATGATCTGACTCCACTTCCTTAGGAGCCTCCATGAAGTTTGTTGATGTCGTTTCTTCTCTACTGGGTTTGCTGTAGCAGTCTCTTGCCATCTGTCCTGGCTTTTTCACAGTTTTGGCAAGTGATGGTCCTTCCTCGTACACTACCTCTTTCTCGTCCTCGTCCTTGAGAGAATCCTCCTCAGGTGAAGAATGCTTTTTTTTCTCCTCCTGTTGAGTCTAGCCATTTCTTCTCTTTGCCTCTGGTCTCTTGCTCTAGTAGAGCTCCTTCTATCTTTTTTAGCTTCAATTCAGGTACATTCTTTAGTGTTGCTACAATGTTTTTATATTCCCCTTTGTCCACACTCTTCAGAAGCACTGTTAGTGCCTCATCATCTTCTGTCTTTTTGCCAATAGCTGCCAGTTGTTGCTTAATGCTTTTATATTTGTTCAAGTGTGTTCTTAAAGATTCACTTTCCTTCATGTCTAATTTCTAGAATTGTATTAACAGATTATCTCTGAATTTTTTGCTTGTGTTCCAAATAATTTTTTAAGTTCATCCAATGCATCTTTTGCCCACTGTATCCTTGTGATGTGATGAATGATTTCATCATTTAAACTGAGTGCGATAAGTCCCAATGCTTTTTCAATCCTCCTCTTCCACTCATTTTTCCCTCTCACCTCTTTGCATTCATCTCTTCCCTCAACTAGCCCCCACAGATTTTTCCTCATGAGCAGATACATGGTTTTTGTCTGCCATGTGTAAAACTGCTCCCCATAAATTTGGCTATCTCTTGTGCCACCGTACTCATGATGATGTGAAGGGGGCTTACCTCGATCAAATTTCAAGATTCAAGGGCAATGTCTACCCTTTTACAACTCAATATAAGGTTTAGGTGGTGATGATTACAACAGCTTTATCAGCATAAAATCACCAAAAATTACATTAAACCAAGGGTAACAAATCTGTACGGAAGGGTTGGAGTATCAAACCATCTCCGAATTGCAATCTGAAACTATAAGGATCTGTATCAGATACCAGATGGTTGATTTGAACCCGTAATTGCACCGAAAAATAATGAATAGTATTGATTAATCATTGATTAGTAAACTAATCATCTATTTTGTGTGCAGAAAACAGAGTATGCGGGGAGTCCAGATCTAAGGCCTTAGAGTTCAAATGAGCTTAAATCCTTTCAGGGCTATCAATGGCAATTAGTCTAGCAGAGAATTAAGCCAAGAAAGACAAGATTTGACCAAAAATTGAATGCTTAATCTCTGTTTTACCAAAGTCACCTGTAGATTTGATGAAGAGCTTAGATCTCACTGTAGACTTGATCAAATCAAAATCTGTCTTCACCAGCTTGTAGAGCACCCTTGAAAACCACTAGGGCCAAGAGGAATTATAGCAATTTGATCTGGAGTAGTAGAGATCTCATTTCTCCTTCTTCAAAAATGTGGCGCCAGCGATTTAGCAAAAATTGGCAGCTACGCTTGGCGGTTTGCGATTTTGTTTGAATGGGATGGCTAGCTATCGTTGCCTAGAATTATTTGCCCTAATAGTGCTTCTGGAGGGAGATCAAGCCCCTCTACTGGCTAGGGGTGCAAAGAGCTAGTTGAAAAGAGGTAAAAATCTTAATTATCTACTAATCCTAATTAGCCAAGTGATAATGGGCTCACAAATTGATGGATTCTAGGGCTAGGCTCTGATAATATGTTAAATTTGCACCTATGGTGGATCAAATGCTAGAATCGAGATCATTAACAAAGAGATTAGATGATAATTAAGACGTGATTAGTGAGCAATTAACTGATAGCTTAATGTAGGCACGGATAATCAAAAGCCAGCAAATTCTCATTAGGCCAATGCCTCAATTTATAGAGTTTACATCCAAGCATCTATTCCCACTGATTTCTCCTTGATTCACTCCACCTCTTTTGCTTGATTCTCTCCACCTCTTCCCAGAATATCTCCACACCTCCTAAATCTCCTCATGCTACCCTTTATTCTCTCCCAGTAGATACTTCTCACCTTTTGACAGGCTCTCTCACATTTATAGATTCTCTTTTACAGCCTATTCACTTGTATATGTCAACACCTCCCCTCAAGTGAATACTAGCTCACCTGGACCCTATACCAAGTTTCCCTCTTACTTGACAGTCCGCGACCAGTGCCTCAAGTCCCTAAACTCATAGTCCTTGACACTCTCTCTCTCTCTATGTGTCCAAGGCTACTACAAGTGCCCGTGACCTTGACCAAAGTGCTCATACATACATCTACCACATGGCCGACATCATCGGTGGCTGAGAGGTGGTTTTACTTTGTTGGGGCAGGTTACATTCGGTTGTAGGGTTTCTCTCTCTCTCTCTCTCTCTCTCTCTCTCTCTCTCTCTCTCTCTCTCTCTCTCTCTCTCTCTTAGAAAAGATGATCTGACTCCACTTCCTTAGGAGCCTACAGCTCCCCTCAAGTGAATACTCCTAGCACACCTGGACACTATACCTGGACACTATTCTAAGTTTCCCTCCTACTTGATAGTCCGCGACCAGTGCCTCAAGTCCGTAAACTCATAGTCCTTGACACTCTCTCTCTCTCTACGTGTCCAAGGCTACTACAAGTGCCCGTGACCTTGACCAAAGTGCTCATACATACATCTATCACATGGCCGACATCATCGGTGGCTGAGAGGTGGTTTTACTTTGTTGGGGCAGGTTACATTCGGTTGTAGGGTTTCTCTCTCTCTCTCTCTCTCTCTCTCTCTCTCTCTCTCTCTCTCTCTCTCAGAAAAGATGATCTGACTCCACTTCCTTAGGAGCCTACAACTCCCCTCAAGTGAATACTCCTAGCACACCTGGACACTATACCTGGACACTATACTAAGTTTCCCTCCTACTTGATAGTCCGCGACCAGTGCCTCAAGTCCGTAAACTCATAGTCCTTGACACTCTCTCTCTCTATGTGTCCAAGGCTACTACAAGTGCCCGTGACCTTGACCAAAGTGCTCATACATACATCTACCACATGGCCGACATCATCGGTGGTGGCTGAGAGGTGGTTTTGCTTTGTTGGGGTAGGTTACATTCGGTTGTAGGGTTTCTCTCTCTCTCTCTCTCTCTCTCTCTCTCTCTCTCTCTCTCTCTCTCTCTCAGAGAAGATGATCTGACTCCACTTCCTTAGGAGCCTACAGCTCCCCTCAAGTGAATACTCCTAGCACACCTGGACACTATACCTGGACACTATACTAAGTTTCCCTCCTACTTGATAGTCCGGGACCAGTGGCTCAAGTCCGTAAACTCATTGTCCTTGACACTCTCTCTCTCTATGTGTTTAAGGCTACTACAAGTGCCCGTGACCTTGACCAAAGTGCTCATACATACATCTACCACATGGCCGACATCATCGGTGGCTGAGAGGTGGTTTTACTTTGTTGGGGTAGGTTACATTCGGTTGTAGGGTTTCTCTCTCTCTCTCTCTCTCTCTCTCTCTCTCTCTCTCTCTCTCTCTCTCTCTCTCTCTCTCTCTCTCTCTCTCTCTCTCAGAAAAGATGATCTGACTCCACTTCCTTAGGAGCCTCCATGAAGTTTGTTGATGTCGTTTCTTCTCCACTGGGTTTGCTGTAGCAGTCTCTTGCCATGTGTCCTGGCTTTTCCACAGTTTTGGCAAGTGATGGTCCTTCCTCCTACTCTACCTCTTTCTCGTCCTCGTCCTCGAGAGAATCCTCCTCAGGTGAAGAATGCTTTTTTTTCTCCTGCTGTTGAGTCTAGCCATTTCTTCTCTTTGCCTCTGGTCTCTTGCTCTAGTAGAGCTCCTTCTATTTTTTTAGCTTCAATTCAGGTACATTCTTTAGTGTTGCTACAATGTTTTCATATTCCCCTTTGTCCACACTCTTCAGAAGCACTGCTAGTGCCTCATCATCTTCTGTCTCTTTGCCAATAGCTGCCAGTTGTTGCTTAATGCTTTTATATTTGTTCAAGTGTGTGATTAAAGATTTACTTTACTTCATGTCTAATTTCTAGAATTGTATTAACAGACTTATCTTTGAATTTTTTGCTTGTGTTCCAAATAATTTTTTGAGTTCATCCAATGCATCTTTTGCCCACTGTATCCTTGTGATGTGATGAATGATTTCATCATTTAAACTGAGTGCGATAAGTCCCAATGCTTTTTCAATCCTCCTCTTCCACTCATTTTTCCCTCTCACCTCTTTGCATTCATCTCTTCCCTCAACTAGCCCCCACAGATTTTTCCTCATGAGCAGATACATGGTTTTTGTCTGCCATGTGTAAAACTGCTCCCCATAAATTTGGCTATCTCTTGTGCCGCCGTACTCATGATGATGTGAAGGGGGTCTTACCTCTTGATCAAATTTCAAGATTCAAGGGCAATGTCTACCCTTTTACAACTCAATATAAGGTTTAGGTGGTGATGATTACAACAGCTTTATCAGCATAAAATCACCAAAAATTACATTAAACCAAGGGTAACAAATCTGTACGGAAGGGTTGGAGTATCAAACCATCTCCGAATTGCAATCTAAAATTATAGGGATCTGTATCAGATACCAAATGCTTGATTTGAACCCGTAATTGCACTGAAAAATAATGAATAGTATTGATTAATCATTGATTAGTAAACTAATCATCTATTTTGTGTGCAAAAAACAGAGTATGCGGGGAGTCCAGATCTAAGGCCTTAGAGTTCAAATGAGCTTAAATCCTTTCAGGGCTATCTATGGCAATTAGTCTAGTAGAGAATTAAGCCAAGAAAGACAAGATTTGACCAAAAATTGAATGCTTAATCTCTGTTTTACCAAAGTCACCTGTAGATTTGATGAAGAGCTTAGATCTCACTGTAGACTTGATCAAATCAAAATCTGTCTTCACCAGCTTGTAGAGCACCCTTGAAAACCACTAGGGCCAAGTTGAATTATAGCAATTTGATCTGGAGTAGTAGAGATCTCATTTCTCCTTCTTCAGAAATGTGGCACCTGCGATCTAGCAAAAATTGGTAGCTACGCTTGGCGGTTTGCGATTTTGTTTGAATGGGATGGCTAGCTATGGTTGCCTAGAATTATTTGCCCTAATAGTGCTTCTGGAGGGAGATCAAGCCCCTCTACTGGCTAGGGGTGCAAAGAGCTAGTTGAAAAGAGGTAAAAATCTTAATCATCTACTAATCCTAATTAGCCAAGTGATAATGGGCTCACAAATTGATGGATTCTAGGGCTAGGCTCTGATAATATGTTAAATTTGCACCTATGGTGGATCAAATGCTAGAATCGAGATCATTAACAAAGAGATTAGATGATAATTAAGACGTGATTAGTGAGCAATTAACTGATAGCTTAATGTAGGCATGGATAATCAAAAACCAGCAAATTCTCATTAGGCCAATGCCTCAATTTATAGAGTTTACATCCAAGCATCTATTCCCACTGATTTCTCCTTGATTCACTCCACCTCTTTTGCTTGATTCTCTCCACCTCTTCCCAGAATATCTCCACACCTCCTAAATCTCCTCATGCTACCCTTTATTCTCTCCCAATAGATACTTCTCACCTTTTGACAGGCTCTCTCACATTTAAAGATTCTCTTTTAGAGTCTATTCACTTGTATATGTCAACACCTCCCCTCAAGTGAATACTAGCACACCTGGACCCTATACCAAGTTTCCCTCTTACCTGACAGTCCGCGACCAGTGCCTCAAGTCCCTAAACTCATACTCCTTGACACTCTCTCTCTCTATGTGTCCAAGGCTACTACAAGTGCCGGTGACCTTGACCAAAGTGCTCATACATACATCTACCACATGGCCGACATCATCGGTGGCTGAGAGGTGGTTTTACTTTGTTGGGGCAGGTTACATTCGGTTGTAGGGTTCTCTCTCTCTCTCTCTCTCTCTCTCTCTCTCTCTCTCTCTCTCTCAGAAAAGATGATCTGACTCCACTTCCTTAGGAGCCTCCATGAAGTTTGTTGATGTGGTTTCTTCTCTACTGGGTTTGCTGTAGCAGTCTCTTGCCATCTGTCCTGGTTTTTTCACAGTTTTGGCAAGTGATGGTACTTCCTCGTACACTACCTCTTTCTCGTCCTCGTCCTTGAGAGAATCCTCCTCAGGTGAAGAATGCTTTTTTTTCTCCTGCTGTTGAGTCTAGCCATTTCTTCTCTTTGCCTCTGGTCTCTTGCTCTAGTAGAGCTCCTTCTATCTTTTTTAGCTTCAATTCAGGTACATTCTTTAGTGTTGCTACAATGTTTTTATATTCCCCTTTGTCCACACTCTTCAGAAGCACTGTTAGTGCCTCATCATCTTCTGTCTTTTTGCCAATAGCTGCCAGTTGTTGCTTAATGCTTTTATATTTGTTCAAGTGTGTTATTAAAGATTCACTTTCCTTCATGTCTAATTTCTAGAATTGTATTAACAGATTTATCTTTGAATTTTTTGCTTGTGTTCCAAATAATTTTTTGAGTTCATCCAATGCATCTTTTGCCCACTGTATCCTTGTGATGTGATGAATGATTTCATCATTTAAACTGAGTGCGATAAGTCCCAATGCTTTTTCAATCCTCCTCTTCCACTCATTTTTCCCTCTCACCTCTTTGCATTCATCTCTTCCCTCAACTAGCCCCCACAGATTTTTCCTCATGAGCAGATACATGGTTTTTGTCTGCCATGTGTAAAACTGCTCCCCATAAATTTGGCTATCTCTTGTGCCGCCGTACTCATGATGATGTGAAGGGGGCTTACCTCTTGATCAAATTTCAAGATTAAAGGGCAATATCTACCCTTTTACAACTCAATATAAGGTTTAGGTGGTGATGATTACAATAGCTTTATCAGCATAAAATCACCAAAAATTACATTAAACCAAGGGTAACAAATCTGTACCGTGAAGGGTTGGAGTATCAAGCCATCTCCGAATTGCAATCTGAAATTATAGGGATCTGTATCAGATACCAAATGGTTGATTTGAACCCGTAATTGCACCGAAAAATAGTGATTAGTATTGATTAATCATTAATTAGTAAACTAATCATCTATTTTGTGTGCAGAAAACAGAGTATGCGGGGAGTCCAGATCTAAGGCCTTAGAGTTCAAATGAGCTTAAATCCTTTCAAGGCTATCAATGGCAATTAGTCTAGTAGAGAATTAAGCCAAGAAAGACAAGTTTGACCAAACATTGAAAGCTTAATCTCTGTTTTACCAAAGTCACCTGTAGATTTGATGAAGAGCTTAGATCTCACTGTAGACTTGATCAAATCAAAATCTGGCTTCACCAGCTTGTAGAGACCCTTGAAAACCACTAGGGCCAAGAGGAATTATAGCAATTTGATCTGGAGTAGTAGAGATCTCATTTCTCCTTCAGAAATGTGGCGCCAGCGATTTAGCAAAAATTGGCAGCTACGCTTGGCGGTTTGCGATTTTGTTTGAATGGGATGGCTAGCTATGGTTGCCTAGAATTATTTGCCCTAATAGTGCTTCTGGAGGGAGATCAAGCCCCTCTACTGGCTAGGGGTGCAAAGAGCTAGTTGAAAAGAGGTAAAAATCTTAATTATCTACTAATCCTAATTAGCCAAGTGATAATGGGCTCACAAATTGATGGATTCTAGGGCTAGGCTCTGATAATATGTTAAATTTACAGCTATGGTGGATCAAATGCTAGAATCGAGATCATTAACAAAGAGATTAGATGATAATTAAGATATGATTAGTGAGAAATTAACTGATAGCTTAATGTAGGCATGGATAATCAAAAACCAGCAAATTCTCATTAGGCCAATGCCTCAATTTATAGAGTTTACATCCAAGCATCTATTCCCACTGATTTCTCCTTGATTCACTCCACCTCTTTTGCTTGATTCTCTCCACCTCTTCCCAGAATATCTCCACACCTCCTAAATCTCCTCATGCTACCCTTTATTCTCTCCCAATAGATACTTCTCACCTTTTCACAGGCTCTCTCACATTTATAGATTCTCTTTTACAGCCTATTCACTTGTATATGTCAACACCTCCCCTCAAGTGAATACTCCTAGCACACCTGGACCCTATACCAAGTTTCCCTCTTACTTGACAGTCCGCGACCAGTGCCTCAGGTCCCTAAACTCATAGTCCTTGACACTCTCTCTCTCTCTCTCTCTCTCTACGTGTCCAAGGTTACTACAAGTGCCCGTGACCTTGACCAAAGTGCTCATACATACATCTACCACATGGCCGACATCATCGGTGGCTGAGAGGTGGTTTTACTTTGTTGGGGCAGGTTACATTCGGTTGTAGGGTTTCTCTCTCTCTCTCTCTCTCTCTCTCTCTCTCTCTCAGAAAAGATGATCTGACTCCACTTCCTTAGGAGCCTACAGCTCCCCTCAAGTGAATACTCCTAGCACACCTGGACACTATACCTGCACACTATACTAAGTTTCCCTCCTACTTGATAGTCCGCGACCAGTGCCTCAAGTCCGTAAACTCATAGTCCTTGACACTCTCTCTCTCTATGTGTCCAAGGCTACTACAAGTGCCCGTGACCTTGACCAAAGTGCTCATACATACATCTATCACACGGCCGACATCATCGGTGGCTGAGAGGTGGTTTTACTTTGTTGGGGCAGGTTACATTCAGTTGTAGGGTTTCTCTCTCTCTCTCTCTCTCTCTCTCTCTCTCTCTCTCTCAGAAAAGATGATCTGACTCCACTTCCTTAGGATCCTACAGCTCCGCTCAAGTGAATACTCCTAGCACACCTGGACACTATACTAAGTTTCCCTCCTACTTGATAGTCCGCGACCAGTGCCTCAAGTCCCTAAACTCATAGTCCTTGACACTCTCTCTCTCTATGTGTCCAAGGCTACTACAAGTGCCCGTGACCTTGACCAAAGTGCTCATACATACATCTACCACATGGCCGACATCATCGGTGGCTGAGAGGTGGTTTTACTTTGTTGGGGTAGGTTACATTCGGTTGTAGGCTTTCTCTCTCTCTCTCTCTCTCTCTCTCTCTCTCTCTCTCTCTGTCTCTCTCTCTCTCTCTCTCTCTCTCTCTCTCTCTGTCTCTCTCTCAGAAAAGATGATCTGACTCCACTTCCTTAGGAGCCTCCATGAAGTTTGTTGATGTCGTTTCTTCTCTACTGGGTTTGCTGTAGCAGTCTCTTGCCATCTGTCCTGGCTTTTTCACAGTTTTGGCAAGTGATGGTCCTTCCTCATACACTACCTCTTTCTCGTCCTCGTCCTTGAGAGAATCCTCCTCAGGTGAAGAATGCTTTTTTTTCTCCTGCTGTTGAGTCTAGCCATTTCTTCTCTTTGCCTCTGGTCTCTTGCTCTAGTAGAGCTCCTTCTATCTTTTTTAGCTTCAATTCAGGTACATTCTTTAGTGTTGCTACAATGTTTTTATATTCCCCTTTGTCCACACTCTTCAGAAGCACTGTTAGTGCCTCATCATCTTCTGTCTTTTTGCCAATAGCTGCCAGTTGTTGCTTAATGCTTTTATATTTGTTCAAGTGTGTTATTAAAGATTCACTTTCCTTCATGTCTAATTTCTAGAATTGTATTAACAGATTTATCTTTGAATTTTTTGCTTGTGTTCCAAATAATTTTTTGAGTTCATCCAATGCATCTTTTGCCCACTGTATCCTTGTGATGTGATGAATGATTTCATCATTTAAACTGAGCGCGATAAGTCCCAATGCTTTTTAAATCCTCCTCTTCCACTCATTTTTCCCTCTCACCTCTTTGCATTCATCTCTTCCCTCAACTAGCCCCCACAGATTTTTCCTCATGAGCAGATACATGGTTTTTGTCTGCCATGTGTAAAACTGCTCCCCATAAATTTGGCTATCTCTTGTGCCGTCGTACTCATGATGATGTGAAGGGGGTCTTACCTCTTGATCAAATTTCAAGATTCAAGGGCAATGTCTACCCTTTTACAACTCAATATAAGGATTAGGTGGTGATGATTACAACAGCTTTATCAGCATAAAATCACCAAAAATTACATTAAACCAAGGGTAACAAATCTGTACGGAAGGGTTGGAGTATCAAACCATCTCCGAATTGCAATCTGAAATTATAGGGATCTGTATCAGATACCAAATGGTTGATTTGAACCCGTAATTGCACTGAAAAATAATGAATAGTATTGATTAATCATTGATTAGTAAACTAATCATCTATTTTGTGTGCAAAAAATAGAGTATGCGGGGAGTCCAGATCTAAGGCCTTAGAGTTTAAATGAGCTTAAATCCTTTCAGGGCTATCAATGGCAATTAGTCTAGCAGAGAATTAAGCCAAGAAAGACAAGATTTGACCAAAAATTGAATGCTTAATCTCCGTTTTACCAAAGTCACCTGTAGATTTAATGAAGAGCTTAGATCTCACTGTAGACTTGATCAAATCAAAATCTGTCTTCACCAGCTTGTAGAGCACCCTTGAAAACCACTAGGGCCAAGAGGAATTATAGCAATTTGATCTGGAGTAGTAGAGATCTCATTTCTCCTTCTTCAAAAATGTGGCGCTAGCGATTTAGCAAAAATTGGCAGCTACGCTTGGCGGTTTGCGATTTTGTTTGAATGGGATGGCTAGCTATGGTTGCCTAGAATTATTTGCCCTAATAGTGCTTCTGGAGGGAGATCAAGCCCCTCTACTGGCTAGGGGTGCAAAGAGCTAGTTGAAAAGAGGTAAAAATCTTAATTATCTACTAATCCTAATTAGCCAAGTGATAATGGGCTCACAAATTGATGGATTCTAGGGCTAGGCTCTGATAATATGTTAAATTTGCACCTATGGTGGATCAAATGCTAGAATCGAGATCATTAACAAAGAGATTAGATGATAATTAAGACGTGATTAGTGAGCAATTAACTGATAGCTTAATGTAGGCATGGATAATCAAAAACCAGCAAATTCTCATTAGGCCAATGCCTCAATTTATAGAGTTTACATCCAAGCATCTATTCCCACTGATTTCTCCTTGATTCACTCCACCTCTTTTGCTTGATTCTCTCCACCTCTTCCCAGAATATCTCCACACCTCCTAAATCTCCTCATGCTACCCTTTATTCTCTCCCAGTAGATACTTCTCACCTTTTGACAGGCTCTCTCACATTTATAGATTCTCTCTTACAGCCTATTCACTTGTATATGTCAACACCTCCCCTCAAGTGAATACTAGCACACCTGGACCCTATACCAAGTTTCCCTCTTACTTGACAGTCCGCGACCAGTGCCTCAGGTCCCTAAACTCATAGTCCTTGACACTCTCTCTCTCTCTCGCTCTACGTGTCCAAGGTTACTACAAGTGCCCGTGACCTTGACCAAAGTGCTCATACATACATCTACCACATGGCCGACATCATCGGTGGCTGAGAGGTGGTTTTACTTTGTTGGGGCAGGTTACATTCGGTTGTAGGGTTTCTCTCTCTCTCTCTCTCTCTCTCTCTCTCTCTCTCAGAAAAGATGATCTGACTCCACTTCCTTAGGAGCCTACAGCTCCCCTCAAGTGAATACTCCTAGCACACCTGGACACTATACCTGGACACTATTCTAAGTTTCCCTCCTACTTGATAGTCCGCGACCAGTGCCTCAAGTCCGTAAACTCATAGTCCTTGACACTCTCTCTCTCTATGTGTCCAAGGCTACTACAAGTGCCCGTGACCTTGACCAAAGTGCTCATACATACATCTATCACATGGCCGACATCATCGGTGGCTGAGAGGTGGTTTTACTTTGTTGGGGCAGGTTACATTCGGTTGTAGGGTTTCTCTCTCTCTCTCTCTCTCTCTCAGAAAATATGATCTGACTCCACTTCCTTAGGAGCCTACAGCAAGTGAATACTCCTAGCACACCTGGACACTATACCTGGACACTATAATAAGTTTCCCTCCTACTTGACAATCCGCGACCAGTGCCTCAAGTCCCTAAACTCATAGTCCTTGACACTCTCTCTCTCTATGTGTCCAAGGATACTACAAGTGCCCGTGACCTTGACCAAAGTGCTCATACATACATCTATCACATGGCCGACATCATGGGTGGCTGAGAGGTGGTTTTACTTTGTTGGGGCAGGTTACATTCGGTTGTAG
The DNA here is from genome assembly GCF_041138505.1 of Cibotium barometz. NCBI lineage: Eukaryota > Viridiplantae > Streptophyta > Polypodiopsida > Cyatheales > Cibotiaceae > Cibotium > Cibotium barometz. The sequence continues at coordinate 2,675,405 of NC_141047.1, read as the reverse complement.
TGTTCTCTCTCTCTCTCTCTCTCTCTCTCTCTCTCTCTCTCTCTCTCTCTCTCTCTCTCTCAGAAAAGATGATCTGACTCCACTTCCTTAGGATCCTACAGCTCCCCTCAAGTGAATACTCCTAGCACACCTGGACACTATACCTGGACACTATAATAAGTTTCCCTCCTACTTGATAGTCCGCGACCAGTGCCTCAAGTCCCTAAACTCATAGTCCTTGACACTCTCTCTCTCTATGTGTCCAAGGCTATTACAAGTGCCCGTGACCTTGACCAAAGTGCTCATACATACATCTACCACATGGCCGACATCATCGGGGTGGCTGAGAGGTGGTTTTACTTTGTTGGGGTAGGTTACATTCGGTTGTAGGGTTTCTCTCTCTCTCTCTCTCTCTCTCTCTCTCCCTCTCTCTCTCAGAAAAGATGATCTGACTCCACTTCCTTAGGAGCCTCCATGAAGTTTGTTGATGTCGTTTCTTCTCCACTGGGTTTGCTGTAGCAGTCTCTTGCCATGTGTCCTGGCTTTTCCATAGTTTTGGCAAGTGATGGTCCTTCCTCCTACTCTACCTCTTTCTCGTCCTCGTCCTCGAGAGAATCCTCCTCAGGTGAAGAATGCTTTTTTTTCTCCTGCTGTTGAGTCTAGCCATTTCTTCTCTTTCCCTCTGGTCTCTTGCTCTAGTAGAGCTCCTTCTATTTTTTTAGCTTCAATTCAGGTACATTCTTTAGTGTTGCTACAATGTTTTCATATTCACCTTTGTCCACACTCTCCAGAAGCACTGCTAGTGCCTCATCATCTTCTGTCTTTTTGCCAATAGCTGCCAGTTGTTGCTTAATGCTTTTATATTTGTTCAAGTGTGTGATTAAAGATTTACTTTCCTTCATGTCTAATTTCTAGAATTGTATTAACAGACTTATCTCTGAATTTTTTGCTTGTGTTTCAAATAATTTTTTGAGTTCATCCAATGCATCTTTTGCCCACTGTATCCTTGTGATGTGATGAATGATTTCATCATTTAAACTGAGTGCGATAAGTCCCAATGCTTTTTCAATCCTCCTCTTCCACTCATTTTTCCCTCTCACCTCTTTGCATTCATCTCTTCCCTCAACTAGCCCCCACAGATTTTTCCTCATGAGCAGATACATGGTTTTTGTCTGCCATGTGTAAAACTGCTCCCCATAAATTTGGCTATCTCTTGTGCCGTCGTACTCATGATGATGTGAAGGGGGTCTTACCTCTTGATCAAATTTCAAGATTCAAGGGCAATGTCTACCCTTTTACAACTCAATATAAGGTTTAGGTGGTGATGATTACAACAGCTTTATCAGCATAAAATCACCAAAAATTACATTAAACCAAGGGTAACAAATCTGTACGGAAGGGTTGGAGTATCAAACCATCTCCGAACTGCAATCTGAAATTATAGGGATCTGTATCAGATACCAAATGGTTGATTTGAACCCATAATTGCACTGAAAAATAATGAATAGTATTGATTAATCATTGATTAGTAAACTAATCATCTATTTTGTGTGCAAAAAACAGAGTATGCGGGGAGTCCAGATCTAAGGCCTTAGAGTTCAAATGAGCTTAAATCCTTTCAGGGCTATCAATGGCAATTAGTCTAGCAGAGAATTAAGCCAAGAAAGACAAGATTTGACCAAAAATTGAATGCTTAATCTCTGTTTTACCAAAGTCACCTGTAGATTTGATGAAGAGCTTAGATCTCACTGTAGACTTGATCAAATCAAAATCTGTCTTCACCAGCTTGTAGAGCACCCTTGAAAACCACTAGGGCCAAGAGGAATTATAGCAATTTGATCTGGAGTAGTAGAGATCTCATTTCTCCTTCTTCAAAAATGCGGCGCCAGCGATTTAGCAAAAATTGGCAGCTACGCTTGGCGGTTTGCGATTTTGTTTGAATGGGATGGCTAGCTATGGTTGCCTAGAATTATTTGCCCTAATAGTGCTTCTGGAGGGAGATCAAGCCCCTCTAGTGGCTAGGGGTGCAAAGAGCTAGTTGAAAAGAGGTAAAAATCTTAATTATCTACTAATCCTAATTAGCCAAGTGATAATGGGCTCACAAATTGATGGATTCTAGGGCTAGGCTCTGATAATATGTTAAATTTGCACCTATGGTGGATCAAATGCTAGAATCGAGATCATTAACAAAGAGATTAGATGATAATTAAGACGTGATTAGTGAGCAATTAACTGATAGCTTAATGTAGGCATGGATAATAAAAAACCAGCAAATTCTCATTAGGCCAATGCCTCAATTTATAGAGTTTACATCCAAGCATCTATTCCCACTGATTTCTCCTTGATTCACTCCACCTCTTTTGCTTGATTCTCTCCACCTCTTCCCAGAATATCTCCACAACTCCTAAATCTCCTCATGCTACCCTTTATTCTCTCCCAATAGATACTTCTCACCTTTCCACAGGCTCTCTCACATTTATAGATTCTCTTTTACAGCCTATTCACTTGTATATGTCAACACCTCCCCTCAAGTGAATACTCCTAGCACACCTGGACCCTATGCCAAGTTTCCCTCTTACTTGATAGTCCGCGACCAGTGCCTCAAGTCCCTAAACTCATAGTCCTTGACACTCTCTCTCTCTATGTGTCCAAGGCTACTACAAGTGCCCGTGACCTTGACCAAAGTGCTCATACATACATCTACCACATGGCCGACATCATCGGTGGCTGAGAGGTGGTTTTACTTTGTTGGGGCAGGTTACATTCGGTTGTAGGGTTTCTCTCTCTCTCTCTCTCTCTCTCTCTCTCTCTCTCTCTCTCTCTCTCTCTCAGAAAAGATGATCTGACTCCACTTCCTTAGGAGCCTCCATGAAGTTTGTTGATGTCGTTTTTTCTCTACTGGGTTTGCTGTAGCAGTCTCTTGCCATCTGTCCTGGCTTTTTCACAGTTTTGGCAAGTGAAGGTCCTTCCTCGTACACTACCTCTTTCTCGTCCTCGTCCTTGAGAGAATCCTCCTCAGGTGAAGAATGCTTTTTTTCTCCTGCTGTTGAGTCTAGCCATTTCTTCTCTTTGCCTCTGGTCTCTTGCTCTAGTAGAGCTCCTTCTATCTTTTTTAGCTTCAATTCAGGTACATTCTCTAGTGTTGCTACAATGTTTTTATATTCCCCTTTGTCCACACTCTTCAGAAGCACTGTTAGTGCCTCATCATCTTCTGTCTTTTTGCCAATAGCTGCCAGTTGTTGCTTAATGCTTTTATATTTATTCAAGTGTGTTATTAAAGATTCACTTTCCTTCATGTCTAATTTCTAGAATTGTATTAACAGATTTATCTTTGAATTTTTTGCTTGTGTTCCAAATAATTTTTTGAGTTCATCCAATGCATCTTTTGCCCACTGTATCCTTGTGATGTGATGAATGATTTCATCATTTAAACTGAGTGCGATAAGTCCCAATGCTTTTTCAATCCTCCTCTTCCACTCATTTTTCCCTCTCACCTCTTTGCATTCATCTCTTCCCTCAACTAGCCCCCACAGATTTTTCCTCATGAGCAGATACATGGTTTTTGTCTGCCATGTGTAAAACTGCTCCCCATAAATTTGGCTATCTCTTGTGCCGCCGTACTCATGATGATGTGAAGGGGGCTTACCTCTTGATCAAATTTCAAGATTCAAGGGCAATGTCTACCCTTTTACAACTCAATATAAGGTTTAGGTGGTGATGATTACAACAGCTTTATCAGCATAAAATCACCAAAAATTACATTAAACCAAGGGTAACAAATCTGTACGGAAGGGTTGGAGTATCAAACCATCTCCGAATTGCAATCTGAAATTATAGGGATCTGTATCAGATACCAAATGGTTGATTTGAACCCGTAATTGCACCGAAAAATAGTGATTAGTATTGATTAATCATTAATTAGTAAACTAATCATCTATTTTGTGTGCAGAAAACAGAGTATGCGGGGAGTCCAGATCTAAGGCCTTAGAGTTCAAATGAGCTTAAATCCTTTTAAGGCTATCAATGGCAATTAGTCTAGTAGAGAATTAAGCCAAGAAAGACAAGTTTGACCAAACATTGAATGCTTAATCTCTGTTTTACCAAAGTCACCTGTAGATTTGATGAAGAGCTTAGATCTCACTGTAGACTTGATCAAATCAAGATTTGGCTTCACCAGCTTGTAGAGACCCTTGAAAACCACTAGGGCCAAGAGGAATTATAGCAATTTGATCTGGAGTAGTAGAGATCTCATTTCTCCTTCAGAAATGTGGCGCCAGCGATTTAGCAAAAATTGGCAGCTACGCTTGGCGATTTGCGATTTTGTTTGAATGGGATGGCTAGCTATGGTTGCCTAGAATTATTTGCCCTAATAGTGCTTCTGGAGGGAGATCAAGCCCCTCTACTGGCTAGGGGTGCAAAGAGCTAGTTGAAAAGAGGTAAAAATCTTAGATATCTACTAATCCTAATTAGCCAAGTGATAATGGGCTCACAAATTGATGGATTCTAGGGCTAGGCTCTGATAATATGTTAAATTTACAGCTATGGTGGATCAAATGCTAGAATCGAGGTCACTAACAAAGAGATTAGATGATAATTAAGACGTGATTAGTGAGCAATTAACTGATAGCTTAATGTAGGCATGGATAATCAAAAACCAGCAAATTCTCATTAGGCCAATGCCTCAATTTATAGAGTTTACATCCAAGCATCTATTCCCACTGATTTCTCCTTGATTCACTCCACCTCTTTTGCTTCATTCTCTCCACCTCTTCCCAGAATATCTCCACACCTCCTAAATCTCCTCATGCTACCCTTTATTCTCTCCCAATAGATACTTCTCACCTTTTCACAGGCTCTCTCACATTTATAGATTCTCTTTTACAGCCTATTCACTTGTATATGTCAACACCTCCCCTCAAGTGAATACTCCTAGCACACCTGGACCCTATACCAAGTTTCCCTCTTACTTGACAGTCCGCGACCAGTGCCTCAAGTCCCTAAACTCATAGTCCTTGACACTCTCTCTCTCTCTCTCTCTATGTGTCCAAGGCTACTACAAGTGCCCGTGACGTTGACCAAAGTGCTCATACATACATCTACCACATGGCCGACATCATCGGTGGGGCTGAGAGGTGGTTTTACTTTGTTGGGGCAGGTTGCATTCGGTTGTAGGGTTTCTCTCTCTCTCTCTCTCTCTCTCTCTCTCTCTCTCTCTCTCAGAAAAGATGATCTGACTCCACTTCCTTAGGAGCCTACAGCTCCCCTCAAGTGAATACTCCTAGCACACCTGGACACTATACCTAGACACTATACTAAGTTTCCCTCCTACTTGATAGTCCGCGACCAGTGCCTCAAGTTCGTAAACTCATAGTCCTTGACACTCTCTTTCTCTATGTGTCCAAGGCTACTACAAGTGCCCGTAAGTGCTCATACATACATCTACCACATGGCCGACATCATCGGTGGCTGAGAGGTGGTTTTACTTTGTTGGGGCAGGTTACATTCGGTTGAAGGGTTTCTCTCTCTCTCTCTCTCTCTCTCTCTCTCAGAAAAGATGATCTGACTCCACTTCCTTAGGAGCCTACAGCTCCCCTCAAAGTGAATACTCCTAGCACACCTGGACACTATACCTGGACACTATACTAAGTTTCCCTCCTACTTGATAGTCCGCGACCAGTGCCTCAAGTCCCTAAACTCATAGTCCTTGACACTCTCTCTCTCTCTATGTGTCCAAGGCTATTACAAGTGCCCGTGACCTTGACCAAAGTGCTCATACATACATCTACCACATGGCCGACATCATCGGGGTGGCTGAGAGGTGGTTTTACTTTGTTGGGGTAGGTTACATTCTCTCTCTCTCTCTCTCTCTCTCTCTCTCTCTCTCTCTCTCTCTCTCTCTCTCTCTCTCCCCCTCTCTCTCTCAGAAAAGATAGTCTGACTCCACTTCCTTAGGAGCCTCCATGAAGTTTGTTGATGTCGTTTCTTCTCCGCTGGGTTTGCTGTAGCAGTCTCTTGCCATGTGTCCTGGCTTTTCCACAGTTTTGGCAAGTGATGGTCCTTCCTCCTACTCTACCTCTTTCTCGTCCTCGTCCTTGAGAGAATCGTCCTCAGGTGAAGAATGCTTTTTTTTCTCCTGCTGTTGAGTCTAGCCATTTCTTCTCTTTGCCTCTGGTCTCTTGCTCTAGTAGAGCTCCTTCTATCTTTTTTAGCTTCAATTCAGGTACATTCTTTAGTGTTGCTACAATGCTTTTATATTCCCCTTTGTCCACACTCTTCAGAAGCACTGTTAGTGCCTCATCATCTTCTGTCTTTTTGCCAATAGCTGCCAGTTGTTGCTTAATGCTTTTATATTTGTTCAAGTGTGTTATTAAAGATTCACTTTCCTTCATGTCTAATTTCTAGAATTGTATTAACAGATTATCTCTGAATTTTTTGCTTGTGTTCCAAATAATTTTTTGAGTTCATCCAATGCATCTTTTGCCCACTGTATCCTTGTGATGTGATGAATGATTTCATCATTTAAACTGAGTGCGATAAGTCCCAATGCTTTTTCAATCCTCCTCTTCCACTCATTTTTCCCTCTCACCTCTTTGCATTCATCTCTTCCCTCAACTAGTCCCCATAGATTTTTCCTCATGAGCAGATACATGGTTTTTGTCTGCCATGTGTAAAACTGCTCCCCATAAATTTGGCTATCTCTTGTGCCGCCGTACTCATGATGATGTGAAGGGGGCTTACCTCTTGATCAAATTTCAAGATTCAAGGGCAATGTCTACCCTTTTACAACTCAATATAAGGTTTAGGTGGTGATGATTACAACAGCTTTATCAGCATAAAATCACCAAAAATTACATTAAACCAAGGGTAACAAACCTATACGGAAGGGTTGGAGTATCAAACCATCTCCGAATTGCAATCTGAAATTATAGGGATCTGTATCAGATACCAAATGGTTGATTTGAACCCGTAATTGCACCGAAAAATAGTGATTAGTATTGATTAATCATTAATTAGTAAACTAATCATCTATTTTGTGTGCAGAAAACAGAGTATGCGGGGAGTCCAGATCTAAGGCCTTAGAGTTCAAATGAGCTTAAATCCTTTCAAGGCTATCAATGGCAATTAGTCTAGTAGAGAATTAAGCCAAGAAAGACAAGTTTGACCAAACATTGAATGCTTAATCTCTGTTTTACCAAAGTCACCTGTAGATTTGATGAAGAGCTTAGATCTCACTGTAGACTTGATCAAATCAAAATCTGGCTTCACCAGCTTGTAGAGACCCTTGAAAACCACTAGGGCCAAGAGGAATTATAGCAATTTGATCTGGAGTAGTAGAGATCTCATTTCTCCTTCAGAAATGTGGCGCCAGCGATTTAGCAAAAATTGGCAGCTACGCTTGGCGGTTTGCGATTTTGTTTGAATGGGATGGCTAGCTATGGTTGCCTAGAATTATTTGCCCTAATAGTGCTTCTGGAGGGAGATCAAGCCCCTCTACTAGCTAGGGGTGCAAAGAGCTAGTTGAAAAGAGGTAAAAATCTTAAATATCTACTAATCCTAATTAGCCAAGTGATAATGGGCTCACAAATTGATGGATTCTAGGGCTAGGCTCTGATAATATGTTAAATTTACAGCTATGGTGGATCAAATGCTAGAATCGAGATCATTAACAAAGAGATTAGATGATAATTAAGATGTGATTAGTGAGCAATTAACTGATAGCTTAATGTAGGCATGGATAATCAAAAACCAGCAAATTCTCATTAGGCCAATGCCTCAATTTATAGAGTTTACATCCAAGCATCTATTCCCACTGATTTCTCCTTGATTCACTCCACCTCTTTTGCTTGATTCTCTCCACCTCTTCCCAGAATATCTCCACACCTCCTAAATCTCCTCATGCTACCCTTTATTCTCTCCCAGTAGATACTTCTCACCTTTTGACAGGCTCTCTCACATTTATAGATTCTCTTTTACAGCCTATTCACTTGTATATGTCAACACCTCCCCTCAAGTGAATACTAGCACACCTGGACCCTATACCAAGTTTCCCTCTTACTTGACAGTCCGCGACCAGTGCCTCAAGTCCCTAAACTCATAGTCCTTGACACTCTCTCTCTCTCTCTATGTGTCCAAGGCTACTACAAGTGCCCGTGACCTTGACCAAAGTGCTCATACATACATCTACCACATGGCCGACATCATCGGTGGCTGAGAGGTGGTTTTACATTGTTGGGGCAGGTTACATTCGGTTGTAGGGTTTCTCTCTCTCTCTCTCTCTCTCTCTCTCTCTCTCTCTCTCTCTCTCTCTCTCTCTCAGAAAAGATGATCTGAATCCACTTCCTTAGGAGCCTACAGCTCCCCTCAAGTGAATACTCCTAGCACACCTGGACACTATACTAAGTTTCCCTCCTACTTGATAGTCCGCGACCAGTGCCTTAAGTCCGTAAACTCATAGTCCTTGACACTCTCTCTCTCTATGTGTCCAAGGCTACTACAAGTGCCCGTAAGTGCTCATACATACATCTACCACATGGCCGACATCATCGGTGGCTGAGAGGTGGTTTTACTTTGTTGGGGCAGGTTACATTCGGTTGTAGGGTTTCTCTCTCTCTCTCTCTCTCTCTCTCTCTCTCTCTCTCTCTCTCTCTCTCTCTCTCTCTCTCTCTCTCTCACAGAAAAGATGATCTGACTCCACTTCCTTAGGAGCCTACAGCTCCCCTCAAAAGTGAATACTCCTAGCACACCTGGACACTATACCTGGACACTATACTAAGTTTCCCTCCTACTTGATAGTCCGCGACCAGTGCCTCAAGTCCCTAAACTCATAGTCCTTGACACTCTCTCTCTCTATGTGTCCAAGGCTACTACAAGTGCCCGTGACCTTGACCAAAGTGCTCATACATACATCTACCACATGGCCGACATCGTCGGTGGCTGAGAGGTGGTTTTACTTTGTTGGGGTAGGTTACATTCGGTTGTAGGGTTTCTCTCTCTCTCTCTCTCTCTCTCTCTCTCTCTCTCTCTCTCTCTCTCTCTCTCTCTCTCCCTCTCTCTCTCAGAAAAGATGATTTGACTCCACTTCCTTAGGAGCCTCCATGAAGTTTGTTGATGTCGTTTCTTCTCCACTGGGTTTGCTGTAGCAGTCTCTTGCCATGTGTCCTGGCTTTTCCACAGTTTTGGCAAGTGATGGTCCTTCCTCGTACTCTACCTCTTTCTCGTCCTCGTCCTCGAGAGAATCCTCCTCAGGTGAAGAATGCTTTTTTTTCTCCTGCTGTTGAGTCTAGCCATTTCTTCTCTTTGCCTCTGGTCTCTTGCTCTAGTAGAGCTCCTTCTATTTTTTTAGCTTCAATTCAGGTACATTCTTTAGTGTTGCTACAATGTTTTCATATTCACCTTTGTCCACACTCTCCAGAAGCACTGCTAGTGCCTCATCATCTTCTGTCTTTTTGCCAATAGCTGCCAGTTGTTGCTTAATGCTTTTATATTTGTTCAAGTGTGTGATTAAAGATTTACTTTCCTTCATGTCTAATTTCTAGAACTGTATTAACAGACTTATCTTTGAATTTTTTGCTTGTGTTCCAAATAATTTTTTGAGTTCATCCAATGCATCTTTTGCCCACTGTATCCTTGTGATGTGATGAATGATTTCATCATTTAAACTGAGTGCAATAAGTCCCAATGCTTTTTCAATCCTCCTCTTCCACTCATTTTTCCCTCTCACCTCTTTGCATTCATCTCTTCCCTCAACTAGCCCCCACAGATTTTTCCTCATGAGCAGATACATGGTTTTTGTCTGCCATGTGTAAAACTGCTCCCCATAAATTTGGCTATCTCTTGTGCCGCCGTACTCATGATGATGTGAAGGGGGTCTTACCTCTTGATCAAATTTCAAGATTCAAGGGCAATGTCTACCCTTTTACAACTCAATATAAGGTTTAGGTGGTGATGATTACAACAGCTTTATCAGCATAAAATCACCAAAAATTACATTAAACCAAGGGTAACAAATCTGTACGGAAGGGTTGGAGTATCAAACCATCTCCGAATTGCAATCTGAAATTATAGGGATCTGTATCAGATACCAAATGGTTGATTTGAACCCGTAATTGCACTGAAAAATAATGAATAGTATTGATTAATCATTGATTAGTAAACTAATCATCTATTTTGTGTGCAAAAAACAGAGTATACGGGGAGTCCAGATCTAAGGCATTAGAGTTCAAATGAGCTTAAATCCTTTCAGGGCTATCAATGGCAATTAGTCTAGCAGAGAATTAAGCCAAGAAAGACAAGATTTGACCAAAAATTGAATGCTTAATCTCTGTTTTACCAAAGTCACCTGTAGATTTGATGAAGAGCTTAGATCTCACTGTAGACTTGATCAAATCAAAATCTGTCTTCACCAGCTTGTAGAGCACCCTTGAAAACCACTAGGGCCAAGAGGAATTATAGCAATTTGATCTGGAGTAGTAGAGATCTCATTTCTCCTTCTTCAAAAATGTGGCGCCAGCGATTTAGCAAAAATTGGCAGCTACGCTTGGCGGTTTGCGATTTTGTTTGAATGGGATGGCTAGCTATGGTTGCCTAGAATTATTTGCCCTAATAGTGCTTCTGGAGGGAGATCAAGCCCCTCTACTGGCTAGGGGTGCAAAGAGCTAGTTGAAAAGAGGTAAAAATCTTAATTATCTACTAATCCTAATTAGCCAAGTGATAATGGACTCACAAATTGATGGATTCTAGGGCTAGGCTCTGATAATATGTTAAATTTACAGCTATGGTGGATCAAATGCTAGAATCGAGATCATTAACAAAGAGATTAGATGATAATTAAGATGTGATTAGTGAGCAATTAACTGATAGCTTAATGTAGGCATGGATAATCAAAAACCAGCAAATTCTCATTAGGCCAATGCCTCAATTTATAGAGTTTACATCCAAGCATCTATTCCCACTGATTTCTCCTTGATTCACTCCACCTCTTTTGCTTGATTCTCTCCACCTCTTCCCAGAATATCTCCACACCTCCTAAATCTCCTCATGCTACCCTTTATTCTCTCCCAATAGATACTTCTCACCTTTTCACAGGCTCTCTCACATTTATAGATTCTCTTTTACAGCCTATTCACTTGTATATGTCAACACCTCCCCTCAAGTGAATACTCCTAGCACACCTGGACCCTATACCAAGTTTCCCTCTTACTTGACAGTCCGCGACCAGTGCCTCAAGTCCCTAAACTCATAGTCCTTGACACTCTCTCTCTCTCTCTCTATGTGTCCAAGGCTACTACAAGTGCCCGTGAAGTTGACCAAAGTGCTCATACATACATCTACCACATGGCCGACATCATCGGTGGCTGAGAGGTGGTTTTACTTTGTTGGGGCAGGTTACATTCGGTTGTAGGGCTTCTCTCTCTCTCTCTCTCTCTCTCTCTCTCTCTCTCTCTCTCTCAGAAAAGATGATCTGACTCCACTTCCTTAGGAGCCTACAGCTCCCCTCAAGTGAATACTCCTAGCACACCTGGACACTATACCTGGACACTATACTAAGTTTCCCTCCTACTTGATAGTCCGCGACCAGTGCCTCAAGTTCGTAAACTCATAGTCCTTGACACTCTCTTTCTCTATGTGTCCAAGGCTACTACAAGTGCCCGTAAGTGCTCATACATACATCTACCACATGGCCGACATCATCGGTGGCTGAGAGGTGGTTTTACTTTGTTGGGGCAGGTTACATTCGGTTGTAGGGTTTCTCTCTCTCTCTCTCTCTCTCTCTCTCTCTCTCTCTCTCTCTCTCTCTCAGAAAAGATGATCTGACTCCACTTCCTTAGGAACCTACAGCTCCCCTCAAGTGAATACTCCTAGCACACCTGGACACTATACCTGGACACTATACTAAGTTTCCCTCCTACTTGATAGTCCGCGACTAGTGCCTCAAGTCCCTAAACTCATAGTCCTTGACACTCTCTCTCTCTCTATGTGTCCAAGGCTATTACAAGTGCCCGTGACCTTGACCAAAGTGCTCATACATACATCTACCACATGGCCGACATCATCGGGGTGGCTGAGAGGTGGTTTTACTTTGTTGGGGTAGGTTACATTCTCTCTCTCTCTCTCTCTCTCTCTCTCTCTCTCTCTCTCTCTCCCTCTCTCTCTCAGAAAAGATGATCTGACTCCACTTCCTTAGGAGCCTCCATGAAGTTTGTTGATGTCGTTTCTTCTCCACTGGGTTTGCTGTAGCAGTCTCTTGCCATGTGTCCTGGCTTTTCCACAGTTTTGGCAAGTGATGGTCCTTCCTCCTACTCTACCTCTTTCTCGTCCTCGTCCTTGAGAGAATCGTCCTCAGGTGAAGAATGCTTTTTTTTCTCCTGCTGTTGAGTCTAGCCATTTCTTCTCTTTGCCTCTGGTCTCTTGCTGTAGTAGAGCTCCTTCTATCTTTTTTAGCTTCAATTCAGGTACATTCTTTAGTGTTGCTACAATGTTTTTATATTCCCCTTTGTCCACACTCTTCAGAAGCACTGTTAGTGCCTCATCATCTTCTGTCTTTTTGCCAATAGCTGCCAGTTGTTGCTTAATGCTTTTATATTTGTTCAAGTGTGTTATTAAAGATTCACTTTCCTTCATGTCTAATTTCTAGAATTGTATTAACAGATTATCTCTGAATTTTTTGCTTGTGTTCCAAATAATTTTTTGAGTTCATCCAATGCATCTTTTGCCCACTGTATCCTTATGATGTGATGAATGATTTCATCATTTAAACTGAGTGCGATAAGTCCCAATGCTTTTTCAATCCTCCTCTTCCACTCATTTTTCCCTCTCACCTCTTTGCATTCATCTCTTCCCTCAACTAGCCCCCACAGATTTTTCCTCATGAGCAGATACATGGTTTTTGTCTGCCATGTGTAAAACTGCTCCCCATAAATTTGGCTATCTCTTGTGTCGCCGTACTCATGATGATGTGAAGGGGGCTTACCTCTTGATCAAATTTCAAGATTCAAGGGCAATGTCTACCCTTTTACAACTCAATATAAGGTTTAGGTGGTGATGATTACAACAGCTTTATCAGCATAAAATCACCAAAAATTACATTAAACCAAGGGTAACAGACCTGTACGGAAGGGTTGGAGTATCAAACCATCTCCGAATTGCAATCTGAAATTATAGGGATCTGTATCAGATACCAAATGGTTGATTTGAACCCGTAATTGCACCGAAAAATAGTGATTAGTATTGATTAATCATTAATTAGTAAACTAATCATCTATTTTGTGTGCAGAAAACAGAGTATGCGGGGAGTCCAGATCTAAGGCCTTAGAGTTCAAATGAGCTTAAATCCTTTCAAGGCTATCAATGGCAATTAGTCTAGTAGAGAATTAAGCCAAGAAAGACAAGTTTGACCAAACATTGAATGCTTAATTTCTGTTTTACCAAAGTCACCTGTAGATTTGATGAAGAGCTTAGATCTCACTGTAGACTTGATCAAATCAAAATCTGGCTTCACCAGCTTGTAGAGACCCTTGAAAACCACTAGGGCCAAGAGGAATTGTAGCAATTTGATCTGGAGTAGTAGAGATCTCATTTCTCCTTCAGAAATGTGGCGCCAGCGATTTAGCAAAAATTGGCAGCTACGCTTGGCGGTTTGCGATTTTGTTTGAATGGGATGGCTAGCTATGGTTGCCTAGAATTATTTGCCCTAATAGTGCTTCTGGAGGGAGATCAAGCCCCTCTACTGGCTAGGGGTGCAAAGAGCTAGTTGAAAAGAGGTAAAAATCTTAAATATCTACTAATCCTAATTAGCCAAGTGATAATGGGCTCACAAATTGATGGATTCTAGGGCTAGGCTCTGATAATATGTTAAATTTATAGCTATGGTGGATCAAATGCTAGAATCGAGATCATTAACAAAGAGATTAGATGATAATTAAGACGTGATTAGTGAGCAATTAACTGATAGCTTAATGTAGGCATGGATAATCAAAAACCAGCAAATTCTCATTAGGCCAATGCCTCAATTTATAGAGTTTACATCCAAGCATCTATTCCCACTGATTTCTCCTTGATTCACTCCACCTCTTTTGCTTGATTCTCTCTACCTCTTCCCAGAATATCTCCACACCTCCTAAATCTCCTCATGCTACCCTTTATTCTCTCCCAGTAGATACTTCTCACCTTTTGACAGGCTCACATTTATAGATTCTCTTTTACAGCCTATTCACTTGTATATGTCAACACCTCCCCTCAAGTGAATACTAGCACACCTGGACCCTATACCAAGTTTCCCTCTTACTTGACAGTCCGCGACCAGTGCCTCAAGTCCCTAAACTCATAGTCCTTGACACTCTCTCTCTCTCTCTATGTGTCCAAGGCTACTACAAGTGCCCGTGACCTTGACCAAAGTGCTCATACATACATCTACCACATGGCCGACATCATCGGTGGCTGAGAGGTGGTTTTACATTGTTGGGGCAGGTTACATTCGGTTGTAGGGTTTCTCTCTCTCTCTCTCTCTCTCTCTCTCTCATTCTCTCTCTCTCTCTCAGAAAAGATGATCTGAATCCACTTCCTTAGGAGCCTACAGCTCCCCTCAAGTGAATACTCCTAGCACACCTGGACAATATACCTGGACACTATACTAAGTTCCCCTCCTACTTGATAGTCCGCGACTAGTGCCTCTAGTCCGTAAACTTATAGTCCTTGACACTCTCTCTCTCTATGTGTCCAAGGCTACTACAAGTGCCCGTAAGTGCTCATACATACATCTACCACATGGCCGACATCATCGGTGGCTGAGAGGTGGTTTTACTTTGTTGGGGCAGGTTACATTCGGTTGTAGGGTTTCTCTCTCTCTCTCTCTCTCTCTCTCTCTCTCTCTCTCTCTCACAGAAAAGATGATCTGACTCCACTTCCTTAGGAGCCTACAGCTCCCCTCAAAAGTGAATACTCCTAGCACACCTGGACACTATACCTGGACACTATACTAAGTTTCCCTCCTACTTGATAGTCCGCGACCAGTGCCTCAAGTCCCTAAACTCATAGTCCTTGACACTCTCTCTCTCTATGTGTCCAAGGCTACTACAAGTGCCCGTGACCTTGACCAAAGTGCTCATACATACATCTACCACATGGCCGACATCGTCGGTGGGGCTGAGAGGTGGTTTTACTTTGTTGGGGTAGGTTACATTCGGTTGTAGGGTTTCTCTCTCTCTCTCTCTCTCTCTCTCTCTCTCTCTCTCTCTCTCTCTCTCCCTCTCTCTCTCAGAAAAGATGATCTGACTCCACTTCCTTAGGAGCCTCCATGAAGTTTGTTGATGTCGTTTCTTCTCCACTGGGTTTGCTGTAGCAGTCTCTTGCCATGTGTCCTGGCTTTTCCACAGTTTTGGCAAGTGATGGTCCTTCCTCGTACTCTACCTCTTTCTCGTCCTCGTCCTCGAGAGAATCCTCCTCAGGTGAAGAATGCTTTTTTTTCTCCTGATGTTGAGTCTAGCCATTTCTTCTCTTTGCCTCTGGTCTCTTGCTCTAGTAGAGCTCCTTCTATTTTTTTAGCTTCAATTCAGGTACATTCTTTAGTGTTGCTACAATGTTTTCATATTCACCTTTGTCCACACTCTCCAGAAGCACTGCTAGTGCCTCATCATCTTCTGTCTTTTTGCCAATAGCTGCCAGTTGTTGCTTAATGCTTTTATATTTGTTCAAGTGTGTGATTAAAGATTTACTTTCCTTCATGTCTAATTTCTAGAACTGTATTAACAGACTTATCTTTGAATTTTTTGCTTGTGTTCCAAATAATTTTTTGAGTTCATCCAATGCATCTTTTGCCCACTGTATCCTTGTGATGTGATGAATGATTTCATCATTTAAACTGAGTGCAATAAGTCCCAATGCTTTTTCAATCCTCCTCTTCCACTCATTTTTCCCTCTCACCTCTTTGCATTCATCTCTTCCCTCAACTAGCCCCCACAGATTTTTCCTCATGAGCAGATACATGGTTTTTGTCTGCCATGTGTAAAACTGCTCCCCATAAATTTGGCTATCTCTTGTGCCGCCGTACTCATGATGATGTGAAGGGGGTCTTACCTCTTGATCAAATTTCAAGATTCAAGGGCAATGTCTACCCTTTTACAACTCAATATAAGGTTTAGGTGGTGATGATTACAACAGCTTTATCAGCATAAAATCACCAAAAATTACATTAAACCAAGGGTAACAAATCTGTACGGAAGGGTTGGAGTATCAAACCATCTCCGAATTGCAATCTGAAATTATAGGGATCTGTATCAGATACCAAATGGTTGATTTGAACCCGTAATTGCACTGAAAAATAATGAATAGTATTGATTAATCATTGATTAGTAAACTAATCATCTATTTTGTGTGCAAAAAACAGAGTATACGGGGAGTCCAGATCTAAGGCATTAGAGTTCAAATGAGCTTAAATCCTTTCAGGGCTATCAATGGCAATTAGTCTAGCAGAGAATTAAGCCAAGAAAGACAAGATTTGACCAAAAATTGAATGCTTAATCTCTGTTTTACCAAAGTCACCTGTAGATTTGATGAAGAGCTTAGATCTCACTGTAGACTTGATCAAATCAAAATCTGTCTTCACCAGCTTGTAGAGCACCCTTGAAAACCACTAGGGCCAAGAGAAATTATAGCAATTTGATCTGGAGTAGTAGAGATCTCATTTCTCCTTCTTCAAAAATGTGGCGCCAGCGATTTAGCAAAAATTGGCAGCTACGCTTGGCGGTTTGCAATTTTGTTTGAATGGGATGGCTAGCTATGGTTGCCTAGAATTATTTGCCCTAATAGTGCTTCTGGAGGGAGATCAAGCCCCTCTACTGGCTAGGGGTGCAAAGAGCTAGTTGAAAAGAGGTAAAAATCTTAATTATCTACTAATCCTAATTAGCCAAGTGATAATGGGCTCACAAATTGATGGATTCTAGGGCTAGGCTCTGATAATATGTTAAATTTACAGCTATGGTGGATCAAATGCTAGAATTGAGATCATTAACAAAGAGATTAGATGATAATTAAGATGTGATTAGTGAGCAATTAACTGATAGCTTAATGTAGGCATGGATAATCAAAAACCAGCAAATTCTCATTAGGCCAATGCCTCAATTTATAGAGTTTACATCCAAGCATCTATTCCCACTGATTTCTCCTTGATTCACTCCACCTCTTTTGCTTGATTCTCTCCACCTCTTCCCAGAATATCTCCACACCTCCTACATCTCCTCATGCTACCCTTTATTCCTTTCCAGTAGATACTTCTCACCTTTTGACAGGCTCTCTCACATTTATAGATTCTCTTTTACAGCCTATTCACTTGTATATGTCAACACCTCCCCTCAAGTGAATAGTCCTAGCACACCTGGACCCTATACCAAGTTTCCCTCTTACTTGACAGTCCGCGACCAGTGCCTCAAGTCCCTAAACTCATAGTCCTTGACACACTCTCTCTCTCTCTATGTGTCCAAGGCTACTACAAGTGCCCGTGACGTTGACCAAAGTGCTCATACATACATCTACCACATGGCCGACATCATCGGTGGCTAAGAGGTGGTTTTACTTTGTTGGGGCACGTTACATTCGGTTGTAGGGTTTCTCTCTCTCTCTCTCTCTCTCTCTCTCTCTCTCTCTCTCTCTCTCTCTCAGAAAAGATGATCTGACTCCACTTCCTTAGGAGCCTACAGCTCCCCTCAAGTGAATACTCCTAGCACACCTGGACACTATACCTGGACACTATACTAAGTTTCCCTCCTACTTGATAGTCCGCGACCAGTGCCTCAAGTCCGTAAACTCATAGTCCTTGACACTCTCTCTCTCTATGTGTCCAAGGCTACTACAAGTGCCCGTAAGTGCTCGTACATACATCTACCACATGGCCGACATCATCGGTGGCTGAGAGGTGGTTTTACTTTGTTGGGGCAGGTTACATTCGGTTGTAGGGTTTCTCTCTCTCTCTCTCTCTCTCTCTCTCTCTCTCTCTCTCTCTCTCTCTCTCTCACAGAAAGGATGATCTGACTCCACTTCCTTCGGAGCCTACAGCTCCCCTCAAAAGTGAATACTCCTAGCACACCTGGACACTATACTAAGTTTCCCTCCTACTTGATAGTCCGCGACCAGTGCCTCAAGTCCCTAAACTCATAGTGCTTGACACTCTCTCTCTCTATGTGTCCAAGGCTACTACAAGTGCCCGTGACCTTGACCAAAGTGCTCATACATACATCTACCACATGGCCGACATCGTCGGTGGCTGAGAGGTGGTTTTACTTTGTTGGGGTAGGTTACATTCGGTTGTAGGGTTTCTCTCTCTCTCTCTCTCTCTCTCTCTCTCTCTCTCTCTCTCTCAGAAAAGATGATCCGACTCCACTTCCTTAGGAGCCTCCATGAAGTTTGTTGATGTCGTTTCTTCTCCACTGGGTTTGCTGTAGCAGTCTCTTGCCATGTGTCCTGGCTTTTCCATAGTTTTGGCAAGTGATGGTCCTTCCTCGTACTCTACCTCTTTCTCGTCCTCGTCCTCGAGAGAATCCTCCTCAGGTGAAGAATGCTTTTTTTTCTCCTGATGTTGAGTCTAGCCATTTCTTCTCTTTGCCTCTGGTCTCTTGCTCTAGTAGAGCTCCTTCTATTTTTTTAGCTTCAATTCAGGTACATTCTTTAGTGTTGCTACAATGTTTTCATATTCACCTTTGTCCACACTCTCCAGAAGCACTGCTAGTGCCTCATCATCTTCTGTCTTTTTGCCAATAGCTGCCAGTTGTTGCTTAATGCTTTTATATTTGTTCAAGTGTGTGATTAAAGATTTACTTTCCTTCATGTCTAATTTCTAGAATTGTATTAAGAGACTTATCTTTGAATTTTTTGCTTGTGTTCCAAATAATTTTTTGAGTTCATCCAATGCATCTTTTGCCCACTGTATCCTTGTGATGTGATGAATGATTTCATCATTTAAACTGAGTGCAATAAGTCCCAATGCTTTTTCAATCCTCCTCTTCCACTCATTTTTCCCTCTCACCTCTTTGCATTCATCTCTTCCCTCAACTAGCCCCCACAGATTTTTCCTCATGAGCAGATACATGGTTTTTGTCTGCCATGTGTAAAACTGCTCTCCATAAATTTTGCTATCTCTTGTGCCGCCCTACTCATGATGATGTGAAGGGGGTCTTACCTCTTGATCAAATTTCAAGATTCAAGGGCAATGTCTACCCTTTTACAACTCAATATAAGGTTTAGGTGGTGATGATTACAATAGCTTTATCAGCATAAAATCACCAAAAATTACATTAAACCAAGGGTAACAAATCTGTACGAAAGGGTTGGAGTATCAAACCATCTCCGAATTGCAATCTGAAATTATAGGGATCTGTATCAGATACCAAATGGTTGATTTGAACCCGTAATTGCACTGAAAAATAATGAATAGTATTGATTAATCATTGATTAGTAAACTAATCATCTATTTTGTGTGCAAAAAACAGAGTATACGGGGAGTCCAGATCTAAGGCATTAGAGTTCAAATGAGCTTAAATCCTTTCAGGGCTATCAATGGCAATTAGTCTAGCAGAGAATTAAGCCAAGAAAGACAAGATTTGACCAAAAATTGAATGCTTAATCTCTGTTTTACCAAAGTCACCTGTAGATTTGATGAAGAGCTTAGATCTCACTGTAGACTTGATCAAATCAAAATCTGTCTTCACCAGCTTGTAGAGCACCCTTGAAAACCACTAGGGCCAAGAGAAATTATAGCAATTTGATCTGGAGTAGTAGAGATCTCATTTCTCCTTCTTCAAAAATGTGGCGCCAGCGATTTAGCAAAAATTGGCAGCTACGCTTGGCGGTTTGCGATTTTGTTTGAATGGGATGGCTAGCTATGGTTGCCTAGAATTATTTGCCCTAATAGTGCTTCTGGAGGGAGATCAAGCCCCTCTACTGGCTAGGGGTGCAAAGAGCTAGTTGAAAAGAGGTAAAAATCTTAATTATCTACTAATCCTAATTAGCCAAGTGATAATGGGCTCACAAATTGATGGATTCTAGGGCTAGGCTCTGATAATATGTTAAATTTGCACCTATGGTGGATCAAATGCTAGAATCGAGATCATTAATAAAGAGATTAGATGATAATTAAGACATGATTAGTGAGCAATTAACTGATAGCTTAGTGAAGGCATGGATAATCAAAAACGAGCAAATTCTCATGAGGCCAATGCCTCAATTTATAGAGTTTACATCCAAGCATCTATTCCCACTGATTTCTCCTTGATTCACTCCACCTCTTTTGCTTGATTCTCTCCACCTCTTCCCAGAATATCTCCACACCTCCTACATCTCCTCATGCTACCCTTTATTCCTTTCCAGTAGATACTTCTCACCTTTTGACAGGCTCTCTCACATTTATAGATTCTCTTTTACAGCCTATTCACTTGTATATGTCAACACCTCCCCTCAAGTGAATACTAGCACACCTGGACCCTATACCAAGTTTCCCTCTTACTTGACAGTCCGCGACCAGTGCCTCAAGTCCCTAAACTCATAGTCCTTGACACTCTCTCTCTCTCTCTCTCTATGTGTCCAAGGCTACTACAAGTGCCCGTGACCTTGACCAAAGTGCTCATACATACATCTACCACATGGCCGACATCATCGGTGGCTGAGAGGTGGTTTTACATTGTTGGGGCAGGTTACATTCGGTTTGTAGGGTTTCTCTCTCTCTCTCTCTCTCTCTCTCTCTCTCTCTCTCTCTCTCTCTCTCTGAAAAGATGATCTGACTCCACTTCCTTAGGAGCCTACAGCTCCCCTCAAGTGAATACTCCTAGCACACCTGGACACTATACCTGGACACTATACTAAGTTTCCCTCCTACTTGATAGTCCGCGACCAGTGCCTCAAGTCCGTAAACTCATAGTCGCTGACACTTTCTTTCTCTATGTGTCCAAGGCTACTACAAGTGCCCGTAAGTGCTCATACATACATCTACCACATGGCCGACATCATCGGTGGCTGAGAGGTGGTTTTACTTTGTTGGGGCAGGTTACATTCGGTTGTAGGGTTTCTCTCTCTCTCTCTCTCTCTCTCTCTCTCTCTCTCTCTCTCTCTCTCTCTCTCTCTCTCAGAAAAGATGATCTGACTCCACTTCCTTAGGAGCCTACAGCTCCCCTCAAGTGAATACTCCTAGCACACCTGGACACTATACCTGGACACTATACTAAGTTTCCCTCCTACTTGATAGTCCGCGACCAGTGCCTCAAGTCCCTAAACTCATAGTCCTTGACACTCTCTCTCTCTATGTGTCCAAGGCTACTACAAGTGCCCGTGACCTTGACCAAAGTGCTCATACATACATCTACCACATGGCCGACATCATCGGGGTGGCTGAGAGGTGGTTTTACTTTGTTGGGGTAAGTTACATTCGGTTGTAGGGTTTCTCTCTCTCTCTCTCTCTCTCTCTCTCTCTCTCTCTCTCTCTCCTCTCTCTCTGAGAAAAGATGATCTGACTCCACTTCCTTAGGAGCCTCCATGAAGTTTGTTGATGTCGTTTCTTCTCCACTGGGTTTGCTGTAGCAGTCTCTTGCCATGTGTCCTGGCTTTTCCACAGTTTTGGCAAGTGATGGTCCTTCCTCCTACTCTACCTCTTTCTCGTCCTCGTCCTCGAGAGAATCCTCCTCAGGTGAAGAATGCTTTTTTTTTCTCCTGCTGTTGAGTCTAGCCATTTCTTCTCTTTGCCTCTGGTCTCTTGCTCTAGTAGAGCTCCTTCTATTTTTTAAACTTCAATTCAGGTACATTCTTTAGTGTTGCTACAATGTTTTCATATTCACCTTTGTCCACACTCTCCAGAAGCACTGCTAGTGCCTCATCATCTTCTGTCTTTTTGCCAATAGCTGCCAGTTGTTGCTTAATGCTTTTATATTTGTTCAAGTGTGTGATTAAAGATTTACTTTCCTTCATGTCTAATTTCTAAAATTGTATTAAAAGACTTATCTTTGAATTTTTTGCTTGTGTTCCAAATAATTTTTTGAGTTCATCCAATGCATCTTTTGCCCACTCTATCCTTGTGATGTGATGAATGATTTCATCATTTAAACTGAGTGCGATAAGTCCCAATGCTTTTTCAATCCTCCTCTTCGACTCATTTTTCCCTCTCACCTCTTTGCATTCATCTCTTCCCTCAACTAGCCCCCACAGATTTTTCCTCATGAGCAGATACATGGTTTTTGTCTGCCATGTGTAAAACTGCTGCCCATAAATTTGGCTATCTCTTGTGCCGTCGTACTCATGATGATGTGAAGGGGGTTTTACCTCTTGATCAAATTTCAATATTCAAGGGCAATGTCTACCCTTTTACAACTCAATATAACGTTTAGGTGGTGATGATTACAACAGCTTTATCAGCATGAAATCACCAAAAATTACATTAAACCAAGGGTAACAAATCTGTACGGAAGGGTTGGAGTATCAAACCATCTCCGAATTGCAATCTGAAATTATAGGGATCTGTATCAGATACCAAATGGTTGATTTGAGCCTGTAATTGCACTGAAAAATAATGAATAGTATTGATTAATCATTGATTAGTAAACTAATCATCTATTTTGTGTGCAAAAAACAGAGTATGCGGGGAGTCCAGATCTAAGGCCTTAGAGTTCAAATGAGCTTAAATCCTTTCAGGGCTATCAATGGCAATTAGTCTAGCAGAGAATTAAGCCAAGAAAGACAAGATTTGACCAAAAATTGAATGCTTAGTCTCTGTTTTACCAAAGTCACCTGTAGATTTGATGAAGAGCTTAGATCTCACTGTAGACTTGATCAAATCAAAATCTGTCTTCACCAGCTTGTAGAGCACCCTTGAAAACCACTAGGGCCAAGAGGAATTATAGCAATTTGATCTGGAGTAGTAGAGATCTCATTTCTCCTTCTTCAGAAATGTGGCGCCAGCGATTTAGCAAAAATTGGCAGCTACGCTTGGCGGTTTGCGATTTTGTTTGAATGGGATGGCTAGCTATGGTTGCCTAGAATTATTTGCCCTAATAGTGCTTCTGGAGGGAGATCAAGCCCCTCTACTGGCTAGGGGTGCAAAGAGCTAGTTGAAAAGAGGTAAAAATCTTAATTATCTACTAATCCTAATTAGCCAAGTGATAATGGGCTCACAAATTGATGGATTCTAGGGCTAGGCTCTGATAATATGTTAAATTTGCACCTATGGTGGATCAAATGCTAGAATCGAGATCATTAACAAAGAGATTAGATGATAATTAAGACGTGATTAGTGAGCAATTAACTGATAGCTTAATGTAGGCATGGATAATCAAAAACCAGCAAATTCTCATTAGGCCAATGCCTCAATTTATAGAGTTTACATCCAAGCATCTATTCCCACTGATTTCTCCTTGATTCACTCCACCTCTTTTGCTTGATTCTCTCCACCAGTTCCCAGAATATCTCCACACCTTCTAAATCTCCTCATGCTACCCTTTATTCTCTCCCAATAGATACTTCTCACCTTTTCACAGGCTCTCTCACATTTATAGATTCTCTTTTATAGCCTATTCACTTGTATATGTCAACACCTCCCCTCAAGTGAATACTCCTAGCACACCTGGACCCTATACCAAGTTTCCCTCTTACTTGATAGTCCGCGACCAGTGCCTCAAGTCCCTAAACTCATAGTCCTTGACACACTCTCTCTCTATGTGTCCAAGGCCCGTGACCTTGACCAAAGTGCTCATACATACATCTACCACATGGCCGACATCATCGGTGGCTGAGAGGTGGTTTTACTTTGTTGGGGCAGGTTACATTCGGTTGTAGGGCTTCTCTCTCTCTCTCTCTCTCTCTCTCTCACACACTCTCTCTCTCTCTCTCTCTCTCTCTCTCTCTCTCTCAGAAAAGATGATCTGACTCCACTTCCTTAGGAGCCTCCATGAAGTTTGTTGATGTCGTTTCTTCTCTACTGGGTTTGCTGTAGCAGTCTCTTGCCATCTGTCCTGGCTTTTTCACAGTTTTGGCAAGTGATGGTCCTTCCTCGTACACTACCTCTTTCTCGTCCTCGTCCTTAAGAGAATCCTCCTTAGGTGAAGAATGCTTTTTTTCTCCTGCTGTTGAGTCTAGCCATTTCTTCTCTTTGCCTCTGGTCTCTTGCTCTAGTAGAGCTCCTTCTATCTTTTTTAGCTTCAATTCAGGTACATTCTTTAGTGTTGCTACAATTGTTTTATATTCCCCTTTGTCCAAACTCTTCAGAAGCACTGTTAGTGCCTCATCATCTTCTGTCTTTTTGCCAATAGGTGCCAGTTGTTGCTTAATGCTTTTATATTTGTTCAAGTGTGTTATTAAAGATTCACTTTCCTTCATGTCTAATTTCTAGAATTGTATTAATAGATTATCTCTGAATTTTTTGCTTGTGTTCCAAATAATTTTTTGAGTTCATCCAATGCATCTTTTGCCCACTGTATCCTTGTGATGTGATGAATGATTTCATCATTTAAACTGAGTGCGATAAGTCCCAATGCTTTTTCAATCCTCCTCTTCCACTCATTTTTCCCTCTCACCTCTTTGCATTCATCTCTTCCCTCAACTAGCCCCCACAGATTTTTCCTCATGAGCAGATACATGGTTTTTGTCTGCCATGTGTAAAACTGCTCCCCATAAATTTGGCTATCTCTTGTGCCGTCGTACTCATGATGATGTGAAGGGGGTCTTACCTCTTGATCAAATTTCAAGATTCAAGGGCAGTGTCTACCCTTTTACAACTCAATATAAGGTTTAGGTGGTGATGATTACAACAGCTTTATCAGCATAAAATCACCAAAAATTACATTAAACCAAGGGTAACAAATCTGTACGGAAGGGTTGGAGTATCAAACCATCTCCGAATTGCAATCTGAAATTATAGGGATCTGTATCAGATACCAAATGGTTGATTTGAACCCGTAATTGCACCGAAAAATAGTGATTAGTATTGATTAATCATTAATTAGTAAACTAATCATCTATTTTGTGTGCAGAAAACAGAGTATGCGGGGAGTCCAGATCTAAGGCCTTAGAGTTCAAATGAGCTTAAATCCTTTCAAGGCTATCAATGGCAATTAGTCTAGTAGAGAATTAAGCCAAGAAAGACAAGTTTGACCAAACATTGAATGCTTAATCTCTGTTTTACCAAAGTCACCTGTAGATTTGATGAAGAGCTTAGATCTCACTGTAGACTTGATCAAATCAAGATCTGGCTTCACCAGTTTGTAGAGACCCTTGAAAACCACTAGGGCCAAGAGGAATTATAGCAATTTGATTTGGAGTAGTAGAGATCTCATTTCTCCTTCTTCAAAAATGTGGCGCCAGCGATTTAGCAAAAATTGGCAGCTACGCTTGGCGGTTTGCGATTTTGTTTGAATGGGATGGCTAGCTATGGTTGCCTAGAATTATTTGCCCTAATAGTGCTTCTAGAGGGAGATCAAGCCCCTCTACTGGCTAGGGGTGCAAAGAGCTAGTTGAAAAGAGGTAAAAATCTTAATTATCTACTAATCCTAATTAGCCAAGTGATAATGGGCTCACAAATTGATGGATTCTAGGGCTAGGCTTTGATAATATGTTAAATTTGCACCTATGGTGGATCAAATGCTAGAATCCACATCATTAACAAAGAGATTAGATGATAATTAAGACGTGATCAGTGAGCAATTAACTGATAGCTTAATGTAGACATGGATAATGAAAAACGAGCAAATTCTCATTAGGCCAATGCCTCAATTTATAGAGTTTACATCCAAGCATCTATTCCCACTGATTTCTCCTTGATTCACTCCATCTCTTTTGCTTGATTCTCTCCACCTCTTCCCAGAATATCCTAGATCTCCTCATGCTACCCTTTATTCTCTCCCAGTAAATACTTCTCACCTTTTCACAGGCTCTCTCACATTTATAGATTCTCTTTTACAGCCTATTCACTTGTATATGTCAACACCTCCCCTCAAGTGAATACTCCTAGCACACCTGGACCCTATACCAAGTTTCCCTCTTACTTGATAGTCCGCGACCAGTGCCTCAAGTCCCTAAACTCATAGTCCTTGACACTCTCTCTCTCTATGTGTCCAAGGCTACTACGAGTGCCCGTGACCTTGACCAAAGTGCTTATACATACATCTACCACATGGCCGACATCATCGGTGGCTGAGAGGTGGTTTTACCTTGTTGGGGCAGGTTACATTCCGTTGTAGGGTTTCTCTCTCTCTCTCTCTCTCTCTCTCTCTCTCTCTCTCTCTCTCTCTCTCAGAAAAGATGATCTGACTCCACTTCCTTAGGAGCCTACAGCTCCCCTCAAGTGAATACTCCTAGCACACCTGGACACTATACCTGGACACTATACTAAGTTTCCCTCCTACTTGATAGTCCGCGACCAGTGCCTCAAGTCCGTAAACTCATAGTCCTTGACACTCTCTCTCTCTATGTGTCCAAGGCTACTACAAGTGCCCGTAAGTGCTCATACATACATCTACCACATGGCCGACATCATTGGTGGCTGAGAGGTGGTTTTACTTTGTTGGGGCAGGTTACATTCGGTTGTAGGGTTTCTCTCTCTCTCTCTCTCTCTCTCTCTCTCTCTCTCTCTCTCTCTCTCTCAGAAAAGATGATCTAACTCCACTTCCTTAGGAGCCTACAGCTCCCCTCAAGTGAATACTCCTAGCACACCTGGACACTATACCTAGACACTATACTAAGTTTCCCTCCTACTTGATAGTCCGCGACCAGTGCCTCAAGTCCCTAAACTCATAGTCCTTGACACACTCTCTCTCTATGTGTCCAAGGCTACTACAAGTGCCCGTGACCTTGACCAAAGTGCTCATACATACATCTACCACATGGCCGACATCATCGGGGTGGCTGAGAGGTGGTTTTAATTTGTTGGGGTAGGTTACATTCGGTTGTAGGGTTTCTCTCTCTCTCTCTCTCTCTCTCTCTCTCTCTCTCTCCTCTCTCTCTCTCTCTCTCCCTCTCTCTCTCAGAAAAGATGATCTGACTCCACTTCCTTAGGAGCCTCCATGAAGTTTGTTGATGTCGTTTCTTCTCCACTGGGTTTGCTGTAGCAGTCTCTTGCCATGTGTCCTGGCTTTTCCACAGTTTTGGCAAGTGATGGTCCTTCCTCCTACTCTACCTCTTTCTCGTCCTCGTCCTCGAGAGAATCCTCCTCAGGTGAAGAATGTTTTTTTTTTCTCCTGCTGTTGAGTCTAGCCATTTCTTCTCTTTGCCTCTGGTCTCTTGCTCTAGTAGAGCTCCTTCTATTTTTTTAGCTTCAATTCAGGTACATTCTTTAGTGTTGCTACAATGTTTTCATATTCACCTTTGTCCACACTCTTCAGAAGCACTGCTAGTGCCTCATCATCTTCTGTCTTTTTGCCAATAGCTGCCAGTTGTTGCTTAATGCTTTTATATTTGTTCAAGTGTGTGATTAAAGATTTACTTTCCTTCATGTCTAATTTCTAGAATTGTATTAACAGACTTATCTTTGAATTTTTTGCTTGTGTTCCAAATAATTTTTTGAGTTCATCCAATGCATCTTTTGCCCACTGTATCCTTGTGATGTGATGAATGATTTCATCATTTAAACTGAGTGCGATAAGTCCCAATGCTTTTTCAATCCTCCTCTTCCACTCATTTTTCCCTCTCACCTCTTTGCATTCATCTCTTCCCTCAACTAGCCCCCACAGATTTTTCCTCATGAGCAGATACATGGTTTTTGTCTACCATGTGTAAAACTGCTCCCCATAAATTTGGCTATCTCTTGTGCCGTCGTACTCATGATGATGTGAAGGGGGTCTTACCTCTTGATCAAATTTCAAGATTCAAGGGCAATGTCTACCCTTTTACAACTCAATATAAGGTTTAGGTGGTGATGATTACAACAGCTTTATCAGCATAAAATCACCAAAAATTACATTAAACCAAGGGTAACAAATCTGAACGGAAGGGTTGGAGTATCAAACCATCTCCGAATTGCAATCTGAAATTATAGGGATCTGTATCAGATACCAAATGGTTGATTTGAACCCGTAATTGCACTGAAAAATAATGAATAGTATTGATTAATCATTGATTAGTAAACTAATCATCTATTTTGTGTGCAAAAAACAGAGTATGCAGGGAGTCCAGATCTAAGGCCTTAGAGTTCAAATGAGCTTAAATCCTTTCAGGGCTATCAATGGCAATCAGTCTAGCCGAGAATTAAGCCAAGAAAGACAAGATTTGACCAAAAATTGAATGCTTAATCTCTGTTTTACCAAAGTCACCTGTAGATTTGATGAAGAGCTTAGATCTCACTGTAGACTTGATCAAATCAAAATCTGTCTTCACCAGCTTGTAGAGCACCCTTGAAAACCACTAGGGCCAAGAGGAATTATAGCAATTTGATCTGGAGTAGTAGAGATCTCATTTCTCCTTCTTCAGAAATGTGGCGCCAGCGATTTAGCAAAAATTGGCAGCTACGCTTGGCGGTTTGCGATTTTGTTTGAATGGGATGGCTAGCTATGGTTGCCTAGAATTATTTGCCCTAATAGTGCTTCTGGAGGGAGATCAAGCCCCTCTACTGGCTAGGGGTGCAAAGAGCTAGTTGAAAAGAGGTAAAAATCTTAATTATCTACTAATCTTAATTAGCCAAGTGATAATGGGCTCACAAATTGATGGATTCTAGGGCTAGGCTCTGATAATATGTTAAATTTGCACCTATGGTGGATCAAATGCTAGAATCGAGATCATTAACAAAGAGATTAGATGATAATTAAGACGTGATTAGTGAGCAATTAACTGATAGCTTAATGTAGGCATGGATAATCAAAAACCAGCAAATTCTCATTAGGCCAATGCCTCAATTTATAGAGTTTACATCCAAGCATCTATTCCCACTGATTTCTCCTTGATTCACTCCACCTCTTTTGCTTGATTCTCTCCACCTCTTCCCAGAATATCTCCACACCTCCTAAATCTCCTCATGCTACCCTTTATTCTCTCCCAATAGATACTTCTCACCTTTTCACAGGCTCTCTCACATTTATAGATTCTCTTTTATAGCCTATTCACTTGTATATGTCAACACCTCCCCTCAAGTGAATACTCCTAGCACACATGGACCCTATACCAAGTTTCCCTCTTACTTGATAGTCCGCGACCAATGCCTCAAGTCCCTAAACTCATAGTCCTTGACACTCTCTCTCTCTATGTGTCCAAGGCTACTACAAGTGCCCGTGACCTTGACCAAAGTGCTCATACATACATCTACCACATGGCCGACATCATCGGTGGCTGAGAGGTGGTTTTACTTTGTTGGGGCAGGTTACATTCGGTTGTAGGGCTTCTCTCTCTCTCTCTCTCTCTCTCTCTCTCTCTCTCTCTCTCTCTCTCTCTCTCTCTCTCTCTCTCTCTCTCAGAAAAGATGATCTGACTCCACTTCCTTAGGAGCCTCCATGAAGTTTGTTGATGTCGTTTCTTCTCTACTGGGTTTGCTGTAGCATGCTCTTGCCATCTGTCCTGGCTTTTACACAGTTTTGGCAAGTGATGGTCCTTCCTCGTACACTACCTCTTTCTCGTCCTCGTCCTTAACAGAATCCTCCTCAGGTGAAGAATGCTTTTTTTCTCCTGCTGTTGAGTCTAGCCATTTCTTCTCTTTGCCTCTGGTCTCTTGCTCTAGTAGAGCTCCTTCTATCTTTTTTAGCTTCAATTCAGGTACATGCTTTAGTGTTGCTACAATTGTTTTATATTCCCCTTTGTCCACACTCTTCAGAAGCACTGTTAGTGCCTCATCATCTTCTGTCTTTTTGCCAATAGCTGCCAGTTGTTGCTTAATGCTTTTATATTTGTTCAAGTGTGTTATTAAAGATTCACTTTCCTTCATGTCTAATTTCTAGAATTGTATTAATAGATTATCTCTGAATTTTTTGCTTGTGTTCCAAATAATTTTTTGAGTTCATCCAATGCATCTTTTGCCCACTGTATCCTTGTGATGTGATGAATGATTTCATCATTTAAACTGAGTGCGATAAGTCCCAATGCTTTTTCAATCCTCCTCTTCCACTCATTTTTCCCTCTCACCTCTTTGCATTCATCTCTTCCCTCAACTAGCCCCCACAGATTTTTCCTCATGAGCAGATACATGGTTTTTGTCTGCCATGTGTAAAACTGCTCCCCATAAATTTGACTATCTCTTGTGCCGCCGTACTCATGATGATGTGAAGGGGGCTTAGCTCTTGATCAAATTTCAAGATTCAAGGGCAGTGTCTACCCTTTTACAACTCAATATAAGGTTTAGGTGGTGATGATTACAACAGCTTTATCAGCATAAAATCACCAAAAATTACATTAAACCAAGGGTAACAAATCTGTACGGAAGGGTTGGAGTATCAAACCATCTCCGAATTGCAATCTGAAATTATAGGGATCTGTATCAGATACCAAATGGTTGATTTGAACCCGTAATTGCATCGAAAAATAGTGATTAGTATTGATTAATCATTAATTAGTAAACTAATCATCTATTTTGTGTGCAGAAAACAGAGTATGCGGGGAGTCCAGATCTAAGGCCTTAGAGTTCAAATGAGCTTAAATCCTTTCAAGGCTATCAATGGCAATTAGTCTAGTAGAGAATTAAGCCAAGAAAGACAAGTTTGACCAAACATTGAATGCTTAATCTTTGTTTTACCAAAGTCACCTGTAGATTTGATGAAGAGCTTAGATCTCACTGTAGACTTGATCAAATCAAAATCTGGCTTCACTAGCTTGTAGAGACCCTTGAAAACCACTAGGGCCAAGAGGAATTATAGCAATTTGATCTGGAGTAGTAGAGATCTCATTTCTCCTTCTGAAATGTGGCGCCAGCGATTTAGCAAAAATTGGCAGCTACGCTTGGCGGTTTGCGATTTTGTTTAAATGGGATGGCTAGCTATGGTTGCCTAGAATTATTTGCCCTAATAGTGCTTCTAGAGGGAGATCAAGCCCCTCTACTGGCTAGGGGTGCAAAGAGCTAGTTGAAAAGAGGTAAAAATCTTAATTATCTACTAATCCTAATTAGCCAAGTGATAATGGGCTCACAAATTGATGGATTCTAGGGCTAGGCTCTGATAATATGTTAAATTTGCACCCATGGTGGATCAAATGCTAGAATCCACATCATTAACAAAGAGATTAGATGATAATTAAGACGTGATCAGTGAGCAATTAACTGATAGCTTAATGTAGACATGGATAATGAAAAACGAGCAAATTCTCATTAGGCCAATGCCTCAATTTATAGAGTTTACATCCAAGCATCTATTCCCACTGATTTCTCCTTGATTCACTCCACCTCTTTTGCTTGATTCTCTCCACCTCTTCCCAGAATATCTCCACACCTCCTAGATCTCCTCATGCTACCCTTTATTCTCTCCCAGTAAATACTTCTCACCTTTTCACAGGCTCTCTCACATTTATAGATTCTCTTTTACAGCCTATTCACTTGTATATGTCAACACCTCCCCTCAAGTGAATACTCCTAGCACACCTGGACCCTATACCAAGTTTCCCTCTTACTTGATAGTCCGCGACCAGTGCCTCAAGTCCCTAAACTCATAGTCCTTGACAGTCTCTCTCTCTATGTGTCTAAGGCTACTACGAGTGCCCGTGACCTTGACCAAAGTGCTTATACATACATCTACCACATGGCCGACATCATCGGTGGCTGAGAGGTGGTTTTACCTTGTTGGGGCAGGTTACATTCCGTTGTAGGGTTTCTCTCTCTCTCTCTCTCTCTCTCTCTCTCTCTCTCTCTCTCTCTCTCTCTCTCTCTCTCTCTCAGAAAAGATGATCTGACTCCACTTCCTTAGGAGCCTACAGCTCCCCTCAAGTGAATACTCCTAGCACACCTGGACACTATACTAAGTTTCCCTCCTACTTGATAGTCCGCGACCAGTGCCTCAAGTCCGTAAACTCATAGTCCTTGACACTCTCTCTCTCTATGTGTCCAAGGCTACTACAAGTGCCCGTAAGTGCTCATACATACATCTACCACATGGCCGACATCATCGGTGGCTGAGAGGTGGTTTTACTTTGTTGGGGCAGGTTACATTCGGTTGTAGGGTTTCTCTCTCTCTCTCTCTCTCTCTCTCTCTCTCTCTCTCTCTCTCTCTCTCTCTCAGAAAAGATGATCTGACTCCACTTCCTTAGGAGCCTACAGCTCCCCTCAAGTGAATACTCCTAGCACACCTGGACACTATACCTAGACACTATACTAAGTTTCCCTCCTACTTGATAGTCCGCGACCAGTGCCTCAAGTCCCTAAACTCATAGTCCTTGACACACTCTCTCTCTATGTGTCCAAGGCTACTACAAGTGCCCGTGATCTTGACCAAAGTGCTCATAAATACATCTACCACATGGCCGACATCATCGGGGTGGCTGAGAGGTGGTTTTACTTTGTTGGGGTAGGTTACATTCGGTTGTAGGGTTTCTCTCTCTCTCTCTCTCTCTCTCTCTCTTTCTCTCTCTCTCTCTCTCTCTCTCTCTCTCTCAGAAAAGATGATCTGACTCCACTTCCTTAGGAGCCTCCATGAAGTTTGTTGATGTCGTTTCTTCTCCACTGGGTTTGCTGTAGCAGTCTCTTGCCATGTGTCCTGGCTTTTCCACAGTTTTGGCAAGTGATGGTCCTTCCTCCTACTCTACCTCTTTCTCGTCCTCGTCCTCGAGAGAATCCTCCTCAGGTGAAGAATGCTTTTTTTTTCTCCTGCTGTTGAGTCTAGCCATTTCTTCTCTTTGCCTCTGGTCTCTTGCTCTAGTAGAGCTCCTTCTATTTTTTTAGCTTCAATTCAGGTACATTCTTTAGTGTTGCTACAATGTTTTCATATTCACCTTTGTCCACACTCTCCAGAAGCACTGCTAGTGCCTCATCATCTTCTGTCTTTTTGCCAATAGCTGCCAGTTGTTGCTTAATGCTTTTATATTTGTTCAAGTGTGTGATTAAAGATTTACTTTCCTTCATGTCTAATTTCTAGAATTGTATTAACAGACTTATCTTTGAATTTCTTGCTTGTGTTCCAAATAATTTTTTGAGTTCATCCAATGCATCTTTTGCCCACTGTATCCTTGTGATGTGATGAATG
Organism: Cibotium barometz; assembly: GCF_041138505.1. Lineage (NCBI taxonomy): Eukaryota > Viridiplantae > Streptophyta > Polypodiopsida > Cyatheales > Cibotiaceae > Cibotium > Cibotium barometz. Next base: position 2,642,328 of record NC_141047.1, on the reverse strand, counting down.
ATTTCATCATTTAAACTGAGTGCGATAAGTCCCAATGCTTTTTCAATCCTCCTCTTCCACTCATTTTTCCCTCTCACCTCTTTGCATTCATCTCTTCCCTCACCTAGCCCCCACAGATTTTTCCTCATGAGCAGATACATGGTTTTTGTCTGCCATGTGTAAAACTGCTCAACATAAATTTGGCTATCTCTTGTGCCGTCGTACTCATGATGATGTGAAGGGGGTCTTACCTCTTGATCAAATTTCAAGATTCAAGGGCAATGTCTACCCTTTTACAACTCAATATAAGGTTTAGGTGGTGATGATTACAACAGCTTTATCAGCATAAAATCACCAAAAATTACATTAAACCAAGGGTAACAAATCTGTACGGAAGGGTTGGAGTATCAAACCATCTCCGAATTGCAATCTGAAATTATAGGGATCTGTATCAGATACCCAATGGTTGATTTGAACCCGTAATTGCACTGAAAAATAATGAATAGTATTGATTAATCATTGATTAGTAAACTAATCATCTATTTTGTGTGCAAAAAATAGAGTATGCGGGGAGTCCAGATCTAAGGCCTTAGAGTTCAAATGAGCTTAAATCCTTTCAGGGCTATCAATGGCAATTAGTCTAGCAGAGAATTAAGCCAAGAAAGACAAGATTTGACCAAGAATTGAATGCTTAATCTTTGTTTTACCAAAGTGACCTGTAGATTTGATGAAGAGCTTAGATCTCACTGTAGACTTGATCAAATCAAAATCTGTCTTCACCAGCTTGTAGAGCACCCTTGAAAACCACTAGGGCCAAGAGGAATTATAGCAATTTGATCTGGAGTAGTAGAGATCTCATTTCTCCTTCTTCAGAAATGTGGCGCCAGCGATTTAGCAAAAATTGGCAGCTACGCTTGGCGGTTTGCGATTTTGTTTGAATGGGATGGCTAGCTATGGTTGCCTAGAATTATTTGCCCTAATAGTGCTTCTAGAGGGAGATCAAGCCCCTCTACTGGCTAGGGGTGCAAAGAGCTAGTTGAAAAGAGGTAAAAATCTTAATTATCTACGAATCCTAATTAGCCAAGTGATAATGGGCTCACAAATTGATGGATTCTAGGGCTAGGCTCTGATAATATGTTAAATTTGCACCTATGGTGGATCAAATGCTGGAATCAAGATCATTAACAAAGAGATTAGATGATAATTAAGACGTGATTAGTGAGCAATTAACTAATAGCTTAATGTAGGCATGGATAATCAAAAACCAGCAAATTCTCATTAGGCCAATGCCTCAATTTATAGAGTTTACATCCAAGCATCTATTCCCACTGATTTCTCCTTGATTCACTCCACCTCTTTTGCTTGATTCTCTCCACCTCTTTCCAGAATATCTCCACACCTCCTAAATCTCCTCATGCTACCCTTTATTCTCTCCCAATAGATACTTCTCACCTTTTCACAGGCTCTCTCACATTTATAGATTCTCTTTTACAGCCTATTCACTTGTATATGTCAACACCTCCCCTCAAGTGAATACTCCTAGCACACTTGGACCCTATACCAAGTTTCCCTCTTACTTGATAGTCCGCGACCAGTGCCTCAAGTCCCTAAACTCATAGTCCTTGACACTCTCTCTCTCTATGTGTCCAAGGCTACTACAAGTCCCCGTGACCTTGACCAAAGTGCTCATACATACATCTACCACATGGCCGACATCATCGGTGGCTGAGAGGTGGTTTTATTTTGTTGGGGCAGGTTACATTCGGTTGTAGGGTTCTCTCTCTCTCTCTCTCTCTCTCTCTCTCTCTCTCTCTCTCTCTCTCTCTCTCTCTGTCTCTCTCTCTCTCAGAAAAGATGATCTGACTCCACTTCCTTAGGAGCCTCCATGAAGTTTGTTGATGTCGTTTCTTCTCTACTGGGTTTGCTGTAGCAGTCTCTTGCCATCTGTCCTGGCTTTTTCACAGTTTTGGCAAGTGATGGTCCTTCCTCGTACACTACCTCTTTCTCGTCCTCGTCCTTGAGAGAATCCTCCTCAGGTGAAGAATGCTTTTTTTCTCCTGTTGTTGAGTCTAGCCATTTCTTCTCTTTGCCTCTGGTCTCTTGCTCTAGTAGAGCTCCTTCTATCTTTTTTAGCTTCAATTCAGGTACATTCTTTAGTGTTGCTACAATGTTTTTATATTCCCCTTTGTCCACACTCTTCAAAAGCACTGTTAGTGCCTCATCATCTTCTGTCTTTTTGCCAATAGCTGCCAGTTGTTGCTTAATGCTTTTATATTTGTTCAAGTGTGTTATTAAAGATTCACTTTCGCTTCATGTCTAATTTCTAGAATTGTATTAACAGATTTATCTTTGAATTTTTTGCTTGTGTTCCAAATAATTTTTTGAGTTCATCCAATGCATCTTTTGCCCACTGTATCCTTGTGATGTGATGAATGATTTCATCATTTAAACTGAGTGCGATAAGTCCCAATGCTTTTTCAATCCTCCTCTTCCACTCATTTTTCCCTCTCACCTCTTTGCATTCATCTCTTCCCTCAACTAGCCCCCACAGATTTTTCCTCATGAGCAGATACATGGTTTTTGTCTGCCATGTGTAAAACTGCTCCCCATAAATTTGGCTATCTCTTGTGCCGTCGTACTGATGATGATGTGAAGGGGGCTTACCTCTTGATCAAATTTCAAGATTCAAGGGCAATGTCTACCCTTTTACAACTCAATATAAGGTTTAGGTGGTGATGATTACAACAGCTTTATCAGCATAAAATCACCAAAAATTACATTAAACCAAGGGTAACAAATCTGTACGGAAGGGTTGGAGTATCAAACCATCTCCGAATTGCAATCTGAAATTATAGGGATCTGTGTCAGATACCAAATGGTTGATTTGAACCCGTAATTGCACTGAAAAATAATGAATAGTATTGATTAATCATTGATTAGTAAACTAATCATCTATTTTGTGTGCAAAAAATAAAGTATGCGGGGAGTCCAGATCTAAGGCCTTAGAGTTCAAATGAGCTTAAATCCTTTCAGGGCTATCAATGGCAATTAGTCTAGTAGAGAATTAAGCCAAGAAAGACAAGATTTGACCAAAAATTGAATGCTTAATCTCTGTTTTACCAAAGTCACCTGTAGGTTTGATGAAGAGCTTAGATCTCACTGTAGACTTGATCAAATCAAAATCTGTCTTCACCAGCTTGTAGAGCACCCTTGAAAACCACTAGGGCCAAGAGGAATTATAGCAATTTGATCTGGAGTAGTAGAGATCTCATTTCTCCTTCTTCAGAAATGTGGCGCCAGCGATTTAGCAAAAATTGGCAGCTACGCTTGGCGGTTTGCGATTTTGTTTGAATGGGATGGCTAGCTATGGTTGCCTAGAATTATTTGCCCTAATAGTGCTTCTGGAGGGAGATCAAGCCCCTCTACTGGCTAGGGGTGCAAAGAGCTAGTTGAAAAGAGGTAAAAATCTTAAATATCTACTAATCCTAATTAGCCAAGTGATAATGGGCTCACAAATTGATGGATTCTAGGGCTAGGCTCTGATAATATGTTAAATTTACAGCTATGGTGGATCAAATGCTAGAATCGAGATCATTAACAAAGAGATTAGATGATAATTAAGACGTGATTAGTGAGCAATTAACTGATAGCTTAATGTAGGCATGGATAATCAAAAACCAGCAAATTCTCATTAGGCCAATGCCTCAATTTATAGAGTTTACATCCAAGCATCTATTCCCACTGATTTCTCCTTGATTCACTCCACCTCTTTTGCTTGATTCTCTCCACCTCTTCCCAGAATATCTCCACACCTCCTAAATCTCCTCATGCTACCCTTTATTCTCTCCCAGTAGATACTTCTCACCTTTTGACAGGCTCTCTCACATTTATAGATTCTCTTTTACAGCCTATTCACTTGTATATGTCAACACCTCCCCTCAAGTGAATACTAGCACACCTGGACCCTATACCAAGTTTCCCTCTTACTTGATAGTCCGCGACCAGTGCCTCAAGTCCCTAAACTCATAGTCCTTGACACACTCTCTCTCTCTCTCTATGTGTCCAAGGCTACTACAAGTGCCCGTGACCTTGACCAAAGTGCTCATACATACATCTACCACATGGCCGACATCATCGGTGGCTGAGAGGTGGTTTTACTTTGTTGGGGCAGGTTACATTCGGTTGTAGGGTTTCTCTCTCTCTCTCTCTCTGTCTCTCTCTCTCTCTCTCTCTCTCTCTCTCTCTCTCTCTCTCTCTCAGAAAAGATCATCTGACTCCACTTCCTTAGGAGCCTACAGCTCCCCTCAAGTGAATACTCCTAGCACACCTGGACACTATACCTGGACACTATACTAAGTTTCCCTCCTACTTGATAGTCCGCGACCAGTGCCTCAAGTCCGTAAACTCATAGTCCTTGACACTCTCTCTCTCTCTATGTGTCCAAGGCTACTACAAGTGCCCGTAAGTGCTCACACATACATCTACCACATGGCCGACATCATCGGTGGCTGAGAGGTGGTTTTAATTTGTTGGGGCAGGTTACATTCGGTTGTAGGGTTTCTCTCTCTCTCTCTCTCTCTCTCTCTCTCTCTCTCTCTCTCTCTCTCTCTCAGAAAAGATGATCTGACTCCACTTCCTTAGGAGCCTACAGCTCCCCTCAAGTGAATACTCCTAGCACACCTGGGCACTATACCTGGACACTATACTAAGTTTCCCTCCTACTTGATAGTCCGCGACCAGTGCCTTAAGTCCCTAAACTCATAGTCCTTGACACTCTCTCTCTCTATGTGTCCAAGGCTACTACAAGTGCCCGTGACCTTGACCAAAGTGCTCATACATACATCTACCACATGGCCGACATCATCGGTGGCTGAGAGGTGGTTTTACTTTGTTGGGTTAGGTTACATTCGGTTGTAGGGTTTCTCTCTCTCTCTCTCTCTCTCTCTCTCTCTCTCTCTCTCTCTCTCTCTCAAAAAAGATGATCTGACTCCACTTCCTTAGGAGCCTCCATGAAGTTTGTTGATGTCGTTTCTTCTCCACTGGGTTTGCTGTAGCAGTCTCTTGCCATGTGTCCTGGCTGTTCCACAGTTTTGGCAAGTGATGGTCCTTCCTCGTACTCTACCTCTTTCTCGTCCTCGTCCTCGAGAGAATCCTCCTCAGGTGAAGAATGCTTTTTTTTCTCCTGATGTTGAGTCTAGCCATTTCTTCTCTTTGCCTCTGGTCTCTTGCTCTAGTAGAGCTCCTTCTATCTTTTTTAGCTTCAATTCAGGTACATTCTTTAGTGTTGCTACAATGTTTTCATATTCACCTTTGTCCACACTCTCCAGAAGCACTGCTAGTGCCTCATCATCTTCTGTCTTTTTGCCAATAGCTGCCAGTTGTTGCTTAATGCTTTTATATTTGTTCAAGTGTGTGATTAAAGATTTACTTTACTTCATGTCTAATTTCTAGAATTGTATTAACAGACTTATCTTTGAATTTTTTGCTTGTGTTCCAAATAATTTTTTGAGTTCATCCAATGCATCTTTTGCCCACTGTATCCTTGTGATGTGATGAATGATTTCATCATTTAAACTGAGTGCGATAAGTCCCAATGCTTTTTCAATCCTCCTCTTCCACTCATTTTTCCCTCTCACCTCTTTGCATTCATCTCTTCCCTCAACTAGCCCCCACAGATTTTTCCTCATGAGCAGATACATGGTTTTTGTCTGCAATGTGTAAAACTGCTCCCCATAAATTTGGCTATCTCTTGTGCCGCCGTACTCATGATGATGTGAAGGGGGCTTACCTCTTGATCAAATTTCAAGATTCAAGGGCAATGTCTACCCTTTTACAACTCAATATAAGGATTAGGTGGTGATGATTACAACAGCTTTATCAGCATAAAATCACCAAAAATTACATTAAACCAAGGGTAACAAATCTGTACGGAAGGGTTGGAGTATCAAACCATCTCCGAATTGCAATCTGAAATTATAGGGATCTGTGTCAGATACCAAATGGTTGATTTGAACCCGTAATTGCACTGAAAAATAATGAATAGTATTGATTAATCATTGATTAGTAAACTAATCATCTATTTTGTGTGCAAAAAACAGAGTATGCGGGGAGTCCAGATCTAAGGCCTTAGAGTTCAAATGAGCTTAAATCCTTTCAGGGCTATCAATGGCAATTAGTCTAGTAGAGAATTAAGCCAAGAAAGACAAGATTTGACCAAAAATTGAATGCTTAATCTCTGTTTTACCAAAGTCACCTGTAGGTTTGATGAAGAGCTTAGATCTCACTGTAGACTTGATCAAATCAAAATCTGTCTTCACCAGCTTGTAGAGCACCCTTGAAAACCACTAGGGCCAAGAGGAATTATAGCAATTTGATCTGGAGTAGTAGAGATCTCATTTCTCCTTCTTCAGAAATGTGGCGCCAGCGATTTAGCAAAAATTGGCAGCTACGCTTGGCGGTTTGCGATTTTGTTTGAATGGGATGGCTAGCTATGGTTGCCTAGAATTATTTGCCCTAATAGTGCTTCTGGAGGGAGATGAAGCCCCTCTACTGGCTAGGGGTGCAAAGAGCTAGTTGAAAAGAGGTAAAAATCTTAAATATCTACTAATCCTAATTAGCCAAGTGATAATGGGCTCACAAATTGATGGATTCTAGGGCTAGGCTCTGATAATATGTTAAATTTGCAGCTATGGTGGATCAAATGCTAGAATCGAGATCATTAACAAAGAGATTAGATGATAATTAAGACGTGATCAGTGAGCAATTAACTGATAGCTTAATGTAGGCATGGATAATCAAAAACCAGCAAATTCTCATTAGGCCAATGCCTCAATTTATAGAGTTTACATCCAAGCATCTATTCCCACTGATTTCTCCTTGATTCACTCCCCCTCTTTTGCTTGATTCTCTCCACCTCTTCCCAGAATATCTCCACACCTCCTAAATCTCCTCATGCTACCCTTTATTCTCTCCCAGTAGATACTTCTCACCTTTTCACAGGCTCTCTCACATTTATAGATTCTCTTTTACAGCCTATTCACTTGTATATGTCAACACCTCCCCTCAAGTGAATACTCCTAGCACACCTGGACCCTATACCAAGTTTCCCTCTTACTTGATAGTCCGCGACTAGTGCCCCAAGTCCCTAAACTCATAGTCCTTGACACTCTCTCTCTCTATGTGTCCAAGGCTACTACAAGTGCTCGTGACCTTGACCAAAGTGCTCATACATACATCTACCACATGGCCGACATCATCGGTGGCTGAGATGGTTTTACTTTGTTGGGGCAGGTTACATTCGGTTGTAGGGTTTCTCTCTCTCTCTCTCTCTCTCTCTCTCTCTCTCTCTCTCTCTCTCTCTCTCAGAAAAGATGATCTGACTCCACTTCCTTAGGAGCCTCCATGAAGTTTGTTGATGTCGTTTCTTCTCTACTGGGTTTGCTGTAGCAGTCTCTTGCCATCTATCCTGGCTTTTTCACAGTTTTGGCAAGTGATGGTCCTTCCTCGTACACTACCTCTTTCTCGTCCTCGTCCTTGAGAGAATCCTCCTCAGGTGAAGAATGCTTTTTTTCTCCTGCTGTTGAGTGTAGCCATTTCTTCTCTTTGCCTCTGGTCTCTTGCTCTAGTAGAGCTCCTTCTATCTTTTTTAGCTTCAATTCAGGTACATTCTTTAGTGTTGCTACAATGTTTTTATATTCCCCTTTGTCCACACTCTTCAGAAGCACTGTTAGTGCCTCATCATCTTCTGTCTTTTTGCCAATAGCTGCCAGTTGTTGCTTAATGCTTTTATATTTGTTCAAGTGTGTTATTAAAGATTCACTTTCCTTCATGTCTAATTTCTAGAATTGTATTAACAGATTTATCTTTGAATTTTTTGCTTGTGTTCCAAATAATTTTTTGAGTTCATCCAATGCATCTTTTGCCCACTGTATCCTTGTGATGTGATGAATGATTTCATCATTTAAACTGAGTGCGATAAGTCCCAATGCTTTTTCAATCCTCCTCTTCCACTCATTTTTCCCTCTCACCTCTTTGCATTCATCTCTTCCCTCAACTAGCCCCCACAGATTTTTCCTCATGAGCAGATACATGGTTTTTGTCTGCCATGTGTAAAACTGCTCCCCATAAATTTGGCTATCTCTTGTGCCGCCGTACTCATGATGATGTGAAGGGGGCTTACCTCTTGATCAAATTTCAAGATTCAAGGGCAATGTCTACCCTTTTACAACTCAATATAAGGTTTAGGTGGTGATGATTACAACAGCTTTATCAGCATAAAATCACCAAAAATTACATTAAACCAAGGGTAACAAATTTGTACGGAAGGGTAGGCATGGATAATCAAAAACCAGCAAATTCTCATTAGGCCAATGCCTCAATTTATAGAGTTTACATCCAAGCATCTATTCCCACTGATTTCTCCTTGATTCACTCCACCTCTTTTGCTTGATTCTCTCCACCTCTTCCCAGAATATCTCCACACCTCCTAAATCTCCTCATGCTACCCTTTATTCTCTCCCAGTAGATACTTCTCACCTTTTGACAGGCTCTCTCACATTTATAGATTCTCTTTTACAGCCTATTTACTTGTATATGTCAACACCTCCCCTCAAGTGAATACTAGCACACCTGGACCCTATACCAAGTTTCCCTCTTACTTGACAGTCCGCGACCAGAGCCTCAAGTCCCTAAACTCATAGTCCTTGACACTCTCTCTCTCTCTATGTGTCCAAGGCTACTACAAGTGCCCGTGACCTTGACCAAAGTGCTCATACATACATCTACCACATGGCCGACATCATCGGTGGGCTGAGAGGTGGTTTTACTTTGTTGGGGCAGGTTACATTCGGTTGTAGGGTTTCTCTCTCTCTCTCTCTCTCTCTCTCTCTCTCTCTCTCTCTCTCTCTCTCTCAGAAAAGATGATCTGACTCCACTTCCTTAGGAGCTTCCATGAAGTTTGTTGATGTCGTTTCTTCTCCACTGGGTTTGCTGTAGCAGTCTCTTGCCATGTGTCCTGGCTGTTCCACAGTTTTGGCAAGTGATGGTCCTTCCTCGTACTCTACCTCTTTCTCGTCCTCGTCCTCGAGAGAATCCTCCTCAGGTGAAGAATGCTTTTTTTTCTCCTGATGTTGAGTCTAGCCATTTCTTCTCTTTGCCTCTGGTCTCTTGCTCTAGTAGAGCTCCTTCTATCTTTTTTAGCTTCAATTCAGGTACATTCTTTAGTGTTGCTACAATGTTTTCATATTCACCTTTGTCCACACTCTCCAGAAGCACTGCTAGTGCCTCATCATCTTCTGTCTTTTTGGCAATAGCCAGTTGTTGCTTAATGCTTTTATATTTGTTCAAGTGTGTGATTAAAGATTTACTTTACTTCATGTCTAATTTCTAGAATTGTATTAACAGACTTATCTTTGAATTTTTTGCTTGTGTTCCAAATATTTTTTTGAGTTCATCCAATGCATCTTTTGCCCACTGTATCCTTGTGATGTGATGAATGATTTCATCATTTAAACTGAGTGCGATAAGTCCCAATGCTTTTTCAATCCTCCTCTTCCACTCATTTTTCCCTCTCACCTCTTTGCATTCATCTCTTCCCTCAACTAGCCCCCACAGATTTTTCCTCATGAGCAGATACATGGTTTTTGTCTGCCATGTGTAAAACTGCTCCCCATAAATTTGGCTATCTCTTGTGCCGCCGTACTCATGATGATGTGAAGGGGGCTTACCTCTTGATCAAATTTCAAGATTCAAGGGCAATGTCTACCCTTTTACAACTCAATATAAGGTTTAGGTGGTGATGATTACAACAGCTTTATCAGCATAAAATCACCAAAAATTACATTAAACCAAGGGTAACAAATCTGTACGGAAGGGTTGGAGTATCAAACCATCTCCGAATTGCAATATGAAATTATAGGGATCTGTGTCAGATACCAAATGGTTGATTTGAACCCGTAATTGCACTGAAAAATAATGAATAGTATTGATTAATCATTGATTAGTAAACTAATAATCTATTTTGTGTGCAAAAAACAGAGTATGCGGGCAGTCCAGATCTAAGGCCTTAGAGTTCAAATGAGCTTAAATCCTTTCAGGGCTACCAATGGCAATTAGTCTAGTAGAGAATTAAGCCAAGAAAGACAAGATTTGACCAAAAATTGAATGCTTAATCTCTGTTTTACCAAAGTCACCTGTAGATTTGATGAAGAGCTTAGATCTCACTGTAGACTTGATCAAATCAAAATCTGTCTTCACCAGCTTGTAGAGCACCCTTGAAAATCACTAGGGCCAAGAGGAATTATAGCAATTTGATCTGGAGTAGTAGAGATCTCATTTCTCCTTCTTCAGAAATGTGGCGCCAGCGATTTAGCAAAAATTGGCAGCTACGCTTGGCGGTTTGCGATTTTGTTTGAATGGGATGGCTAGCTATGGTTGCCTAGAATTATTTGCCCTAATAGTGCTTCTGGAGGGAGATCAAGCCCCTCTACTGGCTAGGGGTGCAAAGAGCTAGTTGAAAAGAGGTAAAAATCTTAATTATCTACTAATCCTAATTAGCCAAGTGATAATGGGCTCACAAATTGATGGATTCTAGGGCTTGGCTCTGATAATATGTTAAATTTGCACCTATGGTGGATCAAATGCTAGAATCGAGATCATTAACAAAGAGATTAGATGATAATTAAGATGTGATTAGTGAGCAATTAACTGATAGCTTAATGTAGGCATGGATAATCAAAAACCAGCAAATTCTCATTAGGCCAATGCCTCAATTTATAGAGTTTACATCCAAGCATCTATTCCCACTGATTTCTCCTTGATTCACTCCACCTCTTTTGCTTGATTCTCTCCACCTCTTCCCAGAATATCTCCACACCTCCTAAATCTCCTCATGCTACCCTTTATTCTCTCCCAATAGATACTTCTCACCTTTTGACAGGCTCTCTCACATTTATAGATTCTCTTTTACAGCCTATTCACTTGTATATGTCAACACCTCCCCTCAAGTGAATACTCCTAGCACACGTGGACCCTATACCAAGTTTCCCTCTTACTTGATAGTCCGCGACCAGTGCCTCAAGTCCCTAAACTCATAGTCCTTGACACTCTCTCTCTCTATGTGTCCAAGGCTACTACAAGTGCCCGTGACCTTGACCAAAGTGCTCATACATACATCTACCACATGGCCGACATCATCGGTGGCTGAGAGGTGGTTTTACTTTGTTGGGGCAGGTTACATTCGGTTGTAGGGTTTCTCTCTCTCTCTCTCTCTCTCTCTCTCTCTCTCTCTCTCTCTCTCTCTCTCTCTCTCTCTCTCTCTCTCTCTCTCTCTCTCTCAGGAAAGATGATCTGACTCCACTTCCTTAGGAGCCTCCATGAAGTTTGTTGATGTCGTTTCTTCTCTACTGGGGTTGCTGTAGCAGTCTCTTGCCATCTGTCCTGGCTTTTTCACAGTTTTGGCAATTGATGGTCCTTCCTCGTACACTACCTCTTTCTCGTCCTCGTCCTTGAGAGAATCCTCCTCAGGTGAAGAATGCTTTTTTTCTCCTGCTTGAGTCTAGCCATTTCTTCTCTTTGCCTCTGGTCTCTTGCACTAGTAGAGCTCCTTCTATCTTTTTTAGCTTCAATTCAGGTACATTCTTTAGTGTTGCTACAATGTTTTTATATTCCCCTTTGTCCACACTATTCAGAAGCACTGTTAGTGCCTCATCATCTTCTGTCTTTTTGCCAATAGCTGCCAGTTGTTGCTTAATGCTTTTATATTTGTTCAAGTGTGTTATTAAAGATTCACTTTCCTTCATGTCTAATTTCTAGAATTGTATTAACAGATTTATCTTTGAATTTTTTGCTTGTGTTCCAAATAATTTTTTGAGTTCATCCAATGCATCTTTTGCCCACTGTATCCTTGTGATGTGATGAATGATTTCATCATTTAAACTGAGTGCGATAAGTCCCAATGCTTTTTCAATCCTCCTCTTCCACTCATTTTTCCCTCTCACCTCTTTGCATTCATCTCTTCCCTCAACTAGCCCCCACAGATTTTTCCTCATGAGCAGATACATGGTTTTTGTCTGCCATGTGTAAAACTGCTCCCCATAAATTTGGCTATCTCTTGTGCCGCCGTACTCATGATGATGTGAAGGGGGCTTACCTCTTGATCAAATTTCAAGATTCAAGGGCAATGTCTACCCTTTTACAACTCAATATAAGGTTTAGGTGGTGATGATTACAACAGCTTTATCAGCATAAAATCACCAAAAATTACATTAAACCAAGGGTAACAAATCTGTACGGAAGGGTAGGCATGGATAATCAAAAACCAGCAAATTCTCATTAGGCTAATGCCTCAATTTATAGAGTTTACATCCAAGCATCTATTCCCACTGATTTCTCCTTGATTCACTCCACCTCTTTTGCTTGATTCTCTCCACCTCTTCCCAGAATATCTCCACACCTCCTAAATCTCCTCATGCTACCCTTTATTCTCTCCCAGTAGATACTTCTCACCTTTTGACAGGCTCTCTCACATTTATAGATTCTCTTTTACAGCCTATTCACTTGTATATGTCAACACCTCCCCTCAAGTGAATACTAGCACACCTGGACCCTATACCAAGTTTCCCTCTTACTTGACAGTCCGCGACCAGAGCCTCAAGTCCCTAAACTCATAGTCCTTGACACTCTCTCTCTCTCTATGTGTCCAAGGCTACTACAAGTGCCCGTGACCTTGACCAAAGTGCTCATACATACATCTACCACATGGCCGACATCATCGGTGGCTGAGAGGTGGTTTTACTTTGTTGGGGCAGGTTACATTCGGTTGTAGGGTTTCTCTCTCTCTCTCTCTCTCTCTCTCTCTCTCTCTCTCTCTCTCTCTCTCTCTCTCTCTCAGAAAAGATGATCTGACTCCACTTCCTTAGGAGCTTCCATGAAGTTTGTTGATGTCGTTTCTTCTCCACTGGGTTTGCTGTAGCAGTCTCTTGCCATGTGTCCTTGCTTTTCCACAGTTTTGGCAAGTGATGGTCCTTCCTCGTACTCTACCTCTTTCTCGTCCTCGTCCTCGAGAGAATCCTCCTCAGGTGAAGAATGCTTTTTTTTCTCCTGATGTTGAGTCTAGCCATTTCTTCTCTTTGCCTCTGGTCTCTTGCTCTAGTAGAGCTCCTTCTATCTTTTTTAGCTTCAATTCAGGTACATTCTTTAGTGTTGCTACAATGTTTTCATATTCACCTTTGTCCACACTCTTCAGAAGCACTGTTAGTGCTTCATCATCTTCTGTCTTTTTGCCAATTAGCTACCAGTTGTTGCTTAATGCTTTTATATTTGTTCAAGTGTGTGATTAAAGATTCACTTTCCTTCATGTCTAATTTCTAGAATTGTATTAACAGATTTATCTTTGAATTTTTTGCTTGTGTTCCAAATCATTTTTTAAGTTCATCCAATGTATCTTTTGCCCACTGTATCCTTGTGATGTGATTAATGATTTCATCATTTAAACTGAGTGCGATAAGTCCCAATGCTTTTTCAATCCTCCTCTTCCACTCATTTTTCCCTCTCACCTCTTTGCATTCATCTCTTCCCTCAACTAGCCGCCACAGATTTTTCCTCATGAGCAGATACATGGTTTTTGTCTTCCATGTGTAAAACTGCTCCCCATAAATTTGGCTATCTCTTGTGCCGCCGTACTCATGATGATGTGAAGGGGGTCTTACCTCTTGATCAAATTTCAAGATTCAAGGGCAATGTCTACCCTTTTACAACTCAATATAAGGTTTAGGTGGTGATGATTACAACAGCTTTATCAGCATAAAATCACCAAAAATTACATTAAACCAAGGGTAACAAATCTGTACGGAAGGGTTGGAGTATTGAACCATCTCCGAATTGCAATTTAAAATTATAGGGATCTATATCAGATACCAAATGGTTGATTTGAACCCGTAATTGCACTGAAAAATAGTGATTAGTATTGATTAATCATTGATTAGTAAACTAATCATCTATTTTGTGTGCAAAAAACAGAGTATGCGGGGAGTCCAGATCAAAGGCCTTAGAGTTCAAATGAGCTTAAATCCTTTCAAGGCTATCAATGGCAATTAGTCTAGTAGAGAATTAAGCCAACAAAGACAAGATTTGACCAAACATTGAATGCTTAATCTCTGTTTTACCAAAGTCACCTGTAGATTTGATGAAGAGCTTAGATCTCACTGTAGACTTGATCAAATCAAAATCTGTCTTCACCATGTTGTAGAGAACCCTTGAAAACCATTAGGGCCAAGAGGAATTATAGCAATTTGATCTGGAGTAGTAGAGATCTCATTTCTCCTTCACAAATGTGGCGCCAGCAATTTAGCAAAAATTGGCAGCTACGCTTGGCGGTTTGCGATTTTGTTTGAATGGGATGGCTAGCTATGGTTGCCTAGAATTATTTGCCCTAATAGTGCTTCTGGAGGGAGATCAAGACCCTCTACTGGCTAGGGCTGCAAAGAGCTAGTTGAAAAGAGGGAAAAATCTTAATTATCCACTAATCCTAATTAGCCAAGTGATAATGGGCTCACAAATTGATGGATTCCAGGGCTAGGCTCTGATAGTCCGCGACCAGTGCCTCAAGTCCGTAAACTCATAGTCCTTGACACTCTCTCTCTCTATGTGTCCAAGGCTACTACAATTGCATGTGACCTTGACCAAAGTGCTCATACATACATCTACCACATGGCCGACATCATCCTTGGCTGAGAGGTGGTTTTACTTTGTTGGGGCAGGTTACATTCGGTTGTAGGGTTTCTCTCTCTCTCTCTCTCTCTCTCTCTCTCTCTCTCTCTCTCTCTCTCTCTCAGAAAAGATGATCTGACTCCACTTCCTTAGGAGCCTACAGCTCCCCTCAAGTGAATACTCCTAGCACACCTGGACACTATACTAAGTTTCCCTCCTACTTGATAGTCCGCGACCAGTGCCTCAAGTCCCTAAACTCATAGTCCTTGACACTCTCTCTCTCTATGTATCCAAGGCTACTACAAGTGCCCGTGACCTTGACCAAAGTGCTCATACATACATCTACCACATGGCCGACATCATCGGTGGCTGAGAGGTGGTTTTACTATGTTGGGGTAGGTTACATTCGGTTGTAGGGTTTCTCTCTCTCTCTCTCTCTCTCTCTCTCTCTCTCTCTCTCTCTCTCTCTCTCTCTCTCTCTCTCTCTCTCTCTCTCTCAGAAAAGATGATCTAACTCCACTTCCTTAGGAGCCTCCATGAAGTTTGTTGATGTCGTTTCTTCTCCACTGGGTTTGCTGTAGCAGTCTCTTGCCATGTGTCCTGGCTTTTCCACAGTTTTGGCAAGTGATGGTCCTTCCTCCTACTCTACCTCTTTCTCGTCCTCGTCCTCGAGAGAATCCTCCTCAGGTGAAGAATGCTTTTTTTTCTCCTGCTGTTGAGTCTAGCCATTTCTTCTCTTTACCTCTGGTCTCTTGCTCTAGTAGAGCTCCTTCTATCTTTTTTAGCTTCAATTCAGGTACATTCTTTAGTGTTGCTACAATGTTTTCATATTCACCTTTGTCCACACTCTTCAGAAGCACTGCTAGTGCCTCATCATCTTCTGTCTTTTTGCCAATAGCTGCCAGTTGTTGCTTAATGCTTTTATATTTGTTCAAGTGTGTGATTAAAGATTTACTTTCCTTCATGTCTAATTTCTAGAATTGTATTAACAGACTTATCTTTGAATTTTTTGCTTGTGTTCCAAATAATTTTTTGAGTTCATCCAATGCATCTTTTGCCCACTGTATCCTTGTGATGTGATGAATGATTTCATCATTTAAACTGAGTGCGATAAGTCCCAATGCTTTTTCAATCCTCCTCTTCCACTCATTTTTCCCTCTCACCTCTTTGCATTCATCTCTTCCCTCAACTAGCCCCCACAGATTTTTCCTCATGAGCAGATACATGGTTTTTGTCTGCCATGTGTAAAACTGCTCCCCATAAATTTGGCTATCTCTTGTGCCGCCGTACTCATGATGATGTGAAGGGGGTCTTACCTCTTAATCAAATTTCAAGATTCAAGGGCAATGTCTACCCTTTTACAACTCAATATAAGGTTTAGGTGGTGATGATTACAACAGCTTTATCAGCATAAAATCACCAAAAATTACATTAAACCAAGGGTAACAAATCTGTACGGAAGGGTTGGAGTATCAAACCATCTCCGAATTACAATCTGAAATTATAGGGATCTGTATCAGATACCAAATGGTTGATTTGAACCCGTAGTTGCACTGAAAAATAATGATTAGTATTGATTAGTAAACTAATCATCTATTTTGTGTGCAAAAAACAGAGTATGCGGGGAGTCCAGATCTAAGGCCTTAGAGTTCAAATGAGCTTAAATCCTTTCAAGGCTATCAATGGCAATTAGTCTAGTAGAGAATTAAGCCAAGAAAGACAAGATTTGACCAAACATTGAATGCTTAATCTCTGTTTTACCAAAGTCACCTGTAGATTTGATGAAGAGCTTAGATCTCACTGTAGACTTGATCAAATCAAAATCTGGCTTCACCTGCTTGTAGAGCACCCTTGAAAACCACTAGGGCCAAGAGGAATTATAACAATTTGATCTGGAGTAGTAGAGATCTCATTTCTCCTTCAAAAATGTGGCGCCAGCGATTTAGCAAAAATTGGCAGCTACGCTTGGCGGTTTGCGATTTTGTTTGAATGGGATGGCTAGCTATGGTTGCCTAGAATTATTTGCCCTAATAGTGCTTCTAAAGTGAGATCAAGCCCCTCTACTGGCTAGGGTTGCAAAGAGCTAGTTGAAAAGAGGTAAAAATCTTAATTATCTACTAATCCTAATTAGCTAAGTGATAATGGGCTCACAAATTGATGGATTCTAGGGCTAGGCTCTGAAAATATGTTAAATTTGACCCTATGGTGGATCAAATGCTAGAATCGAGATCATTAACAAAGAGATTAGATGATAATTAAGACGTGATTAGTGAGCAATTATTTGATAGCTTAATGTAGGCATGGATAATCAAAAACCAGCAAATTCTCATTAGGCCAATGCCTCAATTTATAGAGTTTACATCCAAGCATCTATTCCCACTGATTTCTCCTTGATTCACTCCACCTCTTTTGCTTGATTCTCTCCACCTCTTCCCAGAATATCTCCACATCTCCTAAATCTCCTCATGCTACCCTTTATTCTCTCCCAATAGATACTTCTCACCTTTTGACAGGCTCTCTCACATTTATAGATTCTCTTTTACAGCCTATTCACTTGTATATGTCAACACCTCCCCTCAAGTGAATACTCCTAGCACACGTGGACCCTATACCAAGTTTCCCTCTTACTTGATAGTCCGCGACCAGTGCCTCAAGTCCCTAAACTCATAGTCCTTGACACTCTCTCTCTCTATGTGTCCAAGGCTACTACAAGTGCCCGTGACCTTGACCAAAGTGCTCATACATACATCTACCACATGGCCGACATCATCGGTGGCTGAGAGGTGGTTTTACTTTGTTGGGGCAGGTTACATTCGATTGTAGGGTTTCTCTCTCTCTCTCTCTCTCTCTCTCTCTCTCTCTCTCTCTCTCTCTCTCTCTCTCTGTCTCTCTCTCTCAGAAAAGATGATCTGACTCCACTTCCTTAGGAGCCTCCATGAAGTTTGTTGATGTCGTTTCTTCTCCACTGGGTTTGCTGTAGCAGTCTCTTGCCATGTGTCCTGGCTTTTCCACAGTTTTGGCAAGTGATGGTCCTTCCTCTTACTCTACCTCCTTCTCGTCCTCGTCCTCGAGAGAATCCTCCTCAGCTAAAGAATGCTTTTTTTTCTCCTGCTGTTGAGTCTAGCCATTTCTTCTCTTTGCCTCTGGTCTCTTGCTCTAGTAGAGCTCCTTCTATCTTTTTTAGCTTCAATTCAGGTACATTCTTTAGTGTTGCTACAATGTTTTCATATTCACCTTTGTCCACACTCTTCAGAAGCACTGCTAGTGCCTCATCATCTTCTGTCTTTTTGCCAATAGCTGCCAGTTGTTGCTTAATGCTTTTATATTTGTTCAAGTGTGTGATTAAAGATTCAGTTTCCTTCATGTATAATTTCTAGAATTGTATTAACAGATTTATCTTTGAATTTTTTGCTTGTGTTCCAAATAATTTTTTGAGTTCATCCAATGCATCTTTTGCCCACTGTAGCCTTGTGATGTGATGAATGATCTCATCATTTAAACTGAGTGCGATAAGTCCCAATGCTTTTTCAATCCTCCTCTTCCACTCATTTTTCCCTCTCACCTCTTTGCATTCATCTCTTCCCTCAACTAGCCCCCACAGATTTTTCCTCATGAGCAGATACATGGCTTTTGTCTGCCATGTGTAAAACTGCTCCCCATAAATTTGGCTATCTCTTGTGCCGTCGTACTCATGATGATGTGAAGGGGGTCTTACATCTTGATCAAATTTCAAGATTCAAGGGCAATGTCTACCCTTTTACAACTCAATATAAGGTTTAGGTGGTGATGATTACAACAGCTTTATCAGCATAAAATCACCAAAAATTACATTAAACCAAGGGTAACAAATCTGTACGGAAGGGTTGGAGTATCAAACCATCTCCGAATTGCAATCTGAAATTATAGGGATCTGTATCAGATACCAAATGGTTGATTTGAACCCGTAATTGCACTGAAAAATAGTGATTAGTATTGATTAATCATTGATTAGTAAACTAATCATCTATTTTGTGTGCAAAAAACAGAGTATGCGGGGAGTCCAGATCTAAGGCCTTAGAGTTCAAATGAGCTTAAATCCTTTCAAGGCTATCAATGGCAATTAGTCTAGTAGAGAATTAAGCCAAGAAAGACAAGTTTGACCAAACATTGAATGCTTAATCTCTGTTTTACCAAAGTCACCTGTAGATTTGATGAAGAGCTTAGATCTCACTGTAGACTTGATCAAATCAAAATCTGTCTTCACCATGTTGTAGAGCACCCTTGAAAACCACTAGGGCCAAGAGGAATTATAGCAATTTGATCTGGAGTAGTAGAGATCTCATTTCTCCTTCAAAAATGTGGCGCCAGTGATTTAGCAAAAATTGGCAGCTACGCTTGGCGATTTGCGATTTTGTTTGAATGGGATGGCTAGCTATGGTTGCCTAGAATTATTTGCCCTAATAGTGCTTCTGGAGGGAGATCAAGCCCCTCTACTGGCTAGGGGTGCAAAGAGCTAGTTGAAAAGAGGTAAAAATCTTAATTATCTACTAATCCTAATTAGCCAAGTGATAATGGGCTCACAGATTGATGGATTCTAGGGCTAGGCTCTGATAATATGTTAAATTTGCAGCTATGGTGGATCAAATGCTAGAATCGAGATCATTAACAAAGAGATTAGATGATAATTAAGACGTGATCAGTGAGCAATTAACTGATAGCTTAATGTAGGCATGGATAATCAAAAACCACCAAATTCTCATTAGGCCAATGCCTCAATTTATAGAGTTTACATCCAAGCATCTATTCCCACTGATTTCTCCTTGATTCACTCCCCCTCTTTTGCTTGATTCTCTCCACCTCTTCCCAGAATATCTCCACACCTCCTAAATCTCCTCATGCTACCCTTTATTCTCTCCCAGTAGATACTTCTCACCTTTTCACAGGCTCTCTCACATTTATAGATTCTCTTTTACAGCCTATTCACTTGTATATGTCAACACCTCCCCTCAAGTGAATACTCCTAGCACACCTGGACCCTATACCAAGTTTCCCTCTTACTTGATAGTCCGCGACTAGTGCCCCAAGTCCCTAAACTCATAGTCCTTGACACTCTCTCTCTCTATGTGTCCAAGGCTACTACAAGTGCTCGTGACCTTGACCAAAGTGCTCATACATACATCTACCACATGGCCGACATCATCGGTGGCTGAGATGGTTTTACTTTGTTGGGGCAGGTTACATTCGGTTGTAGGGTTTCTCTCTCTCTCTCTCTCTCTCTCTCTCTCTCTCTCTCTCTCTCTCTCTCTCTCTCTCTCTCTCAGAAAAGATGATCTGACTCCGCTTCCTTAGGAGCTTCCATGAAGTTTGTTGATGTCATTTCTTCTCCACTGGGTTTGCTGTAGTAGTCTATTGCCATGTGTCCTGGCTTTTCCACAGTTTTGGCAAGTGATGGTCCTTCCTCGTACTCTACCTCTTTCTCGTCCTCGTCCCTCGAGAGAATCCTCCTCAGGTGAAGAATGCTTTTTTTCTCCTGCTGTTGAGTCTAGCCACTTCTTCTCTTTGCCTCTGGTCTCTTGCTCTAGTAGAGCTCCTTCTATCTTTTTTAGCTTCAATTCAGGTACCTTCTTTAGTGTTGCTACAATGTTTTCATACTCACCTTTGTCCACACTCTTCAGAAGCACTGTTAGTGCCTCATCATCTTCTGTCTTTTTGCCAATAGCTGCGAGTTGCTTAATGCTTTTATATTTGTTCAAGTGTGTGATTAAAGATTCACTTTCCTTCATGTCTAATTGCTACAATGTTTTCATACTCACCTTTGTCCACACTCTTCCGAAGCACTGTTAGTGCCTCATCATCTTCTGTCTTTTTGCCAATAGCTGCCAGTTGGTTGCTTAATGCTTTTATATTTGTTCAAGTGTGTGATTAAAGATTCACTTTCCTTCATGTCTAATTTCAAGAATTGTATTAACAGATTTATCTTTGAAATTTTTGCTTGTGTTCCAAATAATTTTTTAAGTTCATCCAATGCATCTTTTGCCCACTGTATCCTTGTGATGTGATGAATGATTTCATCATTTAAATTGAGTGCGATAAGTCCCAATGCTTTTTCAATCCTTCTCTTCCACTCATTTTTCCCTCTCACCTCTTTGCATTCATCTCTTCCCTCAACTAGCCCCCATAGATTTTTCCTCATGAGCAGATACATGGTTTTTGTCTGCCATGTGTAAAACTGCTCCCCATAAATTTGGCTATCTCTTGTGCCGCCGTACTCATGATGATGTGAAGGGGGTCTTACCTCTTGATCAAATTTCAAGATTCAAGGGCAATGTCTACCCTTTTACAACTCAATATAAGGTTTAGGTGGTGATGATTACAACAGCTTTATCAGCATAAAATCACCAAAAATTACATTAAACCAAGGGTAACAAATCTGTACGGAAGGGTTGGAGTATTGAACCATCTCCGAATTGCAATCTGAAATTATAGGGATCTATATCAGATACCAAATGGTTGATTTAAACCCGTAATTGCACCGAAAATTAGTATTGATTAATCATTGATTAGTAAACTAATCATCTATTTTGTGTGCAAAAAACAGAGTATGCGGGGAGTCCAGATCTAAGGCCTTAGAGTTCAAATGAGCTTAAATCCTTTCAAGGCTATCAATGGCAATTAGTCTAGTAGAGAATTAAGCCAAGAAAGACAAGTTTGACCAAACATTGAATGCTTAATCTCTGTTTTACCAAAGTCACCTGTAGATTTGATGAAGAGCTTAGATCTCACTGTAGACTTGATCAAATCAAAATCTGTCTTCACCAGCTTGTAGAGCACCCTTGAAAACCACTAGGGCCAAGAGGAATTATAGCAATTTGATCTGGAGTAGTAGAGATCTCATTTCTCCTTCAAAAATGTGGCGCCAGCGATTTAGCAAAAATTGGCAGCTACGCTTGGCGGTTTGCGATTTTGTTTGAATGGGATGGCTAGCTATGGTTGCCTAGAATTATTTGCCCTAATAGTGCTTCTGGAGGGAGATCAAGCCCCTCTACTGGCTAGGGGTGCAAAGAGCTAGTTGAAAAGAGGTAAAAATCTTAATTATCTACTAATCCTAATTAGCCAAGTGATAATGGGCTCACAAATTGATGGATTCTAGGGCTAGGCTCTGATAATATGTTAAATTTGCAGCTATGGTGGATCAAATGCTAGAATCGAGATCATTAACAAAGAGATTAGATGATAATTAAGACGTGATCAGTGAGCAATTAACTGATAGCTTAATGTAGGCATGGATAATCAAAAACCAGCAAATTCTCATTAGGCCAATGCCTCAATTTATAGAGTTTACATCCAAGCATCTATTCCCACTGATTTCTCCTTGATTCACTCCACCTCTTTTGCTTGATTCTCTCCACCTCTTCCCAGAATATCTCCACACCTCCTAAATCTCCTCATGCTACCCTTTATTCTCTCCCAGTAGATACTTCTCACCTTTTGACAGGCTCTCTCACATTTATAGATTCTCTTTTACAGCCTATTCACTTGTATATGTCAACACCTCCCCTCAAGTGAATACTAGCACACCTGGACCCTATACCAAGTTTCCCTCTTACTTGACAGTCCGTGACCAGTGCCTCAAGTCCCTAAACTCATAGTCCTTGACAATTTGACATGTGTAATTATCAATTTTTGAAAACCCCTTTCTCTGTTTTTGGAAAAACCAGAAAAACCAGAAAAACCAGTAATGATTTGGCTCTAATTTCTTCAATATTTGACCAAATTGAGCAACCAGGCATTCATTGGCTTAGCAATAGTGTCCATCAACTCCATGTAAGAGGAATTTGTCCAATTGTAAAACACCAAAGATTAATTGCTCGATTAAAATGCTCTGTTTCTCTGCAACCAGTGGACAGCCTGTTTTAATCAGCTCATTCCCAGCTCAATTAAGCATTATTGACCAAACAAATCACATAGCCCTCTTCTCCAAAGTGTAAATCATCCAATTGCTAAGGAATTTGTGGAAGATATCAAGCAACCAATGAGTAATCGATCTCCTCGCGTCAGGACGGACAGTTTTCAGCTCTGTTTCTCTGTAGATGGCTGCGCCGCCTGCTGTAGAAGGGTTTTGGAGAGTTTTTGTTGACAATTGATGATAGTAATGGGTGCCCAAGACACCTAGGTATGTGTGCAACCCACCAATGCTTTGATTTTCACCAAAAATAGGCTCCAAATGCATCAATTTTTGACTTTCTTCTCTCTGTTTTGTGAGAGCTCAAAAAACTAGTAATTTCACTCAATCAAATGCATGTAAATTGCTCCAAAATCACAGTAGGGCTTGCATAGAAGTTGCCAATACATCTCTCATTGTCAGATACATGTTTGCTTTGCCAGAATCACACATATTTCCACCATACATCAATGTTCCCAAGCTTTAATGGAAAGCTTCAAAAACTAGAATTTTGCTTTGCTTTGATTTGCTCTAAAATGCTTTGCTTTTGCCTGTTTCACCTGCAATCCGCTCAAGGATGTTTAGAAGACCTTACCCGGTAGGCCTAGCTCTCAGATCTGATAAGATTTGGTGTGCTCCAAGCTTCACAGCTCCAATGGCTAGGGCTGCAAAGAGCTAGTTGAAAAGAGGTAAAAATCTTGATTATCCACTAATCCTAATTAGCCAAGTGATAATGGGCTCACAAATTGATGGATTCCAGGGCTACGCTCTGATAGTCCGCGACCAGTGCCTCAAGTCCGTAAACTCATAGTCCTTGACACTCTCTCTCTCTATGTGTCCAAGGCTACTACAATTGCATGTGACCTTGACCAAAGTGCTCATACATACATCTACCACATGGCCGACATCATCCTTGGCTGAGAGGTGGTTTTACTTTGTTGGGGCAGGTTACATTCGGTTGTAGGGTTTCTCTCTCTCTCTCTCTCTCTCTCTCTCTCTCTCTCTCTCTCTCTCTCTCTCTCAGAAAAGATGATCTGACTCCACTTCCTTAGGAGCCTACAGCTCTCCTCAAGTGAATACTCCTAGCACACCTGGACACTATACCTGGACACTATACTAAGTTTCCCTCCTACTTGATAGTCCGCGACCAGTGCCTCAAGTCCCTAAACTCATAGTCCTTGACACTCTCTCTCTCTATGTGTCCAAGGCTACTCCAAGTGCCCGTGACCTTGACCAAAGTGCTCATACATACATCTACCACATGGCCGACATCATCGGTGGCTGAGAGGTGGTTTTACTTTGTTGGGGTAGGTTACATTCGGTTGTAGGGTTTCTCTCTCTCTCTCTCTCAGTCTCTCTCTCTCTCCCTCTCTCTCTCAGAAAAGATGATCTAACTCCACTTCCTTAGGAGCCTCCATGAAGTTTGTTGATGTCGTTTCTTCTCCACTGGGTTTGCTGTAGCAGTCTCTTGCCATGTGTCCTGGCTTTTCCACAGTTTTGGCAAGTGATGGTCCTTCCTCCTACTCTACCTCTTTCTCGTCCTCGTCCTCGAGAGAATCCTCCTCAGGTGAAGAATGCTTTTTTTTCTCCTGCTGTTGAGTCTAGTCATTTCTTCTCTTTACCTCTGGTCTCTTGCTCTAGTAGAGCTCCTTCTATCTTTTTTAGCTTCAATTCAGGTACATTCTTTAGTGTTGCTACAATGTTTTCATATTCACCTTTGTCCACACTCTTCAGAAGCACTGCTAGTGCCTCATCATCTTCTGTCTTTTTGCCAATAGCTGCCAGTTGTTGCTTAATGCTTTTATATTTCTTCAAGTGTGTGATTAAAGATTTACTTTCCTTCATGTCTAATTTCTAGAATTGTATTAACAGACTTATCTTTGAATTTTTTGCTTGTATTCCAAATAATTTTTTGAGTTCATCCAATGCATCTTTTGCCCACTGTATCCTTGTGATGTGATGAATGATTTCATCATTTAAACTGAGTGCGATAAGTCCCAATGCTTTTTCAATCCTCCTCTTCCACTCATTTTTCCCTCTCACCTCTTTGCATTCATCTCTTCCCTCAACTAGCCCCCACAGATTTTTCCTCATGAGCAGATACATGGTTTTTGTCTGCCATGTGTAAAACTGCTCCCCATAAATTTGGCTATCTCTTGTGCCGCCGTACTCATGATGATGTGAAGGGGGTCTTACCTCTTGATCAAATTTCAAGATTCAAGGGCAATGTCTACCCTTTTACAACTCAATATAAGGTTTAGGTGGTGATGATTACAACAGCTTTATGAGCATAAAATCACCAAAAATTACATTAAACCAAGGGTAACAGATCTGTACGGAAGGGTTGGAGTATCAAACCATCTCCGAATTGCAATCTGAAATTATAGGGATCTGTATCAGATACCAAATGGTTGATTTGAACCCGTAATTGCACTGAAAAATAATGATTAGTATTGATTAATCATTGATTAGTAAACTAATCATCTATTTTGTGTGCAGAAAACAGAGTATGCGGGGAGTCCAGATCTAAGGCCTTAGAGTTCAAATGAGCTTAAATCCTTTCAAGGCTATCAATGGCAATTAGTCTAGTAGAGAATTAAGCCAAGAAAGACAAGATTTGACCAAACATTGAATGCTTAATCTCTGTTTTACCAAAGTCACCTATAGATTTGATGAAGAGCTTAGATCTCACTGTAGACTTGATCAAATCAAAATCTGTCTTCACCAGCTTGTAGAGCACCCTTGAAAACCACTAGGGCCAAGAGGAATTATAGCAATTTGATCTGGAGTAGTAGAGATCTCATTTCTCCTTCAGAAATGTGGCGCCAGCGATTTAGCATAAATTGGCAGCTACACTTGGCGGTTTGCGATTTTGTTTGAATGGGATGGCTAGCTATAGTTGCCTAGAATTATTTGCCCTAATAGTGCTTCTGGAGGGAGATCAAGCCCCTCTACTGGCTAGGGGTGCAAAGAGCTAGTTGAAAAGAGGTAAAAATCTTAATTATCTACTAATCCTAATTAGCCAAGTGATAATGGGCTCACAAATTGATGGATTCTAGGGCTAGGCTCTGATAATATGTTAAATTTGCACCTATGGTGGATCAAATGCTAGAATCGAGATCATTAACAAAGAGATTAGATGATAATTAAGATGTGATTAGTGAGCAATTAACTGATAGCTTAATGTAGGCATGGATAATCAAAAACCAGCAAATTCTCATAAGGCCAATGCCTCAATTTATAGAGTTTACATCCAAGCATCTATTCCCACTGATTTCTCCTTGATTCACTCCACCTCTTTTGCTTGATTCTCTCCACCTCTTCCCAGAATATCTCCACACCTCCTAAATCTCCTCATGCTACCCTTTATTCTCTCCCAATAGATACTTCTCACCTTTTCACAGGCTCTCTCACATTTATAGATTCTCTTTTACAGCCTATTCACTTGTATATGTCAACACCTCCCCTCAAGTGAATACTCCTAGCACACCTGGACCCTATACCAAGTTTCCCTCTTACTTGATAGTCCGCGACCAGTGCCTCAAGTCCCTAAACTCATAGTCCTTGACACTCTCTCTCTCTATGTGTCTAAGGCTACTACAAGTGCCCGTGACCTTGACCAAAGTGCTCATACATACATCTACCACATGGCCGACATCATCGGTGGCTGAGAGGTGGTTTTACTTTGTTGGGGCAGGTTACATTCGGTTGTAGGGTTTCTCTCTCTCTCTCTCTCTCTCTCTCTCTCTCTCTCTCTCTCTCTCTCTCTCTCTCTCTCTCTCTCTCTCTCTCTCTCTCTCTCTCTCTCAGAAAAGATGATCTGACTCCACTTCCTTAGGAGCCTCCATGAAGTTTGTTGATGTCGTTTCTTCTCCACTGGGTTTGCTGTAGCAGTCTCTTGCCATGTGTCCTGGCTTTTCCACAGTTTTGGCAAGTGATGGTCCTTCCTCTTACTCTACCTCCTTCTCGTCCTCGTCCTCGAGAGAATCCTCCTCAGCTAAAGAATGCTTTTTTTTCTCCTGCTGTTGAGTCTAGCCATTTCTTCTCTTTGCCTCTAGTCTCTTGCTCTAGTAGAGCTCCTTCTATCTTTTTTAGCTTCAATTCAGGTACATTCTTTAGTGTTGCTACAATGTTTTCATATTCACCTTTGTCCACACTCTTCAGAAGCACTGCTAGTGCCTCATCATCTTCTGTCTTTTTGCCAATAGCTGCCAGTTGTTGCTTAATGCTTTTATATTTGTTCAAGTGTGTGATTAAAGATTCAGTTTCCTTCATGTATAATTTCTAGAATTGTATTAACAGATTTATCTTTGAATTTTTTGCTTGTGTTCCAAATAATTTTTTGAGTTCATCCAATGCATCTTTTGCCCACTGTAGCCTTGTGATGTGATGAATGATCTCATCAGTTAAACTGAGTGCGATAAGTCCCAATGCTTTTTCAATCCTCCTCTTCCACTCATTTTTCCCTCTCACCTCTTTGCATTCATCTCTTCCCTCAACTAGCCCCCACAGATTTTTCCTCATGAGCAGATACATGGCTTTTGTCTGCCATGTGTAAAACTGCTCCCCATAAATTTGGCTATCTCTTGTGCCGCCGTACTCATGATGATGTGAAGGGGGTGTTACATCTTGATCAAATTTCAAGATTCAAGGGCAATGTCTACCCTTTTACAACTCAATATAAGGTTTAGGTGGTGATGATTACAACAGCTTTATCAGCATAAAATCACCAAAAATTACATTAAACCAAGGGTAACAAATCTGTACGGAAGGGTTGGAGTATCAAACCATCTCCGAATTGCAATCTGAAATTATAGGGATCTGTATCAGATACCAAATGGTTGATTTGAGCCCGTAATTGCACTGAAAATAGTGATTAGTATTGATTAATCATTGATTAGTAAACTAATCATCTATTTTCTGTGCAAAAAACAGAGTATGCGGGGAGTCCAGATCTAAGACCTTAGAGTTCAAATGAGCTTAAATCCTTTCAAGGCTATCAATGGCAATTAGTCTAGTAGAGAATTAAGCCAAGAAAGACAAGTTTGACCAAACATTGAATGCTTAATCTCTGTTTTACCAAAGTCACCTGTAGATTTGATGAAGAGCTTAGATCTCACTGTAGACTTGATCAAATCAAAATCTGTCTTCACCATGTTGTAGAGCACCCTTGAAAACCACTAGGGCCAAGAGGAATTATAGCAATTTGATCTGGAGTAGTAGAGATCTCATTTCTCCTTCAGAAATGTGGCGCCAGCGATTTAGCAAAAATTGGCAGCTACGCTTGGCGGTTTGCAATTTTGTTTGAATGGGATGGCTAGCTATGGTTGCCTAGAATTATTTGCCCTAATAGTGCTTCTGGAGGGAGATCAAGCCCCTCTACTGGCTAGGGGTGCAAAGAGCTAGTTGAAAAGAGGTAAAAATCTTAATTATCTACTAATCCTAATTAGCCAAGTGATAATGGGCTCACAAATTGATGGATTCTAGGGCTAGGCTCTGATAATATGTTAAATTTGCAGCTATGGTGGATCAAATGCTAGAATCGAGATCATTAACAAAGAGATTAGATGATAATTAAGACGTGATCAGTGAGCAATTAACTGATAGCTTAATGTAGGCATGGATAATCAAAAACCAGCAAATTCTCATTAGGCCAATGCCTCAATTTATAGAGTTTACATCCAAGCATCTATTCCCACTGATTTCTCCTTGATTCACTCCCCCTCTTTTTCTTGATTCTCTCCACCTCTTCCCAGAATATCTCCACACCTCCTAAATCTCCTCATGCTACCCTTTATTCTCTCCCAGTAGATACTTCTCACCTTTTCACAGGCTCTCTCACATTTATAGATTCTCTTTTACAGCCTATTCACTTGTATATGTCAACACCTCCCCTCAAGTGAATACTCCTAGCACACCTGGACCCTATACCAAGTTTCCCTCTTACTTGATAGTCCGCGACTAGTGCCTCAAGTCCCTAAACTCATAGTCCTTGACACTCTCTCTCTCTATGTGTCCAAGGCTACTACAAGTGCTCGTGACCTTGACCAAAGTGCTCATACATACATCTACCACATGGCCGACATCATCGGTGGCTGAGATGGTTTTACTTTGTTGGGGCAGGTTACATTCGGATGTAGGGTTTCTCTCTCTCTCTCTCTCTCTCTCTCTCTCTCTCTCTATCAGAAAAGATGATCTGACTCCGCTTCCTTAGGAGCTTCCATGAAGTTTGTTTGATGTCATTTCTTCTCCACTGGTTTTACTTTGTTGGGGCAGGTTACATTCGGTTGTAGGGTTTCTCTCTCTCTCTCTCTCTCTCTCTCTCTCTCTCTCTCTCTCTCTCTCTCTCTCTCTCTCTCTATCAGAAAAGATGATCTGACTCCGCTTCCTTAGGAGCTTCCATGAAGTTTGTTGATGTCATTTCTTCTGTCTTTTTGCCAATAGCTGCGAGTTGCTTAATGCTTTTATATTTGTTCAAGTGTGTGATTAAAGATTCACTTTCCTTCATGTCTAATTGCTACAATGTTTTCATACTCACCTTTGTCCACACTCTTCAGAAGCACTGTTAGTGCCTCATCATCTTCTGTCTTTTTGCCAATAGCTGCCAGTTGTTGCTTAATGCTTTTATATTTGTTCAAGTGTGTGATTAAAGATTCACTTTCCTTCATGTCTAATTTCTAGAATTGTATTAACAGATTTATCTTTGAAATTTTTGCTTGTGTTCCAAATAATTTTTTAAGTTCATCCAATGCATCTTTTGCCCACTGTATCCTTGTGATGTGATGAATGATTTCATCATTTAAACTGAGTGCGATAAGTCCCAATGCTTTTTCAATCCTTCTCTTCCACTCATTTTTCCCTCTCACCTCTTTGCATTCATCTCTTCCCTCAACTAGCCCCCATAGATTTTTCCTCATGAGCAGATACATGGTTTTTGTCTACCATGTGTAAAACTGCTCCCCATAAATTTGGCTATCTCTTGTGCCGCCGTACTCATGATGATGTGAAGGGGGTCTTACCTCTTGATCAAATTTCACGATTCAAGGGCAATGTCTACCCTTTTACAACTCAATATAAGGTTTAGGTGGTGATGATTACAACAGCTTTATCAGCATAAAATCACCAAAAATTACATTAAACCAAGGGTAACAAATCTGTACGGAAGGGTTGGAGTATTGAACCATCTCCGAATTGCAATATAAAATTACAGGGATCTGTATCAGATACTAAATGGTTGATTTAAACCCGTAATTGCACCGAAAATTAGTATTGATTAATCATTGATTAGTAAACTAATCATCTATTTTGTGTGAAAAAAACAGAGTATGCGGGGAGTCCAGATCTAAGGCCTTAGAGTTCAAATGAGCTTAAATCCTTTCAAGGCTATCAATGGCAATTAGTCTAGTAGAGAATTAAGCCAAGAAAGACAAGTTTGACCAAACATTGAATGCTTAATCTCTGTTTTACCAAAGTCACCTGTAGATTTGATGAAGAGCTTAGATCTCACTGTAGACTTGATCAAATCAAAATCTGTCTTCACCAGCTTGTAGAGCACCCTTGAAAACCACTAGGGCCAAGAGGAATTCTAGCAATTTGATCTGGAGTAGTAGAGATCTCATTTCTCCTTCAGAAATGTGGCACCAGCGATTTAGCAAAAATTGGCAGCTACGCTTGGCGGTTTGCGATTTTGTTTGAATGGGATGGCTAGCTATGGTTGCCTAGAATTATTTGCCCTAATAGTGCTTCTGGAGGGAGATCAAGCCCCTCTACTGGCTAGGGGTGCAAAGAGCTAGTTGAAAAGAGGTAAAAATCTTAATTATCTACTAATCCTAATTAGCCAAGTGATAATGGGCTCACAAATTGATGGATTCTAGGGCTAGGCTCTGATAATATGTTAAATTTGCAGCTATGGTGGATCAAATGCTAGAATCCACATCATTAACAAAGAGATTAGATGATAATTAAGACATGATTAGTGAGCAATTAACTGATAGCTTAATGTAGGCATGGATAATCAAAAACCAACAAATTCTCATTAGGCCAATGCCTCAATTTATAGAGTTTACATCCAAGCATCTATTCCCACTGATTTCTCCTTGATTCACTCCACCTCTTTTGCTTGATTCTCTCCACCTCTTCCTAGAATATCTCCTTTATTCTCTCCCAGTAGATACTTCTCACCTTTTCACAGGCTCTCTCACATTTATAGATTCTCTTTTACAGCCTATTCACTTGTATATGTCAACACCTCCCCTCATGTGAATACTCCTAGCACACGTGGACTCTATATCAAGTTTCTCTCTTACTTGATAGTCCGCGACCAGTGCCTCAAGTCCCTAAACTCATAGTCCTTGACACTCTCTCTCTCTATGTGTGCAAGGTTACTACAAGTGCCCGTGACCTTGACCAAAGTGCTCATACATACATCTACCACATGGCCGACATCATCGGTGGGGCTGAGAGGTGGTTTTACTTTGTTGGGGAAGGTTACATTCGGTTGTAGGGTTTCTCTCTCTCTCTCTCTCTCTCTCTCTCTCTCTCTCTCTCTCTCTCTCTCTCTCTCTCAGAAAAGATGATCTGACTCCACTTCCTTAGGAGCCTCCATGAAGTTTGTTGATGTCGTTTCTTCTCTACTGGGTTTGCTGTAGCAGTCTCTTGCCATCTGTCCTGGCTTTTCCACAGTTTTGGCAAGTGATGGTCCTTCCTCGTACACTACCTCTTTCTCGTCCTCGTCCTTGAGAGAATCCTCCTCAGGTGAAGAATGCTTTTTTTTCTCCTGTTGTTGAGTCTAGCCATTTCTTCTCTTTGCCTCTGGTCTCTTGCTCTAGTAGAGCTCCTTCTATCTTTTTTAGCTTCAATTCAGGTACATTCTTTAGTGTTGCTACAATGTTTTTATATTCCCCTTTGTCCACACTCTTCAGAAGCACTGTTAGTGCCTCATTATCTTCTGTCTTTTTGCCAATAGCTGCCAGTTGTTACTTAATGCTTTTATATTTGTTCACGTGTGTTATTAAAGATTCACTTTCCTTCATGTCTAATTTCTAGAATTGTATTAACAGATTTATCTTTGAATTTTTTGCTTGTGTTCCAAATAATTTTTTGAGTTCATCCAATGCATCTTTTGCCCACTGTATCCTTGTGATGTGATGAATGATTTCATCATTTAAACTGAGTGCGATAAGTCCCAATGCTTTTTCAATCCTCCTCTTCCACTTATTTTTCCCTCTCACCTCTTTGCATTCATCTCTTCCCTCAACTAGCCCCCACAGATTTTTCCTCATGAGCAGATACATGGTTTTTGTCTGCCATGTGTAAAACTGCTCCCCATAAATTTGGCTATCTCTTGTGCTGCCGTACTCATGATGATGTGAAGGGGGCTTACCTCTTGATCAAATTTCAAGATTCAAGGGCAATGTCTACCCTTTTACAACTCAATATAAGGTTTAGGTGGTGATGATTACAACAGCTTTATCAGCATAAAATCACCAAAAATTACATTAAACCAAGGGTAACAAATCTCTATAGAAGGGTTGGAGTATCAAACCATCTCCGAATTGCAATCTGAAATTATAGGGATCTGTATCAGATACCAAATGGTTGATTTGAACCCGTAATTGCACCAAAAAATAGTGATTAGTATTGATTAATCATTGATTAGTAAACTAATCATCTATTTTGTGTGCAGAAAACAGAGTATGCGAGGAGTCCAGATCTAAGGCCTTAGAGTTCAAATGAGCTTAAATCCTTTCAAGGCTATCAATGGCAATTAGTCTAGTAGAGAATTAAGCCAAGAAAGACAAGTTTGACCAAACATTGAATGCTTAATCTCTGTTTTACCAAAGTCACCTGTAGATTTGATGAAGAGCTTAGATCTCACTGTAGACTTGATCAAATCAAAATCTGGCTTCACCAGCTTGTAGAGACCCTTGAAAACCACTAGGGCCAAGAGGAATTATAGCAATTTGATCTGGAGTAGTAGAGATCTCATTTCTCCTTCAGAAATGTGGCGCCAGCGATTTAGCAAAAATTGGCAGCTACGCTTGGCGGTTTGCGATTTTGTTTGAATGGGATGGCTAGCTATGGTTGCCTAGAATTATTTGCCTTCATGTCTAATTTCTAGAATTGTATTAACAGATTTATCTTTGAAATTTTTGCTTGTGTTCCAAATAAATTTTTAAGTTCATCCAATGCATCTTTTGCCCACTGTATCCTTGTGATGTGATGAATGATTTCATCATTTAAACTGAGTGCGATAAGTCCCAATGCTTTTTCAATCCTTCTCTTCCACTCATTTTTCCCTCTCACCTCTTTGCATTCATCTCTTCCCTCAACTAGCCCCCGTAGATTTTTCCTCATGAGCAGATACATGGTTTTTGTCTGCCATGTGTAAAACTGCTCCCCATAAATTTGGCTATCTCTTGTGCCGCCGTACTCATGATGATGTGAAGGGGGTCTTACCTCTTGATCAAATTTCAAGATTCAAGGGCAATGTCTACCCTTTTACAACTCAATATAAGGTGTAGGTAGTGATGATTACAACAGCTTTATCAGCATAAAATCACCAAAAATTACATTAAACCAAGGGTAACAAATCTGTACGGAAGGGTTGGAGTATTGAACCATCTCCAAATTGCAATCTGAAATTATAGGGATCTGTATCAGATACCAAATGCTTGATTTAAACCCGTAATTGCACTGAAAATTAGTATTGATTAATCATTGATTAGTAAACTAATCATCTATTTTGTGTGCAAAAAACAGAGTATGCGGGGAGTCCAGATCTAAGGCCTTAGAGTTCAAATGAGCTTAAATCCTTTCAAGGCTATCAATGGCAATTAGTCTAGTAGAGAATTAAGCCAAGAAAGACAAGTTTGACCAAACATTGAATGCTTAATCTCTGTTTTACCAAAGTCACCTGTAGATTTGATGAAGAGCTTAGATCTCACTGTAGACTTGATCAAATCAAAATCTGTCTTCACCAGCTTGTATGTAAGGTCCCTGTTCCCACCGAGCAACGGATTCGGGGTACTGGCAGCGGAAGTAGCACTTCTCGCGCGGGACAGGGGTCCCACACTCGGGGCCTCGCCCACGGATATCCGGATAAGAGACTAATCCGTCGGTTGTTCCAAAACCGAACCCGGAAAACTTCCTTTACCGGAAAGCACGGGCGATTCCACCAGGATAACTTTTTACTCTAACGTAGTCAAGATCATTTCTGATCGAGATGATCCAATTACATCTATAAGATATTAGTCAGTTCAAGGAAGAAACTTGCACTTGGATCATTGGGATCAACGCTTTTTTCCCCATTCAAGAGGCACAGCCGTTGATTCCTATCCATAGAACAGTTACTATCCGGGATTTTTTTTTTTTAAATCGTAAAAACAAAAGTTTGAGTCTCGATTTACGGATCCATCAGTCCAGCCTAACCCCATCCAATCCCATGGGTTAGCCAACCGCCCAACCACTGTAGTGATGGGATCCAATTAAAAATTTGGTTAGGTTTTGTCCCGGGTACCAAGGAAAAGAGTTCCAAGGCCCCCTAGCCGAATGTTCATGCAAAATAAAACTAGTCACACCACTCACACACCCAATATGAAATTGCCTTTTTCAACCAGATTCAACCAGTTTAAAACAATCCTTTAATAAAACCATAGTATCATTGATCACCATCTTCCAATTTATCCAATTGATTCTTAATTTCCCATCATTCCTTCATCAGAGTATCTATGGCATCATTGGCAACTAGAACGCTCAGGAGCCGTTTCGATAGTTCCTAGCCCATAATACTTGGCAATATAATCACTTAACATGATGGACTCTCATTGAAGATCAGCAAGATCAACCAACAGATCCATATAAGGAGCCATGGACTCATCCATTGAAGACCAGCAAGGTCAATCAACCAGATCCATGCTCGATTTCAGAAAACAACTCCAACTCTGTTCCAATATCTTCCTCGACGCACGCGTGGGTATCCTAGGCGACCCAGAGCCCGAGCACCGTATGGTCAGCACCCTCTAGGATCCTTCGCAGGTAACCTAGCGCTTCACGCATAGGCCGCTTCCTTGGCCCCTCATCCACCGTACCGGAAGCTCACCATTTTAATCGCACCGAGGCTGGTCAAGACCTCGGCCGACCTTGCTACGCGAGACGTCCTTCATTGACTCCCCGTCAGCAGTTGCAACTTTCTCATCACGACCTTAATCACAAGACGGTCAAAATGCTCCCCCCAGCATTCTTGACATAAAACAATCATTTACAGACAGCATTTACAAACAGCATTTACAAACAGTTTACAATACAATTTCTATTTTAACTTTCATTTTTCCACATTATCCCTCCTCAATCTACATTACTTATTCCATATTCCATTTATATGTATACTCATCCCATCACATCATTTCCATCTCATCACTTCAGATTCCCTCACATCACAATCGTATATTCACATCCATACATCCACAACTATATGCGTACATTCACATCTACATGCATACATCTACATCCCTATGCATACATCCACATCCACATTCACATTCACCTCCATACATCTACATCTACATGCATACATCCACTCCACATTCACATCCACATCTATACATCTACATCTACATGCATACATCCACCTCTACATCCACATCTACGTCTATACACCTACATCTACATGCATACATCCATATCTCCATTCCCATCTACATCTATACATCTACATCTACATGCATCCATCCACCTCCACATCCACATCTACATCTATACATCTACATCTACATGTATACATCCACATCTCCATTCACATCTACATCTATACCTCTACATCTACATGCATCCATCCACATCTCCATTTACATCCTCATCTACACATCTATTTCTACATGCATACATCCACGTCCCATGCATACATCCACCTCCACATTCACACTCACATCCATACATCTACATCTACATGCAACATCCACATCTCCATGCATAATAAAATTCTTTTAATTAATCTAGGATGATAGTTCCTAGAATATGGTAGAAATTTAATTTATGCGTAATTTCTATAAAAATTTTACCATAGCTCCGCTACTATGACTGATAATTCTCAATTTTTTTCTAAGGGATAAAGCTCATTATTAAAGAAATAATTAGAATGGTCTCTAATTGGGTCATCAATCCATAATGGATTGAATCATCAATGTGCATAAACTAAAAGCATAGCAAAAAGCCATTAATTTGGCCTCAAGCATAGCTTAATCTTGGATTAAGGAAAGGCTTTATGAAAAGCTTCATTTGGATTGAGAATGGTTCATGAGTATGACCATTTCTTGAGTGAGAGAGAGAAATTACATAAAAACCATTTAGAATTTAAACATAAATGGAAATTAACTTCTATAGCATTTATTAAATTATGTAACTCTTCACTACTATTCACCAATTAACTTCAATAGCATTTAAAAAACCATACCAATTAAACTTCTCAAGCTTGAGAGGGGTTGAGAAGAGAGAATCATTGAGAAATTATAGAAAGATCAAAATTCAATATACTTACCTTATAATTTGCTTGATTCTTTATTCACGGTAGAGGCCCCCAACCAATCAATTGGTTTAGTATGTTGATGGAGCCACCAATGGGGATTGAAGAAAGAGAGAAGTATCAAAAACTAGTGTATTATTAAAGAATTCACAACTCTTGGCTTAGGTAGAGTAGAGTAACAATGCATAAGACACTCTATATTTTGGCTTAGGTGGAGTAGAGTAACAAGCATAAGACTCTATCTAATTTGGCTTAGGTGGAGTAGAGTAACAAAGCATAAGACACTATATATTTTGGCTTAGGTGGAGTAGAGTGACAAAGCATAAGACACTATATATTTTGGCTTAGGTGGAGTAGAGTGACAAAGCATAAGACACTATATATTTTGGCTTAGGTGGAGTAGAGTGACAAAGCATAAGACACTATATTTTTTTCAACAAGGGGAGGCTTCTATTTATAGGAAAATTTGAGCTCCTAACCAAACAAACTGATTCTAGAATTTTCCAAGTCAGTTTGGTTGAATTTGGACTAGATTTGGACCTAGTTTGGTTACTTTTTGATTCGGTTTGGTTCCATTTTGATTTGGTTTGGTTCAAGAGAGATGAGAGATAAAAATATCACATTATTTTTGAGTTTAAAACTCATTCAAGCATGTGAAAGATGCACCTCCTTTAAAGAATTCCCCTTCCTTACATATGTGTCAAAATTTTATTGCTCATAGTTTTTTACTAATAAACCTTGTACATTTTCAACTCTTCATCTTATGTGAAATATGCACCTCCTTTAAAGAACTCCTCTTCCTTACATATGTATCATAGTTTTTTTACTAATAAACCTTGTACATTTTCAACTCTTCATCTTATGTGAAATATGCACCTCCTTTAAAGAACTCCCCTTCCTTACATATGTGGTTATTTACTAATAAACCTTGTACATTTTCAACTCTTCATCTTATGTGAAATATGCACCTCCTTTAAAGAACTCCCCTTCCTTACATATGTGTTTATTTACTAATAAACCTTGTACATTTTCAACTCTTCATCTTATGTGAGCATTTACTCATTTTTGGATACCCAAAATATCTCATATTTTTAATATTGCTCATAGTTTTTTTACTAATAAATCTTGTACATTTTCAACTCTTCATCTTATGTGAGCATTTACTCATTTTTGGGTATCTTCTTTTACAAATTGGATTTATCTCCTCCCTACACATGGATTGATGCTATTGGCCCATAGGAACCTTAATTGGACCATAATCTAAAAATTTCTGAAAATCTAGACCCTTAGACTAAGGTTCTTTATACTTATTTCCAATTAATTCCAATTGCACATTGGAAAATTCTTTTTGAATTTCTATTTCAGGGGAACTTATTTTAATAAGATGAGTTAATTTTCTATCCAAAATTATTCATAATCTGAATATTCTCTCTCTAGCATATTTTTCTCTCTCTAGGCTAAAACAGTTAGAACAAGGCCTTTATATTTCTGAAGAGGGATTGATTACAGGGGAAGATACTAGACATCAAAAAGGGGTTGGGGGAGGAATCTTACATTCTACCCCACTTAAAAAATGCGAGATGTCCTCATCTCGCAAACTGGGATAATTTTACAAGATGCACGAATATGAGATTTAGAGAAAAATTTTAATCAAGATTAACCACCAAGAAAAGTCTTAAAGAGAGCAAGATTCAAAATAAGAACAAGATTTAAACTTTATTCATTCACGGAACTTATACAGTAAAGATAGAAGAACTCTTTACACTTCCATAAGCCCGTCCATCATATGGTCACAAAAGCAGTCCTCACAAGCTGCACAAGTATAGGGTAACTCATCTATGGGAATGATTCTGCTGGTTATTGCCGCACCTATCTCAGTGGTATGAGGTGATCTAACAAAAGGACCTCTGAGAGGCAAGCCAAAAACGGGATAAAGGCATATCTTCTCATGAGGAAGAAAACACGCCAGTAAGAAGACCCGCTCAGAAAACCCAAGATGCCTTGATCTCATGACGCAGTAGTATCGGGGACCCAAACCCAAAGCTTCAATAACCATGGCCAAGCGGACATTGTTACGAAAGTGTTGCTGACCCCAGGGTGTTACCCTAGTTATGTTTTGATAGGTCCGCCATTTGGTCTGCGCTACAGAAGTTCCTAGGTGAGGAAAAAGTGAGCGCTCATACTGTTCTATAAAGTCTTTCTTCACAGACTCTCTTGCGTCTTGAAGGTGAGAAATCATCATGGATAAAACTAGTTCTTGTTGCCAAGCCATGAAGGAGATTAAGAAAGAAAGGAGATTGATGGGAGTAAGATTACTGTGAGCGACAAGTAAAAGTTACGACTTATATAAAGGAAGGAGCTAGCGTAACCTAGAAGCCAACGGTAACTTGCCACTGAAGTTTTACCGTCTTTCCATGATTTGTGTTTGACACATTTTTCTATAGAAGGCATTAAGAATTTTGAGATGAGGAGATAAAAGAAACTTGTAGGCTAAGTCACCTACTTTCATTGAATTCAGATATAAGGATCACAATATCTGGGGGATAACTTCTTATACTCCCCAAGAGATAAAGAACTTCTTTTGGGCCGTACTCGAATGAAAACCAAAACCTTGGTATCCAAAACACCGATTCTCACTTCTAAACTCATTGTTCTAAATCCTTAAAATAGGCGTGACTCCTGAGAAGTATTTTAGGAAAAGGGTCTTCCTTTTTTAAACAGAAACTTTCTTTTATTTTAGAGAGGGAATAATTATAAGATCCGAAAGGGAGATTCTTACTCCTATATACCTCGAAGGCTGGGGAGGAATCTTACATCCTACCCCACTTAAAAAGTGCGAGATGTCCTCATCTCGCAAGGTAGAGGACAGCTCTTATTCTTAAGATCCAATTTTATTCTGGGGTTCCTTATATTCTGGTCAACCCAACAGAACACTGGGATAAATATCCCTTATATAGAACTCATCATTAAATAACAATTCATTCAGATTATATCATTCATATCTTTAACATGATAATGGTCCATTAGACCGAAAAGTTTCCTTCGGAACATTCTTCCACACGAAAATTTCAGTCAAGCAAGTTCTCAATTTGACATCCCTTAACTTGATCTACCGGTCAAGTATTAACAGTAGCAATCTGACAGCACAACCCACTAATCTCATAGTGATTTGCTGAATTCGTTATCATCATTCTAGTTATGAATATCATCACAGGGACTCGTCCCATTCCCCCTCATTGTGGTTTCATTATATTTCAACTAATTTTTAAAAATCAACATTTTTCAATCAGCATTTTCAATCAGAATCCAAATCAATTCATCCATTGTCAAACAGAATTAAAAATCATATCAATCACATTCGAAATCATCATCTGGATAGCATTAATGCTTATAATTTCAAGTCTTAGATTTACTCGTATATACTGTCAGTAAAGAGCTGCAGTATACTCTCGGTATATACGGGTAGTCACGGTCCTTGGAATTATAAGGTAAATACTATCATGTCTAGGCCTCAAGCAAGTCAGGGATTCTATATAATTGCGGTACTTCCATCTGAAGACCCAATTACCAAAATTACGAGTTTTAGTTTGAATATCAAATTGTATGAATTATATCACACAATTATAACCTTTTTGTGTTTCTTGATAAATTTTTGACATATTTGTCTTCTCAGTTGATCTTTATTAACCAAATGCTCTGATACCAACTGTAAGATCCCTGTTCCCACCGAGCAACGGATTCGGGTACTGGCAGCGGAAGTAGCACTTCTCGCGCGGGACAGGGGTCCCACACTCGGGGCCTCGCCCACGGATATCCGGATAAGAGACTAATCCGTCGGTTGTTCCAAAACCGAACCCAGAAAACTTCCTTTACCGGAAAGCACGGGCGATTCCACCAGGATAACTTTTTACTCTAACGTAGTCAAGATCATTTCTGATCGAGATGATCCAATTACATCTATAAGATACTTAGTCAGTTCAAGGAAGAAACTTGCACTTGGATCATTGGGATCAACGCTTTTTTCCCCATTCAAGAGGCACAGCCGTTGATTCCTATCCATAGAACAGTTACTGTCCGGGATTTTTTTTAAAAAAAAATCGTAAAAACAAAAGTTTGAGTCTCGATTTACGGATCCATCAGTCCAGCCTAACCCCATCCAATCCCATGGGTTAGCCAACCGCCCAACCACTGTAGTGATGGGATCCAATTAAAAATTTGGTTAGGTTTTGTCCCGGGTACCAAGGAAAAGAGTTCCAAGGCCCCCTAGCCGGATATGTTCATGCAAAATAAAACTAGTCACACCACTCACACACCCAATATGAAATTGCCTTTTTCAACCAGATTCAACCAGTTTAAAACAATCCTTTAATAAAACCATAGTATCATTGATCACCATCTTCCAATTTATCCAATTGATTCTTAATTTTCCATCATTCCTTCATCAGAGTATCTATGGCATCATTGGCAACTAGAACGCTCAGGAGCCGTTTCGATAGTTCCTAGCCCATAATACTTGGCAATATAATCACTTAACATGATGGACTCTCGTTGAAGATCAGCAAGATCAACCAACAGATCCATATAAGGAGCCATGGACTCATCCATTGAAGACCAGCAAGGTCAATCAACCAGATCCATGCTCGATTTCAGAAAACAACTCCAACTCTGTTCCAATATCTTCCTCGACGCACGCGTGGGTATCCTAGGCGACCCAGAGCCCGAGCACCGTATGGTCAGCACCCTCTAGGATCCTTCGCAGGTAACCTAGCGCTTCACGCATAGGCCGCTTCCTTGGCCCCTCATCCACCGTACCGGAAGCTCACCATTTTAATCGCACCGAGGCTGGTCAAGACCTCGGCCGACCTTGCTACGCGAGACGTCCTTCATTGACTCCCCGTCAGCAGTTGCAACTTTCTCATCACGACCTTAATCACAAGACGGTCAAAATGCTCCCCCCAGCATTCTTGACATAAAACAATCATTTACAGACAGCATTTACAAACAGCATTTACAAACAGTTTACAATACAATTTCTATTTTAACTTTCATTTTTCCACATTATCCCTCCTCAATCTACATTACTTATTCCATATTCCATTTATATGTATACTCATCCCATCACATCATTTCCATCTCATCACTTCAGATTCCCTCACATCACAATCGTATATTCACATCCATACATCCACAACTATATGCGTACATTCACATCTACATGCATACATCTACATCCCTATGCATACATCCACATCCACATTCACATTCACCTCCATACATCTACATCTACATGCATACATCCACTCCACATTCACACCACATCTATACATCTACATCTACATGCATACATCCACCTCTACATCCACATCTACGTCTATACACCTACATCTACATGCATACATCCATATCTCCATTCCCATCTACATCTATACATCTACATCTACATGCATCCATCCACCTCCACATCCACATCTACATCTATACATCTACATCTACATGTATACATCCACATCTCCATTCACATCTACATCTATACCTCTACATCTACATGCATCCATCCACATCTCCATTTACATCCTCATCTACACATCTATTTCTACATGCATACATCCACGTCCCATGCATACATCCACCTCCACATTCACACTCACATCCATACATCTACATCTACATGCAACATCCACATCTCCATGCATAATAAAATTCTTTTAATTAATCTAGGATGATAGTTCCTAGAATATGGTAGGAATTTAATTTATGCGTAATTTCTATAAAAAATTTACCATAGCTCCGCTACTATGACTGATAATTCTCAATTTTTTTCTAAGGGATAAAGCTCATTATTAAAGAAATAATTAGAATGGTCTCTAATTGGGTCATCAATCCATAATGGATTGAATCATCAATGTGCATAAACTAAAAGCATAGCAAAAAGCCATTAATTTGGCCTCAAGCATAGCTTAATCTTGGATTAAGGAAAGGCTTTATGAAAAGCTTCATTTGGATTGAGAATGGTTCATGAGTATGACCATTTCTTGAGTGA
This sequence comes from Cibotium barometz, assembly GCF_041138505.1. Lineage (NCBI taxonomy): Eukaryota > Viridiplantae > Streptophyta > Polypodiopsida > Cyatheales > Cibotiaceae > Cibotium > Cibotium barometz. Next base: position 2,600,163 of record NC_141047.1, on the reverse strand, counting down.
GAGAGAGAAATTACATAAAAACCATTTAGAATTTAAACATAAATGGAAATTAACTTCTATAGCATTTATTAAATTATGTAACTCTTCACTACTATTCACCAATTAACTTCAATAGCATTTAAAAAACCATACCAATTAAACTTCTCAAGCTTGAGAGGGGTTGAGAAGAGAGAATCATTGAGAAATTATAGAAAGATCAAAATTCAATATACTTACCTTATAATTTGCTTGATTCTTTATTCACGGTAGAGGCCCCCAACCAATCAATTGGTTTAGTATGTTGATGGAGCCACCAATGGGGATTGAAGAAAGAGAGAAGTATCAAAAACTAGTGTATTATTAAAGAATTCACAACTCTTGGCTTAGGTAGAGTAGAGTAACAATGCATAAGACACTCTATATTTTGGCTTAGGTGGAGTAGAGTAACAAGCATAAGACTCTATCTAATTTGTCTTAGGTGGAGTAGAGTAACAAAGCATAAGACACTATATATTTTGGCTTAGGTGGAGTAGAGTGACAAAGCATAAGACACTATATATTTTGGCTTAGGTGGAGTAGAGTGACAAAGCATAAGACACTATATTTTTTTCAACAAGGGGAGGCTTCTATTTATAGGAAAATTTGAGCTCCTAACCAAACAAACTGATTCTAGAATTTTCCAAGTCAGTTTGGTTGAATTTGGACTAGATTTGGACCTAGTTTGGTTACTTTTTGATTCGGTTTGGTTCCATTTTGATTTGGTTTGGTTCAAGAGAGATGAGAGATAAAAATATCACATTATTTTTGAGTTTAAAACTCATTCAAGCATGTGAAAGATGCACCTCCTTTAAAGAATTCCCCTTCCTTACATATGTGTCAAAATTTTATTGCTCATAGTTTTTTACTAATAAACCTTGTACATTTTCAACTCTTCATCTTATGTGAAATATGCACCTCCTTTAAAGAACTCCTCTTCCTTACATATGTGTCATAGTTTTTTTACTAATAAACCTTGTACATTTTCAACTCTTCATCTTATGTGAAATATGCACCTCCTTTAAAGAACTCCCCTTCCTTACATATGTGGTTATTTACTAATAAACCTTGTACATTTTCAACTCTTCATCTTATGTGAAATATGCACCTCCTTTAAAGAACTCCCCTTCCTTACATATGTGTTTATTTACTAATAAACCTTGTACATTTTCAACTCTTCATCTTATGTGAGCATTTACTCATTTTTGGATACCCAAAATATCTCATATTTTTAATATTGCTCATAGTTTTTTTACTAATAAATCTTGTACATTTTCAACTCTTCATCTTATGTGAGCATTTACTCATTTTTGGGTATCTTCTTTTACAAATTGGATTTATCTCCTCCCTACACATGGATTGATGCTATTGGCCCATAGGAACCTTAATTGGACCATAATCTAAAAATTTCTGAAAATCTAGACCCTTAGACTAAGGTTCTTTATACTTATTTCCAATTAATTCCAATTGCACATTGGAAAATTCTTTTTGAATTTCTATTTCAGGGGAACTTATTTTAATAAGATGAGTTAATTTTCTATCCAAAAATATTCATAATCTGAATATTCTCTCTCTAGCATATTTTTCTCTCTCTAGGCTAAAACAGTTAGAACAAGGCCTTTATATTTCTGAAGAGGGATTGATTACAGGGGAAGATACTAGACATCAAAAAGGGGTTGGAGGAGGAATCTTACATTGTAGAGCACCCTTGAAAACCACTAGGGCCAAGAGGAATTATAGCAATTTGATCTGGAGTAGTAGAGATCTCATTTCTCCTTCAGAAATGTGGCACCAGCGATTTAGCAAAAATTGGCAGGTACGCTTGGCGGTTTGCGATTTTGTTTGAATGGGATGGCTAGCTATGGTTGCCAAGAATTATTTGCCCTAATAGTGCTTCTGGAGGGAGATCAAGCCCCTCTACTGGCTAGGGGTGCAAAGAGCTAGTTGAAAAGAGGTAAAAATCTTAATTATCTACTAATCCTAATTAGCCAAGTGATAATGGGCTCACAAATTGATGGATTCTAGGACTAGGCTCTGATAATATGTTAAATTTGCAGCTATGGTGGATCAAATGCTAGAATCCACATCATTAACAAAGAGATTAGATGATAATTAAGACGTGATTAGTGAGCAAATTACTGATAGCTTAATGTAGGCATGGATAATCAAAAACCAAAAAATTCTCATTAGGCCAATGCCTCAATTTATAGAGTTTACATCCAAGCATCTATTCCCACTGATTTCTCCTTGATTCACTCCACCTCTTTTGCTTGATTCTCTCCACCTCTTCCTAGAATATCTCCTTTATTCTCTCCCAGTAGATACTTCTCACCTTTTCACAGGCTCTCTCACATTTATAGATTCTCTTTTACAGCCTATTCACTTGTATATGTCAACACCTCCCCTCATGTGAATACTCCTAGCACACCTGGACTCTATATCAAGTTTCCCTCTTACTTGATAGTCCGCGACCAGTGCCTCAAGTCCCTAAACTCATAGTCCTTGACACTCTCTCTCTCTCTCTATGTGTCCAAGGTTACTACAAGTGCCCGTGACCTTGACCAAAGTGCTCATACATACATCTACCACATGGCCGACATCATCGGTGGGGCTGAGAGGTGGTTTTACTTTGTTGGGGCAGGTTACATTCGGTTGTAGGGTTTCTCTCTCTCTCTCTCTCTCTCTCTCTCTCTCTCTCTCTCTCTCTCTCTCTCTCTCTCTCTCTCTCTCAGAAAGGTGATCTGACTCCACTTCCTTAGGAGCCTCCATGAAGTTTGTTGATGTCGTTTCTTCTCTACTGGGTTTGCTGTAGCAGTCTCTTGCCATCTGTCCTGGCTTTTCCACAGTTTTGGCAAGTGATGGTCCTTCCTCGTACACTACCTCTTTCTCGTCCTCGTCCTTGAGAGAATCCTCCTCAGGTGAAGAATGCTTTTTTTTCTCCTGTTGTTGAGTCTAGCCATTTCTTCTCTTTGCCTCTGGTCTCTTGCTCTAGTAGAGCTCCTTCTATCTTTTTTAGCTTCAATTCAGGTACATTCTTTAGTGTTGCTACAATGTTTTTATATTCCCCTTTGTCCACACTCTTCAGAAGCACTGTTAGTGCCTCATCATCTTCTGTCTTTTTGCCAATAGCTGCCAGTTGTTACTTAATGCTTTTATATTTGTTCACGTGTGTTATTAAAGATTCACTTTCCTTCATGTCTAATTTCTAGAATTGTATTAACAGATTTATCTTTGAATTTTTTGCTTGTGTTCCAAATAATTTTTTGAGTTCATCCAATGCATCTTTTGCCCACTGTATCCTTGTGATGTGATGAATGATTTCATCATTTAAACTGAGTGCGATAAGTCCCAATGCTTTTTCAATCCTCCTCTTCCACTCATTTTTCCCTCTCACCTCTTTGCATTCATCTCTTCCCTCAACTAGCCCCCACAGATTTTTCCTCATGAGCAGATACATGGTTTTTGTCTGCCATGTGTAAAACTGCTCCCCATAAATTTGGCTATCTCTTGTGCCGCCGTACTCATGATGATGTGAAGGGGGCTTACCTCTTGATCAAATTTCAAGATTCAAGGGCAATGTCTACCCTTTTACAACTCAATATAAGGTTTAGGTGGTGATGATTACAACAGCTTTATCAGCATAAAATCACCAAAAATTACATTAAACCAAGGGTAACAAATCTGTACGGAAGGGTTGGAGTATCAAACCATCTCCGAATTGCAATTTGAAATTATAGGGATCTATATCAGATACAAATGGTTGATTTGAACCCCTAATTGCACCGAAAAATAGTGATTAGTATTGATTAATCATTAATTAGTAAACTAATCATCTATTTTGTGTGCAGAAAACAGAGTATGCGGGGAGGCCAGATCTAAGGCCTTAGAGTTCAAATGAGCTTAAATCCTTTCAAGGCTATCAATGGCAATTAGTCTAGTAGAGAAGTAAGCCAAGAAAGACAAGTTTGACCAAACATTGAATGCTTAATCTCTGTTTTACCAAAGTCACCTGTAGATTTGATGAAGAGCTTAGATCTCACTGTAGACTTGATCAAATCAAAATCTGGCTTCACCAGCTTGTAGAGACCCTGGAAAACCACTAGGGCCAAGAGGAATTATAGCAATTTGATCTGGAGTAGTAGAGATCTCATTTCTCCTTCAGAAATGTGGCGCCAGCGATTTAGCAAAAATTGGCAGCTACGCTTGGCGGTTTGCGATTTTGTTTGAATGGGATGGCTAGCTATGGTTGCCTAGAATTATTTGCCCTAATAGTGCTTCTGGAGGGAGATCAAGCCCCTCTACTGGCTAGGGGTGCAAAGAGCTAGTTGAAAAGAGGTAAAAATCTTCTCTACTAATCCTAATTAGCCAAGTGATAATGGGCTCACAAATTGATGGATTCTAGGGCTAGGCTCTGATAATATGTTAAATTTGTAGCTATGGTGGATCAAATGCTAGAATCCACATCATTAACAAAGAGATTAGATGATAATTAAGACGTGATTAGTGAGCAATTAACTGATAGCTTAATGTAGGCATGGATAATCAAAAACCAGCAAATTCTCATTAGGCCAATGCCTCAATTTATAGAGTTTACATCCAAGCATATATTCCCACTGATTTCTCCTTGATTCACTCCCCCTCTTTTGCTTGATTCTCTCCACCTCTTCCCAGAATATCTCCACACCTCCTAAATCTCCTCATGCTACCCTTTATTCTCTCCCAGTAGATACTTCTCACCTTTTCACAGGCTCTCTCACATTTATAGATTCTCTTTTACAGCCTATTCACTTGTATATGTCAACACCTCCCCTCAAGTGAATACTCCTAGCACACCTGGATCCTATACCAAGTTTCCCTCTTACTTGATAGTCCGTGACCAGTGCCTCAAGTCCCTAAACTCATAGTCCTTGACACTCTCTCTCTCTATGTGTCCAAGGCTACTACAAGTGCCCGTGACCTTGACCAAAGTGCTCATATATACATCTACCACATGGCCGACATCATCGGTGGCTGAGAGGTGGTTTTACTTTGTTGGGGCAGGTTACATTCGGTTGTAGGGTTTCTCTCTCTCTCTCTCTCTCTCTCTCTCTCTCTCTCTCTCTCTCTCTCTCTCAGAAAAGATGATCTGACTCCACTTCCTTAGGAGCTTCCATGAAGTTTGTTGATGTCGTTTCTTCTCCACTGGGTTTGCTGTAGCAGTCTATTGCCATGTGTCCTGGCTTTTCCACAATTTTGGCAAGTGATGGTCCTTCCTCGTACTCTACCTCTTTCTCGTCCTCGTCCCTCGAGAGAATCCTCCTCAGGTGAAGAATGCTTTTTTTTCTCCTGCTGTTGATTCTAGCCATTTCTTCTCTTTGCCTCTGGTCTCTTGCTCTAGTAGAGCTCCTTCTATCTTTTTTAGCTTCAATTCAGGTACCTTCTTTAGTGTTGCTACAATGTTTTCATACTCACCTTTGTCCACACTCTTCAAAAGCACTGTTAGTGCCTCATCATCTTCTGTCTTTTTGCCAATAGATGCCAGTTGTTGCTTAATGCTTTTATATTTGTTCAAGTGTGTGATTAAAGATTCACTTTCCTTCATGTCTAATTGCTACAATGTTTTCATACTCACCTTTGTCCACACTCTTCAGAAGCACTGTTAGTGCCTCATCATCTTCTGTCTTTTTGCCAATAGCTGCCAGTTGTTGCTTAATGCTTTTATATTTGTTCAAGTGTGTGATTAAAGATTCACTTTCCTTCATGTCTAATTTCTAGAATTGTATTAACAGATTTATCTTTGAAATTTTTGCTTGTGTTCCAAAAAAATTTTTAAGTTCATCCAATGCATCTTTTGCCCACTGTATCCTTGTGATGTGATGAATGATTTCATCATTTAAACTGAGTGCGATAAGTCCCAATGCCTTTTCAATCCTCCTCTTCCACTCATTTTTCCCTCTCACCTCTTTGCATTCATCTCTTCCCTCAACTAGCCCCCACAGATTTTTCCTCATGAGCAGATACATGGTTTTTGTCTGCCATGTGTAAAATTGCTCCCCATAAATTTGGCTATCTCTTGTGCCGCCGTACTCATGATGATGTGAAGGGGGTCTTACCTCTTGATCAAATTTCAAGATTCAAGGGCAATGTCTACCCTTTTACAACAGCTTTATCAGCATAAAATCACCAAAAATTACATTAAACCAAGGGTAACAAATCTATATAGAAGGGTTGGAGTATCAAACCATCTCCGAATTGCAATCTGAAATTATAGGGATCTGTATCAGATACCAAATGGTTGATTTGAACCCGTAATTGCACTGAAAAATAGTGATTAGTATTGATTAATCATTGATTAGTAAACTAATCATCTATTTTGTGTGCAGAAAACAGAGTATGCGAGGAGTCCAGATCTAAGGCCTTAGAGTTTAAATGAGCTTAAATCCTTTCAAGGCTATCAATGGCAATTAGTCTAGTAGAGAATTAAGCCAAGAAAGACAAGATTTGACCAAACATTGAACGCTTAATCTCTGTTTTACCAAAGTCACCTGTAGATTTGATGAAGAGCTTAGATCTCACTGTAGACTTGATCAAATCAAAATCTGTCTTCACCAGCTTGTAGAGCACCCTTGAAAACCACTAGGGCCAAGAGGAATTATAGCAATTTGATCTGGAGTAGTAGAGATCTCATTTCTCCTTCAGAAATGTGGCGCCAGCGATTTAGCAAAAATTGGCAGCTACACTTGGCCGTTTGCGATTTTGTTTGAATGGGATGGCTAGCTATGGTTGCCTAGAATTATTTGCCCTAATAGTGCTTCTAGAGGGAGATCAAGCCCCTCTACTGGCTAGGGGTGCAAAGAGCTAGTTGAAAAGAGGTAAAAATCTTAATTATCTACTAATTCTAATTAGCCAAGTGATAATGGGCTCACAAATTGATGGATTCTAGGGCTAGGCTCTGATAATATGTTAAATTTGCAGCTATGGTGGATCAAATGCTAGAATCCACATCATTAACAAAGAGATTAGATGATAATTAAGATGGGATTAGTGAGCAATTAACTGATAGCTTAATGTAGGCATGGATAATCAAAAACCAGCAAATTCTCATTAGGCCAATGCCTCAATTTATAGAGTTTACACCCAAGCATCTATTCCCACTGATTTCTCCTTGATTCACTCCACCTCTTTTGCTTGATTCTCTCCACCTCTTCCCAGAATATCTCCTTTATTCTCTCCCAGTAGATACTTCTCACCTTTTCACAGGCTCTCTCACATTTATAGATTCTCTTTTACAGCCTATTCACTTGTATATGTCAACACCTCCCCTCATGTGAATACTCCTAGCACACCTGGACTCTATACCAAGTTTCCCTCTTACTTGATAGTCCGCGACCAGTGCCTCAAGTCCCTAAACTCATAGTCCTTGACACTCTCTCTCTCTATGTGTCCAAGGTTACTACAAGTGCCCGTGACCTTGACCAAAGTGCTCATACATACATCTACCACATGGCCGACATCATCGGTGGCTGAGAGGTGGTCTTACTTTGTTGGGGCAGGTTACATTCGGTTGTAGGGTTCTCTCTCTCTCTCTCTCTCTCTCTCTCTCTCTCTCTCTCTCTCTCTCTCTCTCTCTCTCAGAAAGGATGATCTGACTCCACTTCCTTAGGAGCCTCCATGAAGTTTGTTGATGTCGTTTCTTCTCTACTGGGTTTGCTGTAGCAGTCTCTTGCCATCTGTCTTGGCTTTTCCACAGTTTTGGAAAGTGATGGTCCTTCCTCGTACTCTACCTCTTTCTTGTCCTCGTCCTCGAGAGAATCCTCCTCAAGTGAAGAATGCTTTTTTTTCTCCTGCTGTTGAGTCTAGCCATTTCTTCTCTTTGCCTCTGGCCTCTTGCTCTAGTAGAGCTCCTTCTATCTTTTTTAGCTTCAATTCAGGTACATTCTTTAGTGTTGCTACAATGTTTTTATATTCCCCTTTGTCCACACTCTTCAGAAGCACTGTTAGTGCCTCATCATCTTCTGTCTTTTTGCCAATAGCTGCCAGTTGTTGCTTAATGCTTTTATATTTGTTCAAGTGTGTTATTAAAGATTCACTTTCCTTCATGTCTAATTTCTAGAATTGTATTAACAGATTTATCTTTGAATTTTTTGCTTGTGTTCCAAATAATTTTTTGAGTTCATCCAATGCATCTTTTGCCCACTGTATCCTTGTGATGTGATGAATGATTTCATCATTTAAACTGAGTGCGATAAGTCCCAATGCTTTTTCAATCCTCCTCTTCCACTCATTTTTCCCTCTCACCTCTTTGCATTCATCTCTTCCCTCAACTAGCCCCCACAGATTTTTCCTCATGAGCAGATACATGGTTTTTGTCTGCCATGTGTAAAACTGCTCCCCATAAATTTGGCTATCTCTTGTGCCGCCGTACTCATGATGATGTGAAGGGGGTCTTACCTCTTGATCAAATTTCAAGATTCAAGGGCAATGTCTACCCTTTTACAACTCAATATAAGGTTTAGGTGGTGATGATTACAACAGCTTTATCAGCATAAAATCACCAAAAATTACATTAAACCAAGGGTAACAAATCTGTACGGAAGGGTTGGAGTATTGAACCATCTCCGAATTGCAATCTGAAATTATAGGGATCTGTATCAGATACCAAATGGTTGATTTAAACCCGTAATTGCACTGAAAATTAGTATTGATTAATCATTGATTAGTAAACTAATCATCTATTTTGTGTGTAAAAAACAGAGTATGCGGGGAGTCGAGATCTAAGGCCTTAGAGTTCAAATGAGCTTAAATCCTTTCAAGGCTATCAATGGCAATTAGTCTAGTAGAGAATTAAGCCAAGAAAGACAAGATTTGACCAAACATTGAATGCTTAATCTCTGTTCTACCAAAGTCACCTGTAGATTTGATGAAGAGCTTAGATCTCACTGTAGACTTGATCAAATCAAAATTTGTCTTCACCAGCTTGTAGAGCACCCTTGAAAACCACTAGGGCCAAGAGGAATTATAGCAATTTGATCTGGAGTAGTAGAGATCTCATTTCTCCTTCAGAAATGTGGCGCCAGCGATTTAGCAAAAATTGGCAGCTACGCTTGGCGGTTTGCGATTTTGTTTGAATGCGATGGCTAGCTATGGTTGCCTAGAATTATTTGCCCTAATAGTGCTTCTGGAGGGAGATCAAGCCCCTCTACTGGCTAGGGGTGCAAACAGCTAGTTGAAAAGAGGTAAAAATCTTAATTATCTACTAATCCTAATTAGCCAAGTGATAATGGGCTCACAAATTGATGGATTCTAGGGCTAGGCTCTGATAATATGTTAAATTTGCAGCTATGGTGCATCAAATGCTAGAATCCACATCATTAACAAAGAGATTAGATGATAATTAAGATGTGATTAGTGAGCAATTAACTGATAGCTTAATGTAGGCATGGATAATCAAAAACCAGCAAATTCTCATTAGGCCAATGCCTCAATTTATAGAGTTTACATCCAAGCATCTATTCCCACTGATTTCTCCTTGATTCACTCCACCTCTTTTGCTTGATTCTCTCCACCTCTTCCCAGAATATCTCCACACCTCCTAAATCTCCTCATGCTACCCTTTATTCTCTCCCAATAGATACTTCTCACCTTTTCACAGGCTCTCTCACATTTATAGATTCTCTTTTACAGCCTATTCACTTGTATATGTCAACACCTCCCCTCAAGTGAATACTCCTAGCACACCTGGACCCTATACCAAGTTTCCCTCTTACTTGATAGTCCGCGACCAGTGCCTCAAGTCCCTAAACTCATAGTCCTTGACACTCTCTCTCTCTATGTGTCCAAGGCTACTACAAGTGCCTGTGACCTTGACCAAAGTGCTCATACATACATCTACCACATGGTGGCTGAGAGGTGGTTTTACTTTGTTGGGGCAGGTTACATTCGGTTGTAGGGTTTCTCTCTCTCTCTCTCTCTCTCTCTCTCTCTCTCTCTCTCTCTCTCTCTCTCTCTCTCTCTCTCTCTCTCTGAAAAGATGATCTGACTCCACTTCCTTAGGAGCCTCCATGAAGTTTGTTGATGTCGTTTCTTCTCCACTGGGTTTGCTGTAGCAGTCTCTTGCCATGTGTCCTGGCTTTTCCACAGTTTTTGCAAGTTATGGTCCTTCCTCTTACTCTACCTCCTTCTCATCCTCGTCCTCGAGAGAATCCTCCTCAGGTAAAGAATGCTGTTTTTTCTCCTGCTGTTGAGTCTAGCCATTTCTTCTCTTTGCCTCTAGAGGGTCTCTTGCTCTAGTAGAGCTCCTTCTACCTTTTTTAGCTTCAATTCAGGTACATTCTTTAGTGTTGCTACAATGGTTTCATATTCACCTTTGTCCACACTCTTCAGAAGCACTGCTAGTGCCTCATTATCTTCTGTCTTTTTGCCAATAGCTGCCAGTTGTTGCTTAATGCTTTTATATTTGTTCAAGTGTGTGATTAAAGATTCACTTTCCTTCATGTCTAATTTCTAGAATTGTATTAACAGATTTATCTTTGAATTTTTTGCTTGTGTTCCAAATAATTTTTTAAGTTCATCCAATGCATCTTTTGCCCACTGTAGCCTTGTGATGTGATGAATGATTTCATCATTTAAACTGAGTGCGATAAGTCCCAATGCTTTTTCAATCCTCCTCTTCCACTCATTTTTCCCTCTCACCTCTTTGCATTCATCTCTTCCCTCAACTAGCCCCCACAGATTTTTCCTCATGAGCAGATACATGGCTTTTGTCTGCCATGTGTAAAACTGCTCCCCATAAATTTGGCTATCTCTTGTGCCGCCGTACTCATGATGATGTGAAGGGGGTGTTACATCTTGATCAAATTTCAAGATTCAAGGGCAATGTCTACCCTTTTACAACTCAATATAAGGTTTAGGTGGTGATGATTACAACAGCTTTATCAGCATAAAATCACCAAAAATTACATTAAACCAAGGGTAACAAATCTGTACGGAAGGGTTGGAGTATCAAACCATCTCCGAATTGCAATCTGAAATTACAGGGATCTGTATCAGATAACAAATGGTTGATTTGAACCCGTAATTGCACCGAAAAATAGTGATTAGTATTGATTAATCATTCATTAGTAAACTAATCATTTATTTTATGTGCAAAAAACAGAGTATGCGGGGAGTCCAGATCTAAGGCTTTAGAGTTCAAATGAGCTTAAATCCTTTCAAGGCTATCAATGGCAATTAGTCTAGTAGAGAATTAAGCCAAGAAAGACAAGTTTGACCAAACATTGAATGCTTAATCTCTGTTTTACCAAAGTCACCTGTAGATTTGATGAAGAGCTTAGATCTCACTGTAGACTTGATCAAATCAAAATCTGTCTTCACCATATTGTAGAGCACCCTTGAGAACCACTAGGGCCAAGAGGAATTATAGCAATTTGATCTGGAGTAGTAGAGATCTCATTTCTCCTTCAGAAATGTGGCGCCAACGATTTAGCAAAAATTGGCAGCTACGCTTGGCGGTTTGCGATTTTGTTTGAATGGGATGGCTAGCTATGGTTGCCTAGAATTATTTGCCCTAATAGTGCTTCTGGAGGGAGATCAAGCCCCTCTACTGGCTAGGGGTGCAAAGAGCTAGTTGAAAAGAGGTAAAAATCTTAATTATCTACTAATCCTAATTAGCCAAGTGATAATGGGCTCACAAATTGATGGATTCTAGGGCTAGGCTCTGATAATATCTTAAATTTGCACCTATGGTGGATCAAATGCTAGAATCGAGATCATTAACAAAGAGATTAGATGATAATTAAGACGTGATTAGTGAGCAATTAACTGATAGCTTAATGTAGGCATGGATAATCAAAACCCAGCAAATTCTCATTAGGCCAATGCCTCAATTTATAGAGTTTACATCCAAGCATCTATTCCCACTGATTTCTCCTTGATTCACTCCACCTCTTTTGCTTGATTCTCTCCACCTCTTCCCAAAATATCTCCACACCTCCTAAATCTCCTCATGCTACCCTTTATTCTCTCCCAATAGATACTTCTCACCTTTTCACAGGCTCTCTCACATTTATAGATTCTCTTTTACAGCCTATTCACTTGTATATGTCAACACCTCCCCTCAAGTGAATACTCCTAGCACACCTGGAACCTATACCAAGTTTCTCTCTTACTTGATAGTCCGCGACCAGTGCCTCAAGTCCCTAAACTCATAGTCCTTGACACACTCTCTCTCTATGTGTCCAAGGCTACTACAAGTGCCTGTGACCTTGACCAAAGTGCTCATACATACATCTACCACATGGCCGACATCATCGGTGGCTGAGAGGTGGTTTTACTTTGTTGGGGCAGGTTACATTCGGTTGTAGGGTTTCTCTCTCTCTCTCTCTCTCTCTCTCTCTCTCTCTCTCTCTCTCTGAAAAGATGATCTGACTCCACTTCCTTAGGAGCTTCCATGAAGTTTGTTGATGTCGTTTCTTCTCCATTGGGTTTGCTGTAGCAGTCTATTGCCATGTGTCCTGGCTTTTCCACAGTTTTGGCAAGTGATGGTCCTTCCTCGTACTCTACCTCTTTCTCGTCCTCGTCCCTCGAGAGAATCCTCCTCAGGTGAAGAATGCTTTTTTTTCTCCTGCTATTGAGTCTAGCCATTTCTTCTCTTTGCCTCTGGTCTCTTGCTCTAGTAGAGCTCCTTCTATCTTTTTTAGCTTCAATTCAGGTACCTTCTTTAGTGTTGCTACAATGTTTTCATACTCACCTTTGTCCACACTCTTCAGAAGCACTGTTAGTGCCTCATCATCTTCTGTCTTTTTGCCAATAGCTGCCAGTTGTTGCTTAATGCTTTTATATTTGTTCAAGTGTGTGATTAAAGATTCACTTTCCTTCATGTCTAATTGCTACAATGTTTTCATACTCACCTTTGTCCACACTATTCAGAAGCACTGTTAGTGCCTCATCATCTTCTGTCTTTTTGCCAATAGCTGCCAGTTGTTGCTTAATGCTTTTATATTTGTTCAAGTGTGTGATTAAAGATTCACTTTCCTTCATGTCTAGTTTCTAGAATTGTATTAACAGATTTATCTTTGAAATTTTTGCTTGTGTTCCAAATAATTTTTTAAGTTCATCCAATGCATCTTTTGCCCACTATATCCTTGTGATGTGATGAATGATTTCATCATTTAAACTGAGTGCGATAAGTCCCAATGCTTTTTCAATCCTCCTCTTCCACTCATTTTTCCCTCTCACCTCTTTGCATTCATCTCTTCCCTCAACTAGCCCCCACAGATTTTTCCTCATGAGCAGATACATGGTTTTTGTCTGCCATGTGTAAAATTGCTCCCCATAAATTTGGCTATCTCTTGTGCCGCCGTACTCATGATGATGTGAAGGGGGTCTTACCTCTTGATCAAATTTCAAGATTCAAGGGAAATGTCTACCCTTTTACAACTCAATATAAGGTTTAGGTGGTGATGATTACAACAGCTTTATCAGCATAAAATCACCAAAAATTACATTAAACCAAGGGTAACAAATCTATATAGAAGGGTTGGAGTATCAAACCATCTCCGAATTGCAATCTGAAATAATAGGAATCTGTATCAGATACCAAATGGTTGATTTGAACCCGTAATTGCACTGAAAAATAGTGATTAGTATTGATTAATCATTGATTAGTAAACTAATCATCTATTTTGTGTGCAGAAAACAGAGTATGCGAGGAGTCCAAATCTAAGGCCTTAGAGTTTAAATGAGCTTAAATCCTTTCAAGGCTATCAATGGCAATTAGTCTAGTAGAGAATTAAGCCAAGAAAGACAAGATTTGACCAAACATTGAATGCTTAATCTCTGTTTTACCAAAGTCACCTGTAGATTTGATGAAGAGCTTAGATCTCACTGTAGACTTGATCAAATCAAAATCTGTCTTCACCAGCTTGTAGAGCACCCTTGAAAACCACTAGGGCCAAGAGGAATTATAGCAATTTGATCTGGAGTAGTAGAGATCTCATTTCTCCTTCAGAAATGTGGCGCCAGCGATTTAGCAAAAATTGGCAGCTACGCTTGGCGGTTTGCGATTTTGTTTGAATGGGATGGCTAGCTATGGTTGCCTAGAATTATTTGCCCTAATAGTGCTTCTGGAGGGAGATCAAGCTCCTCTACTAGCTAGGGGTGCAAAGAGCTAGTTGAAAAGAGGTAAAAAAACTTAATTATCTACCAATCCTAATTAGCCAAGTGATAATGGGCTCACAAATTGATGGATTCTAGGGCTAGGCTCTGATAATATGTTAAATTTGCAGCTATGGTGGATCAAATGCTAGAATCCACATCATTAACAAAGAGATTAGATGATAATTAAGACGTGATTAGTGAGCAATTAACTGATAGCTTAATGTAGGCATGGATAATCAAAAACCAACAAATTCTCATTAGGCCAATGCCTCAATTTATAGAGTTTACATCCAAGCATCTATTCCCACTGATTTCTCCTTGACTCACTCCACCTCTTTTGCTTGATTCTCTCCACCTCTTCCTAGAATATCTCCTTTATTCTCTCCCAGTAGATACTTCTCACCTTTTCACAGGCTCTCTCACATTTATAGATTCTCTTTTACAGCCTATTCACTTGTATATGTCAACACCTCCCCTCAAGTGAATACTCCTAGCACACCTGGACTCTATATCAAGTTTCCCTCTTACTTGATAGTCCACGACCAGTGCCTCAAGTCCCTAAACTCATAGTCCTTGACACTCTCTCTCTCTATGTGTCCAAGGTTACTACAAGTGCCCGTGACCTTGACCAAAGTGCTCATACATACATCTACCACATGGCCGACATCATCGGTGGGGCTGAGAGGTGGTTTTACTTTGTTGGGGCAGGTTACATTCGGTTGTAGGGTTTCTCTCTCTCTCTCTCTCTCTCTCTCTCTCTCTCTCTCAGAAAAGATGATCTGACTCCACTTCCTTAGGAGCCTCCATGAAGTTTGTTGATGTCGTTTCTTCTCTACTGGGTTTGCTGTAGCAGTCTCTTGCCATCTGTCTTGGCTTTTCCACAGTTTTGGCAAGTGATGGTCCTTCCTCGTACACTACCTCTTTCTCGTCCTCGTCCTTGAGAGAATCCTCCTCAGGTGAAGAATGCTTTTTTTTCTCCTGTTGTTGAGTCTAGCCATTTCTTCTCTTTGCCTCTGGTCTCTTGCTCTAGTAGAGCTCCTTCTATCTTTTTAAGCTTCAATTCAGGTACATTCTTTAGTGTTGCTACAATGTTTTTATATTCCCCTTTGTCCACACTCTTCAGAAGCACTGTTAGTGCCTCATCATCTTCTGTCTTTTTGCCAATAGCTGCCAGTTGTTACTTAATGCTTTTATATTTGTTCACGTGTGTTATTAAAGATTCACTTTCCTTCATGTCTAATTTCTAGAATTGTATTAACAGATTTATCTTTGAATTTTTTGCTTGTGTTCCAAATAATTTTTTGAGTTCATCCAATGCATCTTTTGCCCACTGTAGCCTTGTGATGTGATGAATGATTTCATCATTTAAACTGAGTGCGATAAGTCCCAATGCTTTTTCAATCCTCCTCTTCCACTCATTTTTCCCTCTCACCTCTTTGCATTCATCTCTTCCCTCAACTAGCCCCCACAGATTTTTCCTCATGAGCAGATACATGGTTTTTGTCTGCCATGTGTAAAACTGCTCCCCATAAATTTGGCTATCTCTTGTGCCGCCGTACTCATGATGATGTGAAGGGGGCTTACCTCTTGATCAAATTTCAAGATTCAAGGGCAATGTCTACCCTTTTACAACTCAATATAAGGTTTAGGTGGTGATGATTACAACAGCTTTATCAGCATAAAATCACCAAAACTTACATTAAACCAAGGGTAACAAATCTGTACGGAAGGGTTGGAGTATCAAACCATCTCCGAATTGTAATCTGAAATTATAGGGATCTATATCAGATACAAATGGTTGATTTGAACCCGTAATTGCACCGAAAAATAGTGATTAGTATTGATTAATCATTAATTAGTAAACTAATCATCTATTTTGTGTGCAGAAAACAGAGTATGCGGGGAGGCCAGATCTAAGGCCTTAGAGTTCAAATGAGCTTAAATCCTTTCAAGGCTATCAATGGCAATTAGTCTAGTAGAGAATTAAGCCAAGAAAGACAAGTTTGACCAAACATTGAATGCTTAATCTCTGTTTTACCAAAGTCACCTGTAGATTTGATGAAGAGCTTAAATCTCACTGTAGACTTGATCAAATCAAAATCTGGCTTCACCAGCTTGTAGAGACCCTTGAAAACCACTAGGGCCAAGAGGAATTATACCAATTTGATCTGGACTAGTAGAGATCTCATTTCTCCTTCAGAAATGTGGCGCTAGCGATTTAGCAAAAATTGGCAGCTACGCTTGGCGGTTTGCGATTTTGTTTGAATGGGATGGCTAGCTATGGTTGCCTAGAATTATTTGCCCTAATAGTGCTTCTAGAGGGAGATCAAGCCCCTCTACTGGCTAGGGGTGCAAAGAGCTAGTTGAAAAGAGGTAAAAATCTTAATTATCTTCTAATCCTAATTAGCCAAGTGATAATGGGCTCACAAATTGATGGATTCTAGGGCTAGGCTCTGATAATATGTTAAATTTGCAGCTATGGTGGATCAAATGCTAGAATCCACATCATTAACAAAGAGATTAGATGATAATTAAGATGTGATTAGTGAGCTATTAACTGATAGCTTAATGTAGGCATGGATAATCAAAAACCAGCAAATTCTCATTAGGCCAATGCCTCAATTTATAGAGTTTACATCCAAGCATCTATTCCCACTGATTTCTCCTTGATTCACTCCACCTCTTTTGCTTGATTCTCTCCACCTCTTCCCAGAATATCTACACACCTCCTAAATCTCCTCATGCTACCCTTTATTCTCTCCCAATAGATACTTCTCACCTTTTCACAGGCTCTCTCACATTTATAGATTCTCTTTTACAGCCTATTCACTTGTATATGTCAACACCTCCCCTCAAGTGAATACTCCTAGCACACCTGGACCCTATACCAAGTTTCCCTCTTACTTGATAGTCCGTGACCAGTGCCTCAAGTCCCTAAACTCATAGTCCTTGACACTCTCTCTCTCTATGTGTCCAAGGCTACTACAAGTGCCTGTGACCTTGACCAAAGTGCTCATACATACATCTACCACATGGTGGCTGAGAGGTGGTTTTACTTTGTTGGGGCAGGTTACATTCGGTTGTAGGGTTTCTCTCTCTCTCTCTCTCTCTCTCTCTCTCTCTCTCTCTCTCTCTCTCTCTCTCTCTCTCTCTCTCTGAAAAGATGATCTGACTCCACTTCCTTAGGAGCCTCCATGAAGTTTGTTGATGTCGTTTCTTCTCCACTGGGTTTGCTGTAGCAGTCTCTTGCCATGTGTCCTGGCTTTTCCACAGTTTTTGCAAGTTATGGTCCTTCCTCTTACTCTACCTCCTTCTCATCCTCGTCCTCGAGAGAATCCTCCTCAGGTAAAGAATGCTGTTTTTTCTCCTGCTGTTGAGTCTAGCCATTTCTTCTCTTTGCCTCTAGAGGGTCTCTTGCTCTAGTAGAGCTCCTTCTACCTTTTTTAGCTTCAATTCAGGTACATTCTTTAGTGTTGCTACAATGGTTTCATATTCACCTTTGTCCACACTCTTCAGAAGCACTGCTAGTGCCTCATTATCTTCTGTCTTTTTGCCAATAGCTGCCAGTTGTTGCTTAATGCTTTTATATTTGTTCAAGTGTGTGATTAAAGATTCACTTTCCTTCATGTCTAATTTCTAGAATTGTATTAACAGATTTATCTTTGAATTTTTTGCTTGTGTTCCAAATAATTTTTTAAGTTCATCCAATGCATCTTTTGCCCACTGTAGCCTTGTGATGTGATGAATGATTTCATCATTTAAACTGAGTGCGATAAGTCCCAATGCTTTTTCAATCCTCCTCTTCCACTCATTTTTCCCTCTCACCTCTTTGCATTCATCTCTTCCCTCAACTAGCCCCCACAGATTTTTCCTCATGAGCAGATACATGGCTTTTGTCTGCCAT
The DNA here is from genome assembly GCF_041138505.1 of Cibotium barometz. Lineage (NCBI taxonomy): Eukaryota > Viridiplantae > Streptophyta > Polypodiopsida > Cyatheales > Cibotiaceae > Cibotium > Cibotium barometz. Next base: position 2,582,108 of record NC_141047.1, on the reverse strand, counting down.
GTGTAAAACTGCTCCCCATAAATTTGGCTATCTCTTGTGCCGCCGTACTCATGATGATGTGAAGGGGGTGTTACATCTTGATCAAATTTCAAGATTCAAGGGCAATGTCTACCCTTTTACAACTCAATATAAGGTTTAGGTGGTGATGATTACAACAGCTTTATCAGCATAAAATCACCAAAAATTACATTAAACCAAGGGTAACAAATCTGTACGGAAGGGTTGGAGTATCAAACCATCTCCGAATTGCAATCTGAAATTACAGGGATCTGTATCAGATAACAAATGGTTGATTTGAACCCGTAATTGCACTGAAAAATAGTGATTAGTATTGATTAATCATTGATTAATAAATTAATCATCTATTTTATGTGCAAAAAACAGAGTATGCGGGGAGTCCAGATCTAAGGCTTTAGAGTTCAAATGAGCTTAAATCCTTTCAAGGCTATCAATGGCAATTAGTCTAGTAGAGAATTAAGCCAAGAAAGACAAGTTTGACCAAACATTGAATGCTTAATCTCTGTTTTACCAAAGTCACCTGTAGATTTGATGAAGAGCTTAGATCTCACTGTAGACTTGATCAAATCAAAATCTGTCTTCACCATATTGTAGAGCACCCTTGAGAACCACTAGGGCCAAGAGGAATTATAGCAATTTGATCTGGAGTAGTAGAGATCTCATTTCTCCTTCAGAAATGTGGCGCCAGCGATTTAGCAAAAATTGGCAGCTACGCTTGGCGGTTTGCGATTTTGTTTGAATGGGATGGCTAGCTATGGTTGCCTAGAATTATTTGCCCTAATAGTTCTTCTGGAGGGAGATCAAGCCCCTCTACTGGCTAGGGGTGCAAAGAGCTAGTTGAAAAGAGGTAAAAATCTTAATTATCTACTAATCCTAATTAGCCAAGTGATAATGGGCTCACAAATTGATGGATTCTAGGGCTAGGCTCTGATAATATCTTAAATTTGCACCTATGGTGGATCAAATGCTAGAATCGAGATCATTAATAAAGAGATTAGATGATAATTAAGACGTGATTAGTGAGCAATTAATTGATAGCTTAATGTAGGCATGGATAATCAAAACCCAGCAAATTCTCATTAGGCCAATGCCTCAATTTATAGAGTTTACATCCAAGCATCTATTCCCACTGATTTCTCCTTGATTCACTCCACCTCTTTTGCTTGATTCTCTCCACCTCTTCCCAAAATATCTCCACACCTCCTAAATCTCCTCATGCTACCCTTTATTCTCTCCCAATAGATACTTCTCACCTTTTCACAGGCTCTCTCACATTTATAGATTCTCTTTTACAGCCTATTCACTTGTATATGTCAACACCTCCCCTCAAGTGAATACTCCTAGCACACCTGGAACCTATACCAAGTTTCTCTTACTTGATAGTCCGCGACCAGTGCCTCAAGTCCCTAAACTCATAGTCCTTGACACACTCTCTCTCTATGTGTCCAAGGCTACTACAAGTGCCTGTGACCTTGACCAAAGTGCTCATACATACATCTACCACATGGCCGACATCATCGGTGGCTGAGAGGTGGTTTTACTTTGTTGGGGCAGGTTACATTCGGTTGTAGGGTTTCTCTCTCTCTCTCTCTCTCTCTCTCTCTCTCTCTCTCTCTCTCTCTGAAAAGATGATCTGACTCCACTTCCTTAGGAGCTTCCATGAAGTTTGTTGATGTCGTTTCTTCTCCATTGGGTTTGCTGTAGCAGTCTATTGCCATGTGTCCTGGCTTTTCCACAGTTTTGGCAAGTGATGGTCCTTCCTCGTACTCTACCTCTTTCTCGTCCTCGTCCCTCGAGAGAATCCTCCTCAGGTGAAGAATGCTTTTTTTTCTCCTGCTGTTGAGTCTAGCCATTTCTTCTCTTTGCCTCTGGTCTCTTGCTCTAGTAGAGCTCCTTCTATCTTTTTTAGCTTCAATTCAGGTACCTTCTTTAGTGTTGCTACAATGTTTTCATACTCACCTTTGTCCACACTCTTCAGAAGCACTGTTAGTGCCTCATCATCTTCTGTCTTTTTGCCAATAGCTGCCAGTTGTTGCTTAATGCTTTTATATTTGTTCAAGTGTGTGATTAAAGATTCACTTTCCTTCATGTCTAATTGCTACAATGTTTTCATACTCACCTTTGTCCACACTCTTCAGAAGCACTGTTAGTGCCTCATCATCTTCTGTCTTTTTGCCAATAGCTGCCAGTTGTTGCTTAATGCTTTTATATTTGTTCAAGTGTGTGATTAAAGATTCACTTTCCTTCATGTCTAGTTTCTAGAATTGTATTAACAGATTTATCTTTGAAATTTTTGCTTGTGTTCCAAATAATTTTTTAAGTTCATCCAATGCATCTTTTGCCCACTATATCCTTGTGATGTGATGAATGATTTCATCATTTAAACTGAGTGCGATAAGTCCCAATGCTTTTTCAATCCTCCTCTTCCACTCATTTTTCCCTCTCACCTCTTTGCATTCATCTCTTCCCTCAACTAGCCCCCACAGATTTTTCCTCATGAGCAGATACATGGTTTTTGTCTGCCATGTGTAAAATTGCTCCCCATAAATTTGGCTATCTCTTGTGCCGCCGTACTCATGATGATGTGAAGGGGGTCTTACCTCTTGATCAAATTTCAAGATTCAAGGGAAATGTCTACCCTTTTACAACTCAATATAAGGTTTAGGTGGTGATGATTACAACAGCTTTATCAGCATAAAATCACCAAAAATTACATTAAACCAAGGGTAACAAATCTATATAGAAGGGTTGGAGTATCAAACCATCTCCGAATTGCAATCTGAAATAATAGGAATCTGTATCAGATACCAAATGGTTGATTTGAACCCGTAATTGCACTGAAAAATAGTGATTAGTATTGATTAATCATTGATTAGTAAACTAATCATCTATTTTGTGTGCAGAAAACAGAGTATGCGAGGAGTCCAAATCTAAGGCCTTAGAGTTTAAATGAGCTTAAATCCTTTCAAGGCTATCAATGGCAATTAGTCTAGTAGAGAATTAAGCCAAGAAAGACAAGATTTGACCAAACATTGAATGCTTAATCTCTGTTTTACCAAAGTCACCTGTAGATTTGATGAAGAGCTTAGATCTCACTGTAGACTTGATCAAATCAAAATCTGTCTTCACCAGCTTGTAGAGCACCCTTGAAAACCACTAGGGCCAAGAGGAATAATAGCAATTTGATCTGGAGTAGTAGAGATCTCATTTCTCCTTCAGAAATGTGGCGCCAGCGATTTAGCAAAAATTGGCAGCTACGCTTGGCGGTTTGCGATTTTGTTTGAATGGGATGGCTAGCTATGGTTGCCTAGAATTATTTGCCCTAATAGTGCTTCTGGAGGGAGATCAAGCTCCTCTACTAGCTAGGGGTGCAAAGAGCTAGTTGAAAAGAGGTAAAAAAACTTAATTATCTACCAATCCTAATTAGCCAAGTGATAATGGGCTCACAAATTGATGGATTCTAGGGCTAGGCTCTGATAATATGTTAAATTTGCAGCTATGGTGGATCAAATGCTAGAATCCACATCATTAACAAAGAGATTAGATGATAATTAAGACGTGATTAGTGAGCAATTAACTGATAGCTTAATGTAGGCATGGATAATCAAAAACCAACAAATTCTCATTAGGCCAATGCCTCAATTTATAGAGTTTACATCCAAGCATCTATTCCCACTGATTTCTCCTTGACTCACTCCACCTCTTTTGCTTGATTCTCTCCACCTCTTCCTAGAATATCTCCTTTATTCTCTCCCAGTAGATACTTCTCACCTTTTCACAGGCTCTCTCACATTTATAGATTCTCTTTTACAGCCTATTCACTTGTATATGTCAACACCTCCCCTCAAGTGAATACTCCTAGCACACCTGGACTCTATATCAAGTTTCCCTCTTACTTGATAGTCCACGACCAGTGCCTCAAGTCCCTAAACTCATAGTCCTTGACACTCTCTCTCTCTATGTGTCCAAGGTTACTACAAGTGCCCGTGACCTTGACCAAAGTGCTCATACATACATCTACCACATGGCCGACATCATCGGTGGGGCTGAGAGGTGGTTTTACTTTGTTGGGGCAGGTTACATTCGGTTGTAGGGTTTCTCTCTCTCTCTCTCTCTCTCTCTCTCTCTCTCTCTCTCAGAAAAGATGATCTGACTCCACTTCCTTAGGAGCCTCCATGAAGTTTGTTGATGTCGTTTCTTCTCTACTGGGTTTGCTGTAGCAGTCTCTTGCCATCTGTCTTGGCTTTTCCACAGTTTTGGCAAGTGATGGTCCTTCCTCGTACACTACCTCTTTCTCGTCCTCGTCCTTGAGAGAATCCTCCTCAGGTGAAGAATGCTTTTTTTTCTCCTGTTGTTGAGTCTAGCCATTTCTTCTCTTTGCCTCTGGTCTCTTGCTCTAGTAGAGCTCCTTCTATCTTTTTAAGCTTCAATTCAGGTACATTCTTTAGTGTTGCTACAATGTTTTTATATTCCCCTTTGTCCACACTCTTCAGAAGCACTGTTAGTGCCTCATCATCTTCTGTCTTTTTGCCAATAGCTGCCAGTTGTTACTTAATGCTTTTATATTTGTTCACGTGTGTTATTAAAGATTCACTTTCCTTCATGTCTAATTTCTAGAATTGTATTAACAGATTTATCTTTGAATTTTTTGCTTGTGTTCCAAATAATTTTTTGAGTTCATCCAATGCATCTTTTGCCCACTGTAGCCTTGTGATGTGATGAATGATTTCATCATTTAAACTGAGTGCGATAAGTCCCAATGCTTTTTCAATCCTCCTCTTCCACTCATTTTTCCCTCTCACCTCTTTGCATTCATCTCTTCCCTCAACTAGCCCCCACAGATTTTTCCTCATGAGCAGATACATGGTTTTTGTCTGCCATGTGTAAAACTGCTCCCCATAAATTTGGCTATCTCTTGTGCCGCCGTACTCATGATGATGTGAAGGGGGCTTACCTCTTGATCAAATTTCAAGATTCAAGGGCAATGTCTACCCTTTTACAACTCAATATAAGGTTTAGGTGGTGATGATTACAACAGCTTTATCAGCATAAAATCACCAAAACTTACATTAAACCAAGGGTAACAAATCTGTACGGAAGGGTTGGAGTATCAAACCATCTCCGAATTGCAATCTGAAATTATAGGGATCTATATCAGATACAAATGGTTGATTTGAACCCGTAATTGCACCGAAAAATAGTGATTAGTATTGATTAATCATTAATTAGTAAACTAATCATCTATTTTGTGTGCAGAAAACAGAGTATGCGGGGAGGCCAGATCTAAGGCCTTAGAGTTCAAATGAGCTTAAATCCTTTCAAGGCTATCAATGGCAATTAGTCTAGTAGAGAATTAAGCCAAGAAAGACAAGTTTGACCAAACATTGAATGCTTAATCTCTGTTTTACCAAAGTCACCTGTAGATTTGATGAAGAGCTTAAATCTCACTGTAGACTTGATCAAATCAAAATCTGGCTTCACCAGCTTGTAGAGACCCTTGAAAACCACTAGGGCCAAGAGGAATTATACCAATTTGATCTGGAGTAGTAGAGATCTCATTTCTCCTTCAGAAATGTGGCGCTAGCGATTTAGCAAAAATTGGCAGCTACGCTTGGCGGTTTGCGATTTTGTTTGAATGGGATGGCTAGCTATGGTTGCCTAGAATTATTTGCCCTAATAGTGCTTCTTGAGGGAGATCAAGCCCCTCTACTGGCTAGGGGTGCAAAGACCTAGTTGAAAAGAGGTAAAAATCTTAATTATCTACTAATCCTAATTAGCCAAGTGATAATGGGCTCACAAATTGATGGATTCTAGGGCTAGGCTCTGATAATATGTTAAATTTATAGCTATGGTGGATCAAATGCTAGAATCCACATCATTAACAAAGAGACTACATGATAATTAAGACGTGATTAGTGAGCAATTAACTGATAGCTTAATGTAGGCATGGATAATCAAAACCCAGCAAATTCTCATTAGGCCAATGCCTCAATTTATAGAGTTTACATCCAAGCATCTATTCCCACTGATTTCTCCTTGATTCACTCCCCCTCTTTTGCTTGATTCTCTCCACCTCTTCCCAGAATATCTCCACACCTCCTAAATCTCCTCATGCTACCCTTTATTCTCTCCTAGTAGATACTTCTCACCTTTTCACAGGCTCTCTCACATTTATAGATTCTCTTTTACAGCCTATTCACTTGTATATGTCAACACCTCCCCTCAAGTGAATACTCCTAGCACACCTGGATCCTATACCAAGTTTCCCTCTTACTTGATAGTCCGTGACCAGTGCCTCAAGTCCCTAAACTCATAGTCCTTGACACTCTCTCTCTCTATGTGTCCAAGGCTACTACAAGTGCCCGTGACCTTGACCAAAGTGCTCATACATACATCTACCACATGGCCGACATCATCGGTGGCTGAGAGGTGGTTTTACTTTGTTGGGGCAGGTTACATTCGGTTGTAGGGTTTCTCTCTCTCTCTCTCTCTCTCTCTCTCTCTCTCTCTCTCTCTCTCTCTCTCTCTCTCTCAGAAAAGATGATCTGACTCCACTTCCTTAGGAGCTTCCATGAAGTTTGTTGATGTCGTTTCTTCTCCACTGGGTTTGCTGTAGCAGTCTATTGCCATGTGTCCTGGCTTTTCCACAGTTTTGGCAAGTGATGGTCCTTCCTCGTACTCTACCTCTTTCTCGTCCTCGTCCCTCGAGAGAATCCTCCTCAGGTGAAGAATGCTCTTTTTTCTCCTGCTGTTGATTCTAGCCATTTCTTCTCTTTGCCTCTGGTCTCTTGCTCTAGTAGAGCTCCTTCTATCTTTTTTAGCTTCAATTCAGGTACCTTCTTTAGTGTTGCTACAATGTTTTCATACTCACCTTTGTCCACACTCTTCAGAAGCACTGTTAGTGCCTCATCATCTTCTGTCTTTTTGCCAATAGCTGCCAGTTGTTGCTTAATGCTTTTATATTTGTTCAAGTGTGTGATTAAAGATTCACTTTCCTTCATGTCTAATTGCTACAATGTTTTCATACTCACCTTTGTCCACACTCTTCAGAAGCACTGTTAGTGCCTCATCATCTTCTGTCTTTTTGCCAATAGCTGCCAGTTGTTGCTTAATGCTTTTATATTTGTTCAAGTGTGTGATTAAAGATTCACTTTCCTTCATGTCTAATTTCTAGAATTGTATTAACAGACTTATCTTTGAATTTTTTGCTTGTGTTCCATATAATCTTTTGAGTTCATCCAATGCATCTTTTGCCCACTGTATCCTTGTGATGTGATGAATGATTTCATCATTTAAACTGAGTGCGATAAGTCCCAATGCTTTTTCAATCCTCCTCTTCCACTCATTTTTCCCTCTCACCTCTTTGCATTCATCTCTTCCCTCAACTAGCCCCCACAGATTTTTCCTCATGAGCAGATACATGGTTTTTGTTTGCCATGTGTAAAATTGCTCCCCATAAATTTGGCTATCTCTTGTGCCGCCGTACTCATGATGATGTGAAGGGGGTCTTACCTCTTGATCAAATTTCAAGATTCAAGGGAAATGTCTACCCTTTTACAACTCAATATAAGGTTTAGGTGGTGATGATTACAACAGCTTTATCAGCATAAAATCACCAAAAATTACATTAAACCAAGGGTAACAAATCTATATAGAAGGGTTGGAGTATCAAACCATCTCCGAATTGCAATCTGAAATTATAGGGATCTGTATCAGATACCAAATGGTTGATTTGAACCCGTAATTGCACTGAAAAATAGTGATTAGTATTGATTAATCATTGATTAGTAAACTAATCATCTATTTTGTGTGCAGAAAACAGAGTATATGAGGAGTCCAAATCTAAGGCCTTAGAGTTTAAATGAGCTTAAATCCTTTCAAGGCTATCAATGGCAATTAGTCTAGTAGAGAATTAAGCCAAGAAAGACATAATTTGATCAAACATTGAATGCTTAATCTCTGTTTTACCAAAGTCACCTGTAGATTTGATGAAGAGCTTAGATCTCACTGTAGACTTGATCAAATCAAAATCTGTCTTCACCAGCTTGTAGAGCACCCTTGAAAACCACTAGGGCCAAGAGGAATTATAGCAATTTGATCTGGAGTAGTAGAGATCTCATTTCTCCTTCAAAAATGTGGCGCCAGCGATTTAGCAAAAATTGGCAGCTACGCTTGGCCGTTTGCGATTTTGTTTGAATGGGATGGCTAGCTATGGTTGCCTAGAATTATTTGCCCTAATAGTGCTTCTAGAGGGAGATCAAGCCCCTCTACTGGCTAGGGGTGCAAAGAGCTAGTTGAAAAGAGGTAAAAATCTTCTCTACTAATCCTAATTAGCCAAGTGATAATGGGCTCACAAATTGATGGATTCTAGGGCTAGGCTCTGATAATATGTTAAATTTGCAGCTATGGTGGATCAAATGCAAGAATCCACATCATTAACAAAGAGATTAGATGATAATTAAGACATGATTAGTGAGCAATTAACTGATAGCTTAATGTAGGCATGGATAATAAAAAACCAGCAAATTCTCATTAGGCCAATGCCTCAATTTATAGAGTTTACATCCAAGCATCTATTCCCACTGATTTCTCCTTGATTCACTCCACCTCTTTTGCTTGATTCTCTCCACCTCTTCCCAGAATATCTCCACACCTCCTAAATCTCCTCATGCTACCCTTTATTCTCTCCCAGTAGATACTTCTCACCTTTTCATAGGCTCTCTCACATTTATAGATTCTCTTTTACAGCCTATTCACTTGTATATGTCAACACCTCCCCTCAAGTGAATACTCCTAGCACACCTGGACCCTATACCAAGTTTCCCTCTTACTTGATAGTCCGCGACCAGTGCCTCAAGTCCCTAAACTCATAGTCCTTGACACTCTCTCTCTCTATGTGTCCAAGGCTACTACAAGTGCCCGTGACCTTGACCAAAGTGCTCATACATACATCTACCACATGGCCAACATCATCGGTGGCTGAGAGGTGGTTTTACTTTGTTGGGGCAGGTTACATTCGGTTGTAGGGTTCTCTCTCTCTCTCTCTCTCTCTCTCTCTCTCTCTCTCTCTCTCTCTCTCTCAGAAAAGATGATCTGACTCCACTTCCTTAGGAGCTTCCATGAAGTTTGTTGATGTCGTTTCTTCTCCACTGGGTTTGCTGTAGCAGTCTCTTGCCATGTGTCCTGGCTTTTATACAGTTTTGGCAAGTGATGGTCCTTCCTCGTACTCTACCTCTTTCTCGTCCTCGTCCTCGTCCTCGAGAGAATCCTCCTCAGGTGAAGAATGCTTTTTTTTTCTCCTGCTGTTGAGTCTAGCCATTTCTTCTCTTTGCCTCTGGTCTCTTGCTCTAGTAGAGCTCCTTCTATCTTTTTTAGCTTCAATTCAGGTACATTCTTTAGTGTTGCTACAATGTTTTCATATTCACCTTTGTCCACACTCTTCAGAAGCACTATTAGTGCCTCATCATCTTCTGTCTTTTTGCCAATAGCTGCCAGTTGTTGCTTAATGCTTTTATATTTGTTCAAGTGTGTGATTAAAGATTCACTTTCCTTCATGTCTAATTTCTAGAATTGTATTAACAGATTTATCTTTGAATTTTTTGCTTGTGTTCCAAATAATTTTTTAAGTTCATCCAATGCATCTTTTGCTCACTATATCCTTGTGATGTGATGAATGATTTCATCATTTAAACTGAGTGCGATAAGTCCCAATGCTTTTTCAATCCTCCTCTTCCACTCATTTTTCCCTCTCACCTCTTTGCATTCATCTCTTCCCTCAACTAGCCCCCACAGATTTTTCCTCATGAGCAGATACATGGTTTTTGTCTGCCATGTGTAAAACTGCTCCCCATAAATTTGGCTATCTCTTGTGCCGCCGTACTCATGATGATGTGAAGGGGGTCTTACCTCTTGATCAAATTTCAAGATTCAAGGGCAATGTCTACCCTTTTACAACTCAATATAAGGTTTAGGTGGTGATGATTACAACAACTTTATCAGCATAAAATCACCAAAAATTACATTAAACCAAGGGTAACAAATCTGTACGGAAGGGTTGGAGTATCAAACCATCTCCGAATTGCAATCTGAAATTATAGGGATCTGTATGGTTGATTTGAACCTGTAATGGCACGGAAAAATAGTGATTAGTATTGATTAATCATTGATTAGTAAACTAATCATCTATTTTGTGTGCAAAAAACAGAGTATGCGGGGAGTCTAGATCTAAGGCCTTAGAGTTCAAATGAGCTTAAATCCTTTCAAGGCTATCAATGGCAATTAGTCTAGTAGAGAATTAAGCCAAGAAAGACAAGATTTGACCAAACATTGAATACTTAATCTCTGTTCTACCAAAGTCACCTGTAGATTTGATGAAGAGCTTAGATCTCACTGTAGACTTGATCAAATCAAAATCTGTCTTCACCAGCTTGTAGAGCACCCTTGAAAACCACTAGGGCCAAGAGGAATTATAGCAATTTGATCTGGAGTAGTAGAGATCTCATTTCTCCTTCAGAAATGTGGCGCCAGCGATTTAGCAAAAATTGGCAGCTACGCTTGGCAGTTTGCGATTTTGTTTAAATGGGATGGCTAGCTATGGTTGCCTAGAATTATTTGTCCTAATAGTGCTTCTGGAGGGAGATCAAGCCCCTCTACTGGCTAGGGGTGCAAAGAGCTAGTTGAAAAGAGGTAAAAATCTTAATTATCTACTAATCCTAATTAGCCAAGTGATAATGGGCTCACAAATTGATGGATTCTAGGGCTAGGCTCTGATAATATGTTAAATTTGCAGCTATGGTGGTTTGCCCACTGTAGCCTTGTGATGTGATGAATGATTTCATCATTTAAACTGAGTGCGATAAGTCCCAATGCTTTTTCAATCCTCCTCTTCCACTCATTTTTCCCTCTCACCTCTTTGCATTCATCTCTTCCCTCAACTAGCCCCCACAGATTTTTCCTCATGAGCAGATACATGGCTTTTGTCTGCCATGTGTAAAACTGCTCCCCATAAATTTGGCTATCTCTTGTGCCGCCGTACTCATGATGATGTGAAGGGGGTGTTACATCTTGATCAAACTTCAAGATTCAAGGGCAATGTCTACCCTTTTACAACTCAATATAAGGTTTAGGTGGTGATGATTACAATAGCTTTATCAGCATAAAATCACCAAAAATTACATTAAACCAAGGGTAACAAATCTGTACGGAAGGGTTGGAGTATCAAACCATCTCCGAATTGCAATCTAAGATTACAGGGATCTGTATCAGATACCAAATTGTTGATTTGAACCCGTAATTGCACTGAAAAATAGTGATTAGTATTGATTAATCATTGATTAGTAAACTAATCATCTATTTTATGTACAAAAAACAGAGTATGCGGGAAGTCCAGATCTAAGGCCTTAGAGTTCAAATGAGCTTAAATCCTTTCAAGGCTATCAATGGCAATTAGTCTAGTAGAGAATTAAGCCAATAAAGACAAGTTTGACCAAACATTGAATGCTTAATCTCTGTTTTACCAAAGTCACCTGTAGATTTGATGAAGAGCTTAGATCTCACTGTAGACTTTATCAAATCAAAATCTGTCTTCACCATATTGTAGAGCACCCTTGAAAACCACTAGGGCCAAGAGGAATTATAGCAATTTGATCTGGAGTAGTAGAGATCTCATTTCTCCTTCAGAAATGTGGCGCCAGCGATTTAGCAAAAATTGGCAGCTACGCTTGGCGGTTTGCGATTTTGTTTGAATGGGATGGCTAGCTATGGTTGCCTAGAATTATTTTCCCTAATAGTGCTTCTGGAGGGAGATCAAGCCCCTCTACTGGCTAGGGGTGCAAAGAGCTAGTTGAAAAGAGGTAAAAATCTTAATTATCTACTAATCCTAATTAGCCAAGTGATAATGGGCTCACAAATTGATGGATTCTAGGGCTAGGCTCTGATAATATGTTAAATTTATAGCTATGGTGGATCAAATGCTAGAATCCACATCATTAACAAAGAGATTAGATGATAATTAAGATGTGATCAGTGAGCAATTAACTGATAGCTTCATGTAGGCATGGATAATCAAAAACCAGCAAATTCTCATTAGGCCAATGCCTCAATTTATAGAGTTTACATCCAAGCATCTATTACCACTGATTTCTCCTTGATTCACTCCACCTCTTTTGCTTGATTCTCTCCACCTCTTCCCAAAATATCTCCACACCTCCTAAATCTCCTCATGCTACCCTTTATTCTCTCCCAGTAGATACTTCTCACCTTTTCACAGGCTCTCTCACATTTATAGATTCTCTTTTACAGCCTATTCACTTGTATATGTCAACACCTCCCCTCAAGTGAATACTCCTAGCACACCTGGACCCTATACCAAGTTTCTCTCTTACTTGATAGTCCGCGACCAGTGCCTCAAGTCCCTAAACTCATAGTCCTTGACACACTCTCTCTCTATGTGTCCAAGGCTACTACAAGTGCCCGTGACCTTGACCAAAGTGCTCATACATACATCTACCACATGGCCGACATCATCGGTGGCTGAGAGGTGGTTTTACTTTGTTGGGGCAGGTTACATTCAGTTGTAGGGTTTCTCTCTCTCTCTCTCTCTCTCTCTCTCTCTCTCTCTCTCTCTCTCTCTCTCTCTCTCTCTCTCTCTCAGAAAAGATGATCTGACTCCACTTCCTTAGGAGCTTCCATGAAGTTTGTTGATGTCGTTTCTTCTCCATTGGGTTTGCTGTAGCAGTCTATTGCCATGTGTCCTGGCTTTTCCACAGTTTTGGCAAGTGATGGTCCTTCCTCGTACTCTACCTCTTTCTCGTCCTCGTCCCTCGAGAGAATCCTCCTTAGGTGAAGAATGCTTTTTTTTTCTCCTGCTGTTGAGTCTAGCCATTTCTTCTCTTTGCCTCTGGTCTCTTGCTCTAGTAGAGCTCCTTCTATCTTTTTTAGCTTCAATTCAGGTACCTTCTTTAGTGTTGCTACAATGTTTTCATACTCACCTTTGTCCACACTCTTCAGAAGCACTGTTAGTGCCTCATCATCTTCTGTCTTTTTGCCAATAGCTGCCAGTTGTTGCTTAATGCTTTTATATTTGTTCAAGTGTGTGATTAAAGATTCACTTTCCTTCATGTCTAATTGCTACAATGTTTTCATACTCACCTTTGTCCACACTCTTCAGAAGCACTGTTAGTGCCTCATCATCTTCTGTCTTTTTGCCAATAGCTGCCAGTTGTTGCTTAATGCTTTTATATTTGTTCAAGTGTGTGATTAAAGATTCACTTTCCTTCATGTCTAATTTCTAGAATTGTATTAACAGATTTATCTTTGAAATTTTTGCTTGTGTTCCAAATAATTTTTTAAGTTCATCCAATGCATCTTTTGCCCACTGTATCCTTGTGATGTGATGAATGATTTCATCATTTAAACTGAGTGCGATAAGTCCCAATGCTTTTTCACTCCTTCTCTTCCACTCATTTTTCCCTCTCACCTCTTTGCATTCATCTCTTCCCTCAACTAGCCCCCATAGATTTTTCCTCATGAGCAGATACATGGTTTTTGTCTGCCATGTGTAAAACTGCTCCCCATAAATTTGGCTATCTCTTGTGCCGCCGTACTCATGATGATGTGAAGGGGGTCTTACCTCTTGATCAAATTTCAAGATTCAAGGGCAATGTCTACCCTTTTACAACTCAATATAAGGTTTAGGTGGTGATGATTACAACAGCTTTATCAGCATAAAATCACCAAAAATTACATTAAACCAAGGGTAACAAATCTGTACGGAAGGGTTGGAGTATTGAACCATCTCCGAATTGCAATCTGAAATTATAGGGATCTTTATCAGATACCAAATGGTTGATTTAAACCCGTAATTGCACTGAAAATTAGTATTGATTAATCATTGATTAGTAAACTAATCATCTATTTTGTGTGTAAAAAACAGAGTATGCGGGGAGTCGAGATCTAAGGCCTTAGAGTTCAAATGAGCTTAAATCCTTTCAAGGCTATCAATGGCAATTAGTCTAGTAGAGAATTAAGCCAAGAAAGACAAGTTTGACCAAACATTGAATGCTTAATCTCTGTTTTACCAAAGTCACCTGTAGATTTGATGAAGAGCTTAGATCTCACTGTAGACTTGATCAAATCAAAATCTGTCTTCACCAGCTTGTAGAGCACCCTTGAAAACCACTAGGGCCAAGAGGAATTATAGCAATTTGATCTGGAGTAGTAGAGATCTCATTTCTCCTTCAGAAATGTGGCACCAGTGATTTAGCAAAAATTGGCAGCTACGCTTGGCGGTTTGCGATTTTGTTTGAATGGGATGGCTAGCTATGGTTACCTAGAATTATTTGCCCTAATAGTGCTTTTGGAGGGAGATCAAGCCCCTCTACTGGATAGGGGTGCAAAGAGCTAGTTGTGAAAAGAGGTAAAAATCTTAATTATCTACCAATCCTAATTAGCCAAGTGATAATGGGCTCACAAATTGATGGATTCTAGGGCTAGGCTCTGATAATATGTTAACTTTACAGCTATGGTGGATCAAATGCTAGAATCCACATCATTAACAAAGAGATTAGATGATAATTAAGACGTGATCAGTGAGCAATTAACTGATAGCTTAATGTAGGCATGGATAATCAAAAACCAACAAATTCTCATTAGGCCAATGCCTCAATTTATAGAGTTTACATCCAAGCATCTATTCCCACTTATTTCTCCTTGATTCACTCCACCTCTTTTGCTTGATTCTCTCCACCTCTTCCTAGAATATCTCCTTTATTCTCTCCCAGTAGATACTTCTCACCTTTTCACAGGCTCTCTCACATTTATAGATTCTCTTTTACAGCCTATTCACTTGTATATGTCAACACCTCCCCTCATGTGAATACTCCTAGCACACCTGGACTCTATATCAAGTTTCCCTCTTACTTGATAGTCCGTGACCAGTGCCTCAAGTCCCTAAACTCATAGTCCTTGACACTCTCTCTCTCTCTATGTGTCCAAGGTTACTACAAGTGCCTGTGACCTTGACCAAAGTGCTCATACATACATCTACCACATGGCCGACATCATCGGTGGCTGAGAGGTGGTTTTACTTTGTTGGGGCAGGTTACATTCGGTTGTAGGGTTTCTCTCTCTCTCTCTCTCTCTCTCTCTCTCTCTCTCTCTCTCAGAAAAGATGATCTGACTCCACTTCCTTAGGAGCTTCCATGAAGTTTGTTGATGTCGTTTCTTCTCCACTGGGTTTGCTGTAGCAGTCTATTGCCATGTGTCCTGGCTTTTCCACAGTTTTGGCAAGTGATGGTCCTTCCTCGTACTCTACCTCTTTCTCGTCCTCGTCCCTCGAGAGAATCCTCCTCAGGTGAAGAATGCTCTTTTTTCTCCTGCTGTTGATTCTAGCCATTTCTTCTCTTTGCCTCTGGTCTCTTGCTCTAGTAGAGCTCCTTCTATCTTTTTTAGCTTCAATTCAGGTACCTTCTTTAGTGTTGCTACAATGTTTTCATACTCACCTTTGTCCACACTCTTCAGAAGCACTGTTAGTGCCTCATCATCTTCTGTCTTTTTGCCAATAGCTGCCAGTTGTTGCTTAATGCTTTTATATTTGTTCAAGTGTGTGATTAAAGATTCACTTTCCTTCATGTCTAATTGCTACAATGTTTTCATACTCACCTTTGTCCACACTCTTCAGAAGCACTGTTAGTGCCTCATCATCTTCTGTCTTTTTGCCAATAGCTGCCAGTTGTTGCTTAATGCTTTTATATTTGTTCAAGTGTGTGATTAAAGATTCACTTTCCTTCATGTCTAATTTCTAGAATTGTATTAACAGACTTATCTTTGAATTTTTTGCTTGTGTTCCATATAATCTTTTGAGTTCATCCAATGCATCTTTTGCCCACTGTATCCTTGTGATGTGATGAATGATTTCATCATTTAAACTGAGTGCGATAAGTCCCAATGCTTTTTCAATCCTCCTCTTCCACTCATTTTTCCCTCTCACCTCTTTGCATTCATCTCTTCCCTCAACTAGCCCCCACAGATTTTTCCTCATGAGCAGATACATGGTTTTTGTCTGCCATGTGTAAAATTGCTCCCCATAAATTTGGCTATCTCTTGTGCCGCCGTACTCATGATGATGTGAAGGGGGTCTTACCTCTTGATCAAATTTCAAGATTCAAGGGAAATGTCTACCCTTTTACAACTCAATATAAGGTTTAGGTGGTGATGATTACAACAGCTTTATTAGCATAAAATCACCAAAAATTACATTAAACCAAGGGTAACAAATCTATATAGAAGGGTTGGAGTATCAAACCATCTCCGAATTGCAATCTGAAATTATAGGGATCTGTATCAGATACCAAATGGTTGATTTGAACCCGTAATTGCACTGAAAAATAGTGATTAGTATTGATTAATCATTGATTAGTAAACTAATCATCTATTTTGTGTGCAGAAAACAGAGTATATGAGGAGTCCAAATCTAAGGCCTTAGAGTTTAAATGAGCTTAAATCCTTTCAAGGCTATCAATGGCAATTAGTCTAGTAGAGAATTAAGCCAAGAAAGACATGATTTGACCAAACATTGAATGCTTAATCTCTGTTTTACCAAAGTCACCTGTAGATTTGATGAAGAGCTTAGATCTCACTGTAGACTTGATCAAATCAAAATCTGTCTTCACCAGCTTGTAGAGCACCCTTGAAAACCACTAGGGCCAAGAGGAATTATAGCAATTTGATCTGGAGTAGTAGAGATCTCATTTCTCCTTCAGAAATGTGGCGCCAGCGATTTAGCAAAAATTGGCAGCTACGCTTGGCCGTTTGCGATTTTGTTTGAATGGGATGGCTAGCTATGGTTGCCTAGAATTATTTGCCCTAATAGTGCTTCTAGAGGGAGATCAAGCCCCTCTACTGGCTAGGGGTGCAAAGAGCTAGTTGAAAAGAGGTAAAAATCTTCTCTACTAATCCTAATTAGCCAAGTGATAATGGGCTCACAAATTGATGGATTCTAGGGCTAGGCTCTGATAATATGTTAAATTTGCAGCTATGGTGGATCAAATGCAAGAATCCACATCATTAACAAAGAGATTAGATGATAATTAAGACATGATTAGTGAGCAATTAACTGATAGCTTAATGTAGGCATGGATAATAAAAAACCAGCAAATTCTCATTAGGCCAATGCCTCAATTTATAGAGTTTACATCCAAGCATCTATTCCCACTGATTTCTCCTTGATTCACTCCACCTCTTTTGCTTGATTCTCTCCACCTCTTCCCAGAATATCTCCACACCTCCTAAATCTCCTCATGCTACCCTTTATTCTCTCCCAGTAGATACTTCTCACCTTTTCATAGGCTCTCTCACATTTATAGATTCTCTTTTACAGCCTATTCACTTGTATATGTCAACACCTCCCCTCAAGTGAATACTCCTAGCACACCTGGACCCTATACCAAGTTTCCCTCTTACTTGATAGTCCGCGACCAGTGCCTCAAGTCCCTAAACTCATAGTCCTTGACACTCTCTCTCTCTATGTGTCCAAGGCTACTACAAGTGCCCGTGACCTTGACCAAAGTGCTCATACATACATCTACCACATGGCCAACATCATCGGTGGCTGAGAGGTGGTTTTACTTTGTTGGGGCAGGTTACATTCGGTTGTAGGGTTTCTCTCTCTCTCTCTCTCTCTCTCTCTCTCTCTCTCTCTCTCTCTCTCTCTCTCTCTCAGAAAAGATGATCTGACTCCACTTCCTTAGGAGCTTCCATGAAGTTTGTTGATGTCGTTTCTTCTCCACTGGGTTTGCTGTAGCAGTCTCTTGCCATGTGTCCTGGCTTTTATACAGTTTTGGCAAGTGATGGTCCTTCCTCGTACTCTACCTCTTTCTCGTCCTCGTCCTCGAGAGAATCCTCCTCAGGTGAAGAATGCTTTTTTTTTCTCCTGCTGTTGAGTCTAGCCATTTCTTCTCTTTGCCTCTGGTCTCTTGCTCTAGTAGAGCTCCTTCTATCTTTTTTAGCTTCAATTCAGGTACATTCTTTAGTGTTGCTACAATGTTTTCATATTCACCTTTGTCCACACTCTTCAGAAGCACTATTAGTGCCTCATCATCTTCTGTCTTTTTGCCAATAGCTGCCAGTTGTTGCTTAATGCTTTTATATTTGTTCAAGTGTGTGATTAAAGATTCACTTTCCTTCATGTCTAATTTCTAGAATTGTATTAACAGATTTATCTTTGAATTTTTTGCTTGTGTTCCAAATAATTTTTTAAGTTCATCCAATGCATCTTTTGCTCACTGTAGCCTTGTGATGTGATGAATGATTTCATCATTTAAACTGAGTGCGATAAGTCCCAATGCTTTTTCAATCCTCCTCTTCCACTCATTTTTCCCTCTCACCTCTTTGCATTCATCTCTTCCCTCAACTAGCCCCCACAGATTTTTCCTCATGAGCAGATACATGGCTTTTGTCTGCCATGTGTAAAACTGCTCCCCATAAATTTGGCTATCTCTTGTGCCGCCGTACTCATGATGATGTGAAGGGGGTGTTACATCTTGATCAAACTTCAAGATTCAAGGGCAATGTCTACCCTTTTACAACTCAATATAAGGTTTAGGTGGTGATGATTACAACAGCTTTATCAGCATAAAATCACCAAAAATTACATTAAACCAAGGGTAACAAATCTGTACGGAAGGGTTGGAGTATCAAACCATCTCCGAATTGCAATCTGAAATTATAGGGATCTGTATGGTTGATTTGAACCTGTAATGGCACGGAAAAATAGTGATTAGTATTGATTAATCATTGATTAGTAAACTAATCATCTATTTTGTGTGCAAAAAACAGAGTATGCGGGGAGTCTAGATCTAAGGCCTTAGAGTTCAAATGAGCTTAAATCCTTTCAAGGCTATCAATGGCAATTAGTCTAGTAGAGAATTAAGCCAAGAAAGACAAGATTTGACCAAACATTGAATACTTAATCTCTGTTCTGCCAAAGTCACCTGTAGATTTGATGAAGAGCTTAGATCTCACTGTAGACTTGATCAAATCAAAATCTGTCTTCACCAGCTTGTAGAGCACCCTTGAAAACCACTAGGGCCAAGAGGAATTATAGCAATTTGATCTGGAGTAGTAGAGATCTCATTTCTCCTTCAGAAATGTGGCGCCAGCGATTTAGCAAAAATTGGCAGCTACGCTTGGCAGTTTGCGATTTTGTTTAAATGGGATGGCTAGCTATGGTTGCCTAGAATTATTTGTCCTAATAGTGCTTCTGGAGGGAGATCAAGCCCCTCTACTGGCTAGGGGTGCAAAGAGCTAGTTGAAAAGAGGTAAAAATCTTAATTATCTACTAATCCTAATTAGCCAAGTGATAATGGGCTCACAAATTGATGGATTCTAGGGCTAGGCTCTGATAATATGTTAAATTTGCAGCTATGGTGGTTTGCCCACTGTAGCCTTGTGATGTGATGAATGATTTCATCATTTAAACTGAGTGCGATAAGTCCCAATGCTTTTTCAATCCTCCTCTTCCACTCATTTTTCCCTCTCACCTCTTTGCATTCATCTCTTCCCTCAACTAGCCCCCACAGATTTTTCCTCATGAGCAGATACATGGCTTTTGTCTGCCATGTGTAAAACTGCTCCCCATAAATTTGGCTATCTCTTGTGCCGCCGTACTCATGATGATGTGAAGGGGGTGTTACATCTTGATCAAACTTCAAGATTCAAGGGCAATGTCTACCCTTTTACAACTCAATATAAGGTTTAGGTGGTGATGATTACAACAGCTTTATCAGCATAAAATCACCAAAAATTACATTAAACCAAGGGTAACAAATCTGTACGGAAGGGTTGGAGTATCAAACCATCTCCGAATTGCAATCTAAAATTACAGGGATCTGTATCAGATACCAAATTGTTGATTTGAACCCGTAATTGCACTGAAATATAGTGATTAGTATTGATTAATCATTGATTAGTAAACTAATCATCTATTTTATGTACAAAAAACAGAGTATGCGGGAAGTCCAGATCTAAGGCCTTAGAGTTCAAATGAGCTTAAATCCTTTCAAGGCTATCAATGGCAATTAGTCTAGTAGAGAATTAAGCCAATAAAGACAAGTTTGACCAAACATTGAATGCTTAATCTCTGTTTTACCAAAGTCACCTGTAGATTTGATGAAGAGCTTAGATCTCACTGTAGACTTTATCAAATCAAAATCTGTCTTCACCATATTGTAGAGCACCCTTGAAAACCACTAGGGCCAAGAGGAATTATAGCAATTTGATCTGGAGTAGTAGAGATCTCATTTCTCCTTCAGAAATGTGGCGCCAGCGATTTAGCAAAAATTGGCAGCTACGCTTGGCGGTTTGCGATTTTGTTTGAATGGGATGGCTAGCTATGGTTGCCTAGAATTATTTGCCCTAATAGTGCTTCTGGAGGGAGATCAAGCCCCTCTACTGGCTAGGGGTGCAAAGAGCTAGTTGAAAAGAGGTAAAAATCTTAATTATCTACTAATCCTAATTAGCCAAGTGATAATGGGCTCACAAATTGATGGATTCTAGGGCTAGGCTCTGATAATATGTTAAATTTATAGCTATGGTGGATCAAATGCTAGAATCCACATCATTAACAAAGAGATTAGATGATAATTAAGATGTGATCAGTGAGCAATTAACTGATAGCTTAATGTAGGCATGGATAATCAAAAACCAGCAAATTCTCATTAGGCCAATGCCTCAATTTATAGAGTTTACATCCAAGCATCTATTACCACTGATTTCTCCTTGATTCACTCCACCTCTTTTGCTTGATTCTCTCCACCTCTTCCCAAAATATCTCCACACCTCCTAAATCTCCTCATGCTACCCTTTATTCTCTCCCAGTAGATACTTCTCACCTTTTCACAGGCTCTCTCACATTTATAGATTCTCTTTTACAGCCTATTCACTTGTATATGTCAACACCTCCCCTCAAGTGAATACTCCTAGCACACCTGGACCCTATACCAAGTTTCTCTCTTACTTGATAGTCCGCGACCAGTGCCTCAAGTCCCTAAACTCATAGTCCTTGACACACTCTCTCTCTATGTGTCCAAGGCTACTACAAGTGCCCGTGACCTTGACCAAAGTGCTCATACATACATCTACCACATGGCCGACATCATCGGTGGCTGAGAGGTGGTTTTACTTTGTTGGGGCAGGTTACATTCAGTTGTAGGGTTTCTCTCTCTCTCTCTCTCTCTCTCTCTCTCTCTCTCTCTCTCTCTCTCTCTCTCTCTCTCTCTCTCTCTCTCTCTCTCTCAGAAAAGATGATCTGACTCCACTTCCTTAGGAGCTTCCATGAAGTTTGTTGATGTCATTTCTTCTCCATTGGGTTTGCTGTAGCAGTCTATTGCCATGTGTCCTGGCTTTTCCACAGTTTTGGCAAGTGATGGTCCTTCCTCGTACTCTACCTCTTTCTCGTCCTCGTCCCTCGAGAGAATCCTCCTTAGGTGAAGAACGCTTTTTTTTTCTCCTGCTGTTGAGTCTAGCCATTTCTTCTCTTTGCCTCTGGTCTCTTGCTCTAGTAGAGCTCCTTCTATCTTTTTTAGCTTCAATTCAGGTACCTTCTTTAGTGTTGCTACAATGTTTTCATACTCACCTTTGTCCACACTCTTCAGAAGCACTGTTAGTGCCTCATCATCTTCTGTCTTTTTGCCAATAGCTGCCAGTTGTTGCTTAATGCTTTTATATTTGTTCAAGTGTGTGATTAAAGATTCACTTTCCTTCATGTCTAATTGCTACAATGTTTTCATACTCACCTTTGTCCACACTCTTCAGAAGCACTGTTAGTGCCTCATCATCTTCTGTCTTTTTGCCAATAGCTGCCAGTTGTTGCTTAATGCTTTTATATTTGTTCAAGTGTGTGATTAAAGATTCACTTTCCTTCATGTCTAATTTCTAGAATTGTATTAACAGATTTATCTTTGAAATTTTTGCTTGTGTTCCAAATAATTTTTTAAGTTCATCCAATGCATCTTTTGCCCAATGTATCCTTGTGATGTGATGAATGATTTCATCATTTAAACTGAGTGCGATAAGTCCCAATGCTTTTTCACTCCTTCTCTTCCACTCATTTTTCCCTCTCACCTCTTTGCATTCATCTCTTCCCTCAACTAGCCCCCATAGATTTTTCCTCATGAGCAGATACATGGTTTTTGTCTGCCATGTGTAAAACTGCTCCCCATAAATTTGGCTATCTCTTGTGCCACCGTACTCATGATGATGTGAAGGGGGTCTTACCTCTTGATCAAATTTCAAGATTCAAGGGCAATGTCTACCCTTTTACAACTCAATATAAGGTTTAGGTGGTGATGATTACAACAGCTTTATCAGCATAAAATCACCAAAAATTACATTAAACCAAGGGTAACAAATCTGTACGGAAGGGTTGGAGTATTGAACCATCTCCGAATTGCAATCTGAAATTATAGGGATCTTTATCAGATACCAAATGGTTGATTTAAACCCGTAATTGCACTGAAAATTAGTATTGATTAATCATTGATTAGTAAACTAATCATCTATTTTGTGTGTAAAAAACAGAGTATGCGGGGAGTCGAGATCTAAGGCCTTAGAGTTCAAATGAGCTTAAATCCTTTCAAGGCTATCAATGGCAATTAGTCTAGTAGAGAATTAAGCCAAGAAAGACAAGTTTGACCAAACATTGAATGCTTAATCTCTGTTTTACCAAAGTCACCTGTAGATTTGATGAAGAGCTTAGATCTCACTGTAGACTTGATCAAATCAAAATCTGTCTTCACCAGCTTGTAGAGCACCCTTGAAAACCACTAGGGCCAAGAGGAATTATAGCAATTTGATCTGGAGTAGTAGAGATCTCATTTCTCCTTCAGAAATGTGGCACCAGTGATTTAGCAAAAATTGGCAGCTACGCTTGGCGGTTTGCGATTTTGTTTGAATGGGATGGCTAGCTATGGTTACCTAGAATTATTTGCCCTAATAGTGCTTTTGGAGGGAGATCAAGCCCCTCTACTGGATAGGGGTGCAAAGAGCTAGTTGTGAAAAGAGGTAAAAATCTTAATTATCTACCAATCCTAATTAGCCAAGTGATAATGGGCTCACAAATTGATGGATTCTAGGGCTAGGCTCTGATAATATGTTAACTTTACAGCTATGGTGGATCAAATGCTAGAATCCACATCATTAACAAAGAGATTAGATGATAATTAAGACGTGATCAGTGAGCAATTAACTGATAGCTTAATGTAGGCATGGATAATCAAAAACCAACAAATTCTCATTAAGCCAATGCCTCAATTTATAGAGTTTACATCCAAGCATCTATTCCCACTTATTTCTCCTTGATTCACTCCACCTCTTTTGCTTGATTCTCTCCACCTCTTCCTAGAATATCTCCTTTATTCTCTCCCAGTAGATACTTCTCACCTTTTCACAGGCTCTCTCACATTTATAGATTCTCTTTTACAGCCTATTCACTTGTATATGTCAACACCTCCCCTCATGTGAATACTCCTAGCACACCTGGACTCTATATCAAGTTTCCCTCTTACTTGATAGTCCGTGACCAGTGCCTCAAGTCCCTAAACTCATAGTCCTTGACACTCTCTCTCTCTCTATGTGTCCAAGGTTACTACAAGTGCCTGTGACCTTGACCAAAGTGCTCATACATACATCTACCACATGGCCGACATCATCGGTGGCTGAGAGGTGGTTTTACTTTGTTGGGGCAGGTTACATTCGGTTGTAGGGTTTCTCTCTCTCTCTCTCTCTCTCTCTCTCTCTCTCTCTCTCTCTCTCTCTCTCTCTCTCTCTCAGAAAAGATGATCTGACTCCACTTCCTTAGGAGCTTCCATGAAGTTTGTTGATGTCGTTTCTTCTCCACTGGGTTTGCTGTAGCAGTCTATTGCCATGTGTCCTGGCTTTTCCACAGTTTTGGCAAGTGATGGTCCTTCCTCGTACTCTACCTCTTTCTCGTCCTCGTCCCTCGAGAGAATCCTCCTCAGGTGAAGAATGCTCTTTTTTCTCCTGCTGTTGATTCTAGCCATTTCTTCTCTTTGCCTCTGGTCTCTTGCTCTAGTAGAGCTCCTTCTATCTTTTTTAGCTTCAATTCAGGTACCTTCTTTAGTGTTGCTACAATGTTTTCATACTCACCTTTGTCCACACTCTTCAGAAGCACTGTTAGTGCCTCATCATCTTCTGTCTTTTTGCCAATAGCTGCCAGTTGTTGCTTAATGCTTTTATATTTGTTCAAGTGTGTGATTAAAGATTCACTTTCCTTCATGTCTAATTGCTACAATGTTTTCATACTCACCTTTGTCCACACTCTTCAGAAGCACTGTTAGTGCCTCATCATCTTCTGTCTTTTTGCCAATAGCTGCCAGTTGTTGCTTAATGCTTTTATATTTGTTCAAGTGTGTGATTAAAGATTCACTTTCCTTCATGTCGAATTTCTAGAATTGTATTAACAGACTTATCTTTGAATTTTTTGCTTGTGTTCCATATAATCTTTTGAGTTCATCCAATGCATCTTTTGCCCACTGTATCCTTGTGATGTGATGAATGATTTCATCATTTAAACTGAGTGCGATAAGTCCCAATGCTTTTTCAATCCTCCTCTTCCACTCATTTTTCCCTCTCACCTCTTTGCATTCATCTCTTCCCTCAACTAGCCCCCACAGATTTTTCCTCATGAGCAGATACATGGTTTTTGTCTGCCATGTGTAAAATTGCTCCCCATAAATTTGGCTATCTCTTGTGCCGCCGTACTCATGATGATGTGAAGGGGGTCTTACCTCTTGATCAAATTTCAAGATTCAAGGGAAATGTCTACCCTTTTACAACTCAATATAAGGTTTAGGTGGTGATGATTACAACAGCTTTATCAGCATAAAATCACCAAAAATTACATTAAACCAAGGGTAACAAATCTATATAGAAGGGTTGGAGTATCAAACCATCTCCGAATTGCAATCTGAAATTATAGGGATCTGTATCAGATACCAAATGGTTGATTTGAACCCGTAATTGCACTGAAAAATAGTGATTAGTATTGATTAATCATTGATTAGTAAACTAATCATCTATTTTGTGTGCAGAAAACAGAGTATATGAGGAGTCCAAATCTAAGGCCTTAGAGTTTAAATGAGCTTAAATCCTTTCAAGGCTATCAATGGCAATTAGTCTAGTAGAGAATTAAGCCAAGAAAGACATGATTTGACCAAACATTGAATGCTTAATCTCTGTTTTACCAAAGTCACCTGTAGATTTGATGAAGAGCTTAGATCTCACTGTAGACTTGATCAAATCAAAATCTGTCTTCACCAGCTTGTAGAGCACCCTTGAAAACCACTAGGGCCAAGAGGAATTATAGCAATTTGATCTGGAGTAGTAGAGATCTCATTTCTCCTTCAGAAATGTGGCGCCAGCGATTTAGCAAAAATTGGCAGCTACGCTTGGCCGTTTGCGATTTTGTTTGAATGGGATGGCTAGCTATGGTTGCCTAGAATTATTTGCCCTAATAGTGCTTCTAGAGGGAGATCAAGCCCCTCTACTGGCTAGGGGTGCAAAGAGCTAGTTGAAAAGAGGTAAAAATCTTCTCTACTAATCCTAATTAGCCAAGTGATAATGGGCTCACAAATTGATGGATTCTAGGGCTAGGCTCTGATAATATGTTAAATTTGCAGCTATGGTGGATCAAATGCAAGAATCCACATCATTAACAAAGAGATTAGATGATAATTAAGACATGATTAGTGAGCAATTAACTGATAGCTTAATGTAGGCATGGATAATAAAAAACCAGCAAATTCTCATTAGGCCAATGCCTCAATTTATAGAGTTTACATCCAAGCATCTATTCCCACTGATTTCTCCTTGATTCACTCCACCTCTTTTGCTTGATTCTCTCCACCTCTTCCCAGAATATCTCCACACCTCCTAAATCTCCTCATGCTACCCTTTATTCTCTCCCAGTAGATACTTCTCACCTTTTCATAGGCTCTCTCACATTTATAGATTCTCTTTTACAGCCTATTCACTTGTATATGTAAACACCTCCCCTCAAGTGAATACTCCTAGCACACCTGGACCCTATACCAAGTTTCCCTCTTACTTGATAGTCCGCGACCAGTGCCTCAAGTCCCTAAACTCATAGTCCTTGACACTCTCTCTCTCTATGTGTCCAAGGCTACTACAAGTGCCCGTGACCTTGACCAAAGTGCTCATACATACATCTACCACATGGCCAACATCATCGGTGGCTGAGAGGTGGTTTTACTTTGTTGGGGCAGGTTACATTCGGTTGTAGGGTTTCTCTCTCTCTCTCTCTCTCTCTCTCTCTCTCTCTCTCTCTCTCTCAGAAAAGATGATCTGACTCCACTTCCTTAGGAGCTTCCATGAAGTTTGTTGATGTCGTTTCTTCTCCACTGGGTTTGCTGTAGCAGTCTCTTGCCATGTGTCCTGGCTTTTATACAGTTTTGGCAAGTGATGGTCCTTCCTCGTACTCTACCTCTTTCTCGTCCTCGTCCTCGAGAGAATCCTCCTCAGGTGAAGAATGCTTTTTTTTTCTCCTGCTGTTGAGTCTAGCCATTTCTTCTCTTTGCCTCTGGTCTCTTGCTCTAGTAGAGCTCCTTCTATCTTTTTTAGCTTCAATTCAGGTACATTCTTTAGTGTTGCTACAATGTTTTCATATTCACCTTTGTCCACACTCTTCAGAAGCACTATTAGTGCCTCATCATCTTCTGTCTTTTTGCCAATAGCTGCCAGTTGTTGCTTAATGCTTTTATATTTGTTCAAGTGTGTGATTAAAGATTCACTTTCCTTCATGTCTAATTTCTAGAATTGTATTAACAGATTTATCTTTGAATTTTTTGCTTGTGTTCCAAATAATTTTTTAAGTTCATCCAATGCATCTTTTGCTCACTGTATCCTTGTGATGTGATGAATGATTTCATCATTTAAACTGAGTGCGATAAGTCCCAATGCTTTTTCAATCCTCCTCTTCCACTCATTTTTCCCTCTCACCTCTTTGCATTCATCTCTTCCCTCAACTAGCCCCCACAGATTTTTCCTCATGAGCAGATACATGGTTTTTGTCTGCCATGTGTAAAACTGCTCCCCATAAATTTGGCTATCTCTTGTGCCGCCGTACTCATGATGATGTGAAGGGGGTCTTACCTCTTGATCAAATTTCAAGATTCAAGGGCAATGTCTACCCTTTTACAACTCAATATAAGGTTTAGGTGGTGATGATTACAACAACTTTATCAGCATAAAATCACCAAAAATTACATTAAACCAAGGGTAACAAATCTGTACGGAAGGGTTGGAGTATCAAACCATCTCCGAATTGCAATCTGAAATTATAGGGATCTGTATGGTTGATTTGAACCTGTAATGGCACGGAAAAATAGTGATTAGTATTGATTAATCATTGATTAGTAAACTAATCATCTATTTTGTGTGCAAAAAACAGAGTATGCGGGGAGTCTAGATCTAAGGCCTTAGAGTTCAAATGAGCTTAAATCCTTTCAAGGCTATCAATGGCAATTAGTCTAGTAGAGAATTAAGCCAAGAAAGACAAGATTTGACCAAACATTGAATACTTAATCTCTGTTCTACCAAAGTCACCTGTAGATTTGATGAAGAGCTTAGATCTCACTTTAGACTTGATCAAATCAAAATCTGTCTTCACCAGCTTGTAGAGCACCCTTGAAAACCACTAGGGCCAAGAGGAATTATAGCAATTTGATCTGGAGTAGTAGAGATCTCATTTCTCCTTCAGAAATGTGGCGCCAGCGATTTAGCAAAAATTGGCAGCTACGCTTGGCAGTTTGTGATTTTGTTTAAATGGGATGGCTAGCTATGGTTGCCTAGAATTATTTGTCCTAATAGTGCTTCTGGAGGGAGATCAAGCCCCTCTACTGGCTAGGGGTGCAAAGAGCTAGTTGAAAAGAGGTAAAAATCTTAATTATCTACTAATCCTAATTAGCCAAGTGATAATGGGCTCACAAATTGATGGATTCTAGGGCTAGGCTCTGATAATATGTTAAATTTGCAGCTATGGTGGTTTGCCCACTGTAGCCTTGTGATGTGATGAATGATTTCATCATTTAAACTGAGTGCGATAAGTCCCAATGCTTTTTCAATCCTCCTCTTCCACTCATTTTTCCCTCTCACCTCTTTGCATTCATCTCTTCCCTCAACTAGCCCCCACAGATTTTTCCTCATGAGCAGATACATGGCTTTTGTCTGCCATGTGTAAAACTGCTCCCCATAAATTTGGCTATCTCTTGTGCCGCCGTACTCATGATGATGTGAAGGGGGTGTTACATCTTGATCAAACTTCAAGATTCAAGGGCAATGTCTACCCTTTTACAACTCAATATAAGGTTTAGGTGGTGATGATTACAACAGCTTTATCAGCATAAAATCACCAAAAATTACATTAAACCAAGGGTAACAAATCTGTACGGAAGGGTTGGAGTATCAAACCATCTCCGAATTGCAATCTAAAATTACAGGGATCTGTATCAGATACCAAATTGTTGATTTGAACCCGTAATTGCACTGAAATATAGTGATTAGTATTGATTAATCATTGATTAGTAAACTAATCATCTATTTTATGTACAAAAAACAGAGTATGCGGGAAGTCCAGATCTAAGGCCTTAGAGTTCAAATGAGCTTAAATCCTTTCAAGGCTATCAATGGCAATTAGTCTAGTAGAGAATTAAGCCAATAAAGACAAGTTTGACCAAACATTGAATGCTTAATCTCTGTTTTACCAAAGTCACCTGTAGATTTGATGAAGAGCTTAGATCTCACTGTAGACTTTATCAAATCAAAATCTGTCTTCACCATATTGTAGAGCACCCTTGAAAACCACTAGGGCCAAGAGGAATTATAGCAATTTGATCTGGAGTAGTAGAGATCTCATTTCTCCTTCAGAAATGTGGCGCCAGCGATTTAGCAAAAATTGGCAGCTACGCTTGGCGGTTTGCGATTTTGTTTGAATGGGATGGCTAGCTATGGTTGCCTAGAATTATTTGCCCTAATAGTGCTTCTGGAGGGAGATCAAGCCCCTCTACTGGCTAGGGGTGCAAAGAGCTAGTTGAAAAGAGGTAAAAATCTTAATTATCTACTAATCCTAATTAGCCAAGTGATAATGGGCTCACAAATTGATGGATTCTAGGGCTAGGCTCTGATAATATGTTAAATTTATAGCTATGGTGGATCAAATGCTAGAATCCACATCATTAACAAAGAGATTAGATGATAATTAAGATGTGATCAGTGAGCAATTAACTGATAGCTTCATGTAGGCATGGATAATCAAAAACCAGCAAATTCTCATTAGGCCAATGCCTCAATTTATAGAGTTTACATCCAAGCATCTATTACCACTGATTTCTCCTTGATTCACTCCACCTCTTTTGCTTGATTCTCTCCACCTCTTCCCAAAATATCTCCACACCTCCTAAATCTCCTCATGCTACCCTTTATTCTCTCCCAGTAGATACTTCTCACCTTTTCACAGGCTCTCTCACATTTATAGATTCTCTTTTACAGCCTATTCACTTGTATATGTCAACACCTCCCCTCAAGTGAATACTCCTAGCACACCTGGACCCTATACCAAGTTTCTCTCTTACTTGATAGTCCGCGACCAGTGCCTCAAGTCCCTAAACTCATAGTCCTTGACACACTCTCTCTCTATGTGTCCAAGGCTACTACAAGTGCCCGTGACCTTGACCAAAGTGCTCATACATACATCTACCACATGGCCGACATCATCGGTGGCTGAGAGGTGGTTTTACTTTGTTGGGGCAGGTTACATTCAGTTGTAGGGTTTCTCTCTCTCTCTCTCTCTCTCTCTCTCTCTCTCTCTCTCTCTCTCTCTCTCTCTCTCTCTCTCTCTCTCAGAAAAGATGATCTGACTCCACTTCCTTAGGAGCTTCCATGAAGTTTGTTGATGTCGTTTCTTCTCCATTGGGTTTGCTGTAGCAGTCTATTGCCATGTGTCCTGGCTTTTCCACAGTTTTGGCAAGTGATGGTCCTTCCTCGTACTCTACCTCTTTCTCGTCCTCGTCCCTCGAGAGAATCCTCCTTAGGTGAAGAACGCTTTTTTTTTCTCCTGCTGTTGAGTCTAGCCATTTCTTCTCTTTGCCTCTGGTCTCTTGCTCTAGTAGAGCTCCTTCTATCTTTTTTAGCTTCAATTCAGGTACCTTCTTTAGTGTTGCTACAATGTTTTCATACTCACCTTTGTCCACACTCTTCAGAAGCACTGTTAGTGCCTCATCATCTTCTGTCTTTTTGCCAATAGCTGCCAGTTGTTGCTTAATGCTTTTATATTTGTTCAAGTGTGTGATTAAAGATTCACTTTCCTTCATGTCTAATTGCTACAATGTTTTCATACTCACCTTTGTCCACACTCTTCAGAAGCACTGTTAGTGCCTCATCATCTTCTGTCTTTTTGCCAATAGCTGCCAGTTGTTGCTTAATGCTTTTATATTTGTTCAAGTGTGTGATTAAAGATTCACTTTCCTTCATGTCTAATTTCTAGAATTGTATTAACAGATTTATCTTTGAAATTTTTGCTTGTGTTCCAAATAATTTTTTAAGTTCATCCAATGCATCTTTTGCCCACTGTATCCTTGTGATGTGATGAATGATTTCATCATTTAAACTGAGTGCGATAAGTCCCAATGCTTTTTCACTCCTTCTCTTCCACTCATTTTTCCCTCTCACCTCTTTGCATTCATCTCTTCCCTCAACTAGCCCCCATAGATTTTTCCTCATGAGCAGATACATGGTTTTTGTCTGCCATGTGTAAAACTGCTCCCCATAAATTTGGCTATCTCTTGTGCCACCGTACTCATGATGATGTGAAGGGGGTCTTACCTCTTGATCAAATTTCAAGATTCAAGGGCAATGTCTACCCTTTTACAACTCAATATAAGGTTTAGGTGGTGATGATTACAACAGCTTTATCAGCATAAAATCACCAAAAATTACATTAAACCAAGGGTAACAAATCTGTACGGAAGGGTTGGAGTATTGAACCATCTCCGAATTGCAATCTGAAATTATAGGGATCTTTATCAGATACCAAATGGTTGATTTAAACCCGTAATTGCACTGAAAATTAGTATTGATTAATCATTGATTAGTAAACTAATCATCTATTTTGTGTGTAAAAAACAGAGTATGCGGGGAGTCGAGATCTAAGGCCTTAGAGTTCAAATGAGCTTAAATCCTTTCAAGGCTATCAATGGCAATTAGTCTAGTAGAGAATTAAGCCAAGAAAGACAAGTTTGACCAAACATTGAATGCTTAATCTCTGTTTTACCAAAGTCACCTGTAGATTTGATGAAGAGCTTAGATCTCACTGTAGACTTGATCAAATCAAAATCTGTCTTCACCAGCTTGTAGAGCACCCTTGAAAACCACTAGGGCCAAGAGGAATTATAGCAATTTGATCTGGAGTAGTAGAGATCTCATTTCTCCTTCAGAAATGTGGCACCAGTGATTTAGCAAAAATTGGCAGCTACGCTTGGCGGTTTGCGATTTTGTTTGAATGGGATGGCTAGCTATGGTTACCTAGAATTATTTGCCCTAATAGTGCTTTTGGAGGGAGATCAAGCCCCTCTACTGGATAGGGGTGCAAAGAGCTAGTTGTGAAAAGAGGTAAAAATCTTAATTATCTACCAATCCTAATTAGCCAAGTGATAATGGGCTCACAAATTGATGGATTCTAGGGCTAGGCTCTGATAATATGTTAACTTTACAGCTATGGTGGATCAAATGCTAGAATCCACATCATTAACAAAGAGATTAGATGATAATTAAGACGTGATCAGTGAGCAATTAACTGATAGCTTAATGTAGGCATGGATAATCAAAAACCAACAAATTCTCATTAGGCCAATGCCTCAATTTATAGAGTTTACATCCAAGCATCTATTCCCACTTATTTCTCCTTGATTCACTCCACCTCTTTTGCTTGATTCTCTCCACCTCTTCCTAGAATATCTCCTTTATTCTCTCCCAGTAGATACTTCTCACCTTTTCACAGGCTCTCTCACATTTATAGATTCTCTTTTACAGCCTATTCACTTGTATATGTCAACACCTCCCCTCATGTGAATACTCCTAGCACACCTGGACTCTATATCAAGTTTCCCTCTTACTTGATAGTCCGTGACCAGTGCCTCAAGTCCCTAAACTCATAGTCCTTGACACTCTCTCTCTCTCTATGTGTCCAAGGTTACTACAAGTGCCTGTGACCTTGACCAAAGTGCTCATACATACATCTACCACATGGCCGACATCATCGGTGGCTGAGAGGTGGTTTTACTTTGTTGGGGCAGGTTACATTCGGTTGTAGGGTTTCTCTCTCTCTCTCTCTCTCTCTCTCTCTCTCTCTCTCTCTCTCAGAAAAGATGATCTGACTCCACTTCCTTAGGAGCTTCCATGAAGTTTGTTGATGTCGTTTCTTCTCCACTGGGTTTGCTGTAGCAGTCTATTGCCATGTGTCCTGGCTTTTCCACAGTTTTGGCAAGTGATGGTCCTTCCTCGTACTCTACCTCTTTCTCGTCCTCGTCCCTCGAGAGAATCCTCCTCAGGTGAAGAATGCTCTTTTTTCTCCTGCTGTTGATTCTAGCCATTTCTTCTCTTTGCCTCTGGTCTCTTGCTCTAGTAGAGCTCCTTCTATCTTTTTTAGCTTCAATTCAGGTACCTTCTTTAGTGTTGCTACAATGTTTTCATACTCACCTTTGTCCACACTCTTCAGAAGCACTGTTAGTGCCTCATCATCTTCTGTCTTTTTGCCAATAGCTGCCAGTTGTTGCTTAATGCTTTTATATTTGTTCAAGTGTGTGATTAAAGATTCACTTTCCTTCATGTCTAATTGCTACAATGTTTTCATACTCACCTTTGTCCACACTCTTCAGAAGCACTGTTAGTGCCTCATCATCTTCTGTCTTTTTGCCAATAGCTGCCAGTTGTTGCTTAATGCTTTTATATTTGTTCAAGTGTGTGATTAAAGATTCACTTTCCTTCATGTCTAATTTCTAGAATTGTATTAACAGACTTATCTTTGAATTTTTTGCTTGTGTTCCATATAATCTTTTGAGTTCATCCAATGCATCTTTTGCCCACTGTATCCTTGTGATGTGATGAATGATTTCATCATTTAAACTGAGTGCGATAAGTCCCAATGCTTTTTCAATCCTCCTCTTCCACTCATTTTTCCCTCTCACCTCTTTGCATTCATCTCTTCCCTCAACTAGCCCCCACAGATTTTTCCTCATGAGCAGATACATGGTTTTTGTCTGCCATGTGTAAAATTGCTCCCCATAAATTTGGCTATCTCTTGTGCCGCCGTACTCATGATGATGTGAAGGGGGTCTTACCTCTTGATCAAATTTCAAGATTCAAGGGAAATGTCTACCCTTTTACAACTCAATATAAGGTTTAGGTGGTGATGATTACAACAGCTTTATCAGCATAAAATCACCAAAAATTACATTAAACCAAGGGTAACAAATCTATATAGAAGGGTTGGAGTATCAAACCATCTCCGAATTGCAATCTGAAATTATAGGGATCTGTATCAGATACCAAATTATAGGGAGATCAAGCCCCTCTACTGGCTAGGGGTGCAAAGAGCTAGTTGTGAAAAGAGGTAAAAATCTTAATTATCTACCAATCCTAATTAGCCAAGTGATAATGGGCTCACAAATTGATGGATTCTAGGGCTAGGCTCTGATAATATGTTAACTTTACAGCTATGGTGGATCAAATGCTAGAATCCACATCATTAACAAAGAGATTAGATGATAATTAAGACGTGATCAGTGAGCAATTAACTGATAGCTTAATGTAGGCATGGATAATCAAAAACCAACAAATTCTCATTAGGCCAATGCCTCAATTTATAGAGTTTACATCCAAGCATCTATTCCCACTTATTTCTCCTTGATTCACTCCACCTCTTTTGCTTGATTCTCTCCACCTCTTCCTAGAATATCTCCTTTATTCTCTCCCAGTAGATACTTCTCACCTTTTCACAGGCTCTCTCACATTTATAGATTCTCTTTTACAGCCTATTCACTTGTATATGTCAACACCTCCCCTCATGTGAATACTCCTAGCACACCTGGACTCTATATCAAGTTTCCCTCTTACTTGATAGTCCGTGACCAGTGCCTCAAGTCCCTAAACTCATAGTCCTTGACACTCTCTCTCTCTCTATGTGTCCAAGGTTACTACAAGTGCCTGTGACCTTGACCAAAGTGCTCATACATACATCTACCACATGGCCGACATCATCGGTGGGGTTGAGAGGTGGTTTTACTTCGTTGGGGCAGGTTACATTCGGTTGTAGGGTTTCTTTCTCTCTCTCTCTCTCTCTCTCTCTCTCTCTCTCTCTCTCTCTCTCTCTCTCTCTCTCTCTCTCAGAAAAGATGATCTGCCTCCATTTCCTTAGGAGCCTCCATGAAGTTTGTTGATGTCGTTTCTTCTCTATTGGGTTTGCTGTAGCAGTCTCTTGCCATCTGTCCTGGCTTTTCCACAGTTTTGGCAAGTGATGGTCCTTCCTCGTACACTACCTCTTTCTCGTCCTCGTCCTTGAGAGAATCCTCCTCACGTGAAGAATGCTTTTTTTTCTCCTGCTGTTGAGTCTAGCCATTTCTTCTCTTTGCCTCTGGTCTCTTGCTCTAGTAGAGCTCCTTCTATCTTTTTTAGCTTCAATTCAGGTACATTCTTTAGTGTTGCTACAATGTTTTTATATTCCCCTTTGTCCACACTCTTCAGAAGCACTGTTAGTGCCTCATCATCTTCTGTCTTTTTGCCAATAGCTGCCAGTTGTTACTTAATGCTTTTATATTTGTTCACGTGTGTTATTAAAGATTCAGTTTCCTTCATGTCTAATTTCTAGAATTGTATTAACAGATTTATCTTTGAATTTTTTGCTTGTGTTCCAAATAATTTTTTGAGTTCATCCAATGCATCTTTTGCCCACTGTATCCTTGTGATGTGATGAATGATTTCATCATTTAAACTGAGTGCGATAAGTCCCAATGCTTTTTCAATCCTCCTCTTCCACTCATTTTTCCCTCTCACCTCTTTGCATTCATCTCTTCCCTCAACTAGCCCCCACAGATTTTTCCTCATGAGCAGATACATGGTTTTTGTCTGCCATGTGTAAAACTGCTCCCCATAAATTTGGCTATCTCTTGTGCCGCCGTACTCATGATGATGTGAAGGGGGCTTACCTCTTGATCAAATTTCAAGATTCAAGGGCAATGTCTACCCTTTTACAACTCAATATAAGGTTTAGGTGGTGATGATTACAACAGCTTTATCAGCATAAAATCACCAAAAATTACATTAAACCAAGGGTAACAAATCTGTACGGAAGGGTTGGAGTATCAAACCATCTCCGAATTGCAATCTGAAATTATAGGGCCTCATCATCTTCTGTCTTTTTGCCAATAGCTTCCAGTTGTTGCTTAATGCTTTTATATTTGTTCAAGTGTGTTATTAAAGATTCACTTTCCTTCATGTCTAATTTCTAGAATTGTATTAACAGATTTATCTTTGAATTTTTTGCTTGTGTTCCAAATAATTTTTTGAGTTCATCCACCAATGCATCTTTTGCCCACTGTATCCTTGTGATGTGATGAATGATTTCATCATTTAAACTGAGTGCGATAAGTCCCAATGCTTTTTCAATCCTCCTCTTCCACTCATTTTTCCCTCTCACCTCTTTGCATTCATCTCTTCCCTCAACTAGCCCCCACAGATTTTTCCTCATGAGTAGATACATGGTTTTTGTCTGCCATGTGTAAAACTGCTCCCCATAAATTGGCTATCTCTTGTGCCACCGTACTCATGATGATGTGAAGGGGTCTAACCTCTTGATCAAATTTCAAGATTCAAGGGCAATGTCTACCCTTTTACAACTCAATATAAGGTTTAGGTGGTGATGATTACAACAGCTTTATCAGCATAAAATCACCAAAAATTACATTAAACCAAGGGTAACAAATCTGTACGGAAGGGTTGGAGTATCAAACCATCTCCGAATTGCAATCTGAAATTATAGGGATCTGTATCAGATTAGTATGGTTGATTTGAACCTGTAATGGCACGGAAAAATAGTGATTAGTATTGATTAATCATTGATTAGTAAACTAATCATCTATTTTGTGTGCAAAAAATAGAGTATGCGGGGAGTCCAGATCTAAGGCCTTAGAGTTCAAATGAGCTTAAATCCTTTCAAGGCTATCAATGGCAATTAGTCTAGTAGAGAATTAAGCCAAGAAAGACAAGATTTGACCAAACATTGAATGCTTAATCTCTGTTCTACCAAAGTCACCTGTAGATTTGATGAAGAGCTTAGATCTCACTGTAGACTTGATCAAATCAAAATTTGTCTTCACCAGCTTGTACAGCACCCTTGAAAACCACTAGGGCCAAGAGGAATTATAGCAATTTGATCTGGAGTAGTAGAGATCTCATTTCTCCTTCAGAAATGTGGCGCCAGCGATTCAGCAAAAATTGGCAGCTACGCTTGGCGGTTTGTGATTTTGTTTGAATGGGATGGCTAGCTATGGTTGCCTAGAATTATTTGCCCTAATAGTGCTTCTGGAGGGAGATCAAGCCCCTCTACTGGCTAGGGGTGCAAAGAGCTAGTTGAAAAGAGGTAAAAATCTTAATTATCTACTAATCCTAATTAGCCAAGTGATAATGGGCTCACAAATTGATGGATTCTAGGGCTAGGCTCTGATAATATGTTAAATTTGCAGCTATGGTGGATCAATGCTAGAATCCACATCATTAACAAAGAGATTAGATGATAATTAAGATGTGATTAGTGAGCAATTAACTGATAGCTTAATGTAGGCATGGATAATCAAAAACCAGCAAATTCTCATTAGGCCAATGCCTCAATTTATAGAGTTTACATCCAAGCATCTATTCCCACTGATTTCTCCTTGATTCACTCCACCTCTTTTGCTTGATTCTCTCCACCTCTTCCCAGAATATCTCCACACCTCCTAAATCTCCTCATGCTACCCTTTATTCTCTCCCAATAGATACTTCTCACCTTTTCACAGGCTCTCTCACATTTATAGATTCTCTTTTACAGCCTATTCACTTGTATATGTCAACACCTCCCCTCAAGTGAATACTCCTAGCACACCTGGACCCTATACCAAGTTTCCCTCTTACTTGATAGTCCGCGACCAGTGCCTCAAGTCCCTAAACTCATAGTCCTTGACACACTCTCTGTCTATGTGTCCAAGGCTACTACAAGTGCCTGTGACCTTGACGAAAGTGCTCATACATACATCTACCACATGGTGGCTGAGAGGTGGTTTTACTTTGTTGGGGCAGGTTACATTCGGTTGTAGGGTTTCTCTCTCTCTCTCTCTCTCTCTCTCTCTCTCTCTCTCTCTCTCTCTCTCTCTGAAAAGATGATCTGACTCCACTTCCTTAGGAGCCTCCATGAAGTTTGTTGATGTCGTTTCTTCTCCACTGGGTTTGCTGTAGCAGTCTCTTGCCATGTGTCCTGGCTTTTCGATAGTTTTTGCAAGTGATGGTCCTTCCTCTTACTCTACGTCCTTCTCGTCCTCGTCCTCGAGAGAATCCTCCTCAGGTAAAGAATGCTGTTTTTTCTCCTGCTGTTGAGTCTAGCCATTTCTTCTCTTTGCCTCTGGTCTCTTGCTCTAGTAGAGCTCCTTCTATCTTTTTTAGCTTCAATTCAGGTACATTCTTTAGTGTTGCTACAATGTTTTCATATTCACCTTTGTCCACACTCTTCAGAAGCACTGCTAGTGCCTCATCATCTTCTGTCTTTTTGCCAATAGCTGCCAGTTATTGCTTAATGCTTTTATATTTGTTCAAGTGTGTGATTAAAGATTCACTTTCCTTCATGTCTAATTTCTAGAATTGTATTAATAGATTTATCTTTGAATTCTTTGCTTGTGTTCCAAATAATTTTTTAAGTTCATCCAATGCATCCTTTGCCCACTGTAGCCTTGTGATGTGATGAATGATTTCATCATTTAAACTGAGTGCGATAAGTCCCAATGCTTTTTCAATCCTCCTCTTCCACTCATTTTTCCCTCTCACCTCTTTGCATTCATCTCTTCCCTCAACTAGCCCCCACAGATTTTTCCTCATGAGCAGATACATGGCTTTTGTCTGCCATGTGTAAAACTGCTCCCCATAAATTTGGCTATCTCTTGTGCCGCCGTACTCATGATGATGTGAAGGGGGTGTTACATCTTGATCAAATTTCAAGATTCAAGGGCAATGTCTACCCTTTTACAACTCAATATAAGGTTTAGGTGGTGATGATTACAACAGCTTTATCAGCATAAAATCACCAAAAATTACATTAAACCAAGGGTAACAAATCTGTACGGAAGGGTTGGAGTATCAAACCATCTCCGAATTGCAATCTGAAATTACAGGGATCTGTATCAGATACCAAATGGTTGATTTGAACCCGTAATTCCACCAAAAAATAGTGATTAGTATTGATTAATCGTGATTAGTAAACTAATCATCTATTTTGTGTGCAAAAAACAGAGTATGCGAGGAGTCCAGATCTAAGGCCTTAGAGTTTAAATGAGCTTAAATCCTTTCAAGGCTATCAATGGCAATTAGTCTAGTAGAGAATTAAGCCAAGAAAGACAAGATTTGACCAAACATTGAATGCTTAATCTCTGTTTTACCAAAGTCACCTGTAGATTTGATGAAGAGCTTAGATCTCACTGTAGACTTGATCAAATCAAAATCTGTCTTCACCAGTTTGTAGAGCACCCTTGAAAACCACTAGGGCCAAGAGGAATTATAGCAATTTGATCTGGAGTAGTAGAGATCTCATTTCTCCTTCAGAAATGTGGCGCCAGCGATTTAGCAAAAATTGGCAGCTACGCTTGGGGGTTTGCGATTTTGTTTGAATGGGATGGCTAGCTATGGTTGCCTAGAATTATTTGCCCTAATAGTGCTTCTAGAGGGAGATCAAGCCCCTCTACTGGCTAGGGGTGCAAAGAGCTAGTTGAAAAGAGGTAAAAATCTTAATTATCTACTAATCCTAATTAGCCAAGTGATAATGGGCTCACAAATTGATGGATTCTAGGGCTAGGCTCTAATAATATGTTAAATCTGCAGCCATGGTGGATCAAATGCTAGAATCCACATCATTAACAAAAAGATTAGATGATAAATAAGATGTGATTAGTGAGCAATTAACTGATAGCTTAATGTAGGCATGGATAATAAAAAACCAGCAAATTCTCATTAGGCCAATGCCTCAATTTATAGAGTTTACATCCAAGCATCTATTCCCACTGATTTCTCCTTGATTCACTCCACCTCTGTTGCTTGATTCTCTCCACCTCTTCCCAGAATATCTCCTTTATTCTCTCCCAGTAGATACTTCTCACCTTTTCACAGGCTCTCTCACATTTATAGATTCTCTTTTACAGCCTATTCACTTGTATATCTCAACACTCCCCTCATGTGAATACTCCTAGCACACCTGGACTCTATACCAAGTTTCCCTCTTACTTGATAGTCTGCGACCAGTGCCTCAAGTCCCTAAACTCATAGTCCTTGACACTCTCTCTCTCTATGTGTCCAAGGTTACTACAAGTGCCCGTGACCTTGACCAAAGTGCTCATACATACATCTACCACATGGCCGACATCATTGGTGGCTGAGAGGTGGTTTTACTTTGTTGGGGCAGGTTACATTCGGTTGTAGGGTTTCTCTCTCTCTCTCTCTCTCTCTCTCTCTCTCTCTCTCTCTCTCTCTCTCTCTCTCAGAAAAGATGATCTGACTCCACTTCCTTAGGAGCCTCCATGAAGTTTGTTGATGTCGTTTCTTCTCTACTGGGTTTGCTGTAGCAGTCTCTTGCCATCTGTCCTGGCTTTTCCACAGTTTTGGCAAGTGATGGTCCTTCCTCGTACTCTACCTCTTTCTTGTCCTCGTCCTCGAGAGAATCCTCCTCAAGTGAAGAATGCTTTTTTTTCTCCTGCTGTTGAGTCTAGCCATTTCTTCTCTTTGCCTCTGGTCTCTTGCTCTAGTAGAGCTCCTTCTATCTTTTTTAGCTTCAATTCAGGTACATTCTTTAGTGTTGCTACAATGTTTTTATATTCCCCTTTGTCCACACTCTTCAGAAGCACTGTTAGTGCCTCATCATCTTCTGTCTTTTTGCCAATAGCTGCCAGTTGTTACTTAATGCTTTTATATTTGTTCACGTGTGTTATTAAAGATTCAGTTTCCTTCATGTCTAATTTCTAGAATTGTATTAACAGATTTATCTTTGAATTTTTTGCTTGTGTTCCAAATAATTTTTTGAGTTCATCCAATGCATCTTTTGCCCACTGTATCCTTGTGATGTGATGAACGATTTCATCATTTAAACTGAGTGCGATAAGTCCCAATGCTTTTTCAATCCTCCTCTTCCACTCATTTTTCCCTCTCACCTCTTTGCATTCATCTCTTCCCTCAACTAGCCCCCACGGATTTTTCCTCATGAGCAGATACACGGCTTTTGTCTGCCATGTGTAAAACTGCTCCCCATAAATTTGGCTATCTCTTGTGCCGCCGTACTCATGATGATGTGAAGGGGGTGTTACATCTTGATCAAATTTCAAGATTCAAGGGCAATGTCTACCCTTTTACAACTCAATATAAGGTTTAGGTGGTGATGATTACAACAGCTTTATCAACATAAAATCACCAAAAATTACATTAAACCAAGGGTAACAAATCTGTACGAAAGGGTTGGACTATCAAACCATCTCCGAATTGCAATCTGAAATTACAGGGATCTGTATCAGATACCAAATGGTTGATTTGAACCCGTAATTGCACTGAAAAATAGTGATTAGTATTGATTAATCATTGATTAGTAAACTAATCATCTATTTTATGTGCAAAAAACAGAGTATGCGGGGAGTCCAGATCTAAGGCCTTAGAGTTCAAATGAGCTTAAATCCTTTCAAGGCTATCAATGGCAATTAGTCTAGTAGAGAATTAAGC
Organism: Cibotium barometz; assembly: GCF_041138505.1. Lineage (NCBI taxonomy): Eukaryota > Viridiplantae > Streptophyta > Polypodiopsida > Cyatheales > Cibotiaceae > Cibotium > Cibotium barometz. The sequence continues at coordinate 2,541,011 of NC_141047.1, read as the reverse complement.
CAAGAAAGACAAGTTTGACCAAACATTGAATGCTTAATCTCTGTTTTACCAAAGTCACCTGTAGATTTGATGAAGCGCTTAGATCTCACTGTAGACTTGATCAAATTAAAATCTGTCTTCACCATATTGTAGAGCACCCTTGAAAACCACTAGGGCCAAGAGGAATTATAGCAATTTGATCTGGAGTAGTAGAGATCTCATTTCTCCTTCAGAAATGTGGCGCCAGCGATTTGGCAAAAATTGGCAGCTACGCTTGGCGGTTTGCGATTTTGTTTGAATGGGATGGCTAGCTATGGTTGCCTAGAATTATTTGCCCTAATAGTGCTTCTGGAGGGAGATCAAGCCCCTCTACTGGCTAGGGGTGCAAAGAGCTAGTTGAAAAGAGGTAAAAATCTTAATTATCTACCAATCCTAATTAGCCAAGTGATAATGGGCTCACAAATTGATGGATTCTAGGGCTAGGCTCTGATAATATGTTAAATTTGTAGCTATGGTGGATCAAATGCTAGAATCCACATCATTAACAAAGAGATTAGATGATAATTAAGATGTGATCAGTGAGCAATTAACTGATAGCTTAATGTAGGCATGGATAATCAAAAACCAGCAAATTCTCATTAGGCCAATGCCTCAATTTATAGAGTTTACATCCAAGCATCTATTCCCACTGATTTCTCCTTGATTCACTCCCCCTCTTTTGCTTGATTCTCTCCACCTCTTCCCAGAATATCTCCACACCTCCTAAATCTCCTCATGCTACCCTTTATTCTCTCCCAGTAGATACTTCTCACCTTTTCACAGGCTCTCTCACATTTATAGATTCTCTTTTACAGCCTATTCACTTGTATATGTCAACACCTCCCCTCAAGTGAATACTCCTAGCACACCTGGACCCTATACCAAGTTTCCCTCTTACTTGATAGTCCGCGACCAGTGCCTCAAGTTCCTAAACTCATAGTCCTTGACACACTCTCTCTCTATGTGTCCAAGGCTACTACAAGTGCCCGTGACCTTGACCAAAGTGCTCATACATACATCTACCACATGGCCGACATCATCGGTGGCTGAGAGGTGGTTTTACTTTGTTGGGGCAGGTTACATTCAGTTGTAGGGTTTCTCTCTCTCTCTCTCTCTCTCTCTCTCTCTCTCTCTCTCTCTCTCTCTCTCTCTCTCTCTCTCTCTCTCTCTGAAAAGATGATCTGACTCGACTTCCTTAGGAGCTTCCATGAAGTTTGTTGATGTCGTTTCTTCTTCATTGGGTTTGCTGTAGCAGTCTATTGCCATGTGTCCTGGCTTTTCCACAGTTTTGGCAAGTGATGGTCCTTCCTCGTACTCTACCTCTTTCTCGTCCTCGTCCCTCGAGAGAATCCTCCTCAGGTGAAGGATGCTTTTTTTTCTCCTGCTGTTGAGTCTAGCCATTTCTTCTCTTTGCCTCTGGTCTCTTGCTCTAGTAGAGCTCCTTCTATCTTTTTTAGCTTCAATTCAGGTACCTTCTTTAGTGTTGCTACAATGTTTTCATACTCACCTTTGTCCACACTCTTCAGAAGCACTGTTAGTGCCTCATCATCTTCTGACTTTTTGCCATTGCTACAATGTTTTCATACTCACCTTTGTCCACACTCTTCAGAAGCACTGTTAGTGCCTCATCATCTTCTGTCTTTTTGCCAATAGCTGCCAGTTGTTGCTTAATAACGTGTGAATGACCACCAAGAACACTCACAGTGTGTAAACACTTGTCATCAAACACCACGCCTCTGAATAGCTCATATTCACCTTTGTCCACACTCTTCTGCTAGTGCCTCATCATCTTCTGTCTTTTTGCCAATAGCTGCCAGTTGTTGCTTAATGCTTTTATATTTGTTCAAGTGTGTGATTAAAGATTCACTTTCCTTCATGTCTAATTTCTAGAATTGTATTAACAGATTCATCTTTGAATTTTTTGCTTGTGTTCCAAATAATTTTTTGAGTTCATCCAATGCATCTTTTGCCCACTGTATCCTTGTGATGTGATGAATGATTTCATCATTTAAACTGAGTGCGATAAGTCCCAATGCTTTTTCAATCCTCCTCTTCCACTCATTTTTTCCTCTCACCTCTTTGCATTCATCTCTTCCCTCAACTAGCCCCCACAAATTTTTCCTCATGAGCAGATACATGGTTTTTGTCTGCCATGTGTAAAATTGCTCCCCATAAATTTGGCTATCTCTTGTGCCGCCGTACTCATGATGATGTGAAGGGGGTCTTACCTCTTGATCAAATTTCAAGATTCAAGGGCAATGTCTACCCTTTTACAACTCAATATAAGGTTTAGGTGGTGATGATTACAACAGCTTTATCAGCATAAAATCACCAAAAATTACATTAAACCAAGGGTAACAAATCTATATAGAAGGGTTGGAGTATCAAACCATCTCCGAATTGCAATCTGAAATTATAGGGATCTGTATCAGATACCAATTGGTTGATTTGAACCCGTAATTGCACCGAAAAATAGTGATTAGTATTGATTAATCATTGATTAGTAAACTAATCATCTATTTTGTGTGCAGAAAACAGAGTATGCGAGGAGTCTAGATCTAAGGCCTTAGAGTTCAAATGAGCTTAAATCCTTTCAAGGCTATCAATGGCAATTAGTCTAGTAGAGAATTAAGCCAAGAAAGACAAGATTGATCAAACATTGAATGCTTAATCTCTGTTTTGCCAAAGTCACCTGTAGATTTGATGAAGAGCTTAGATCTCACTGTAGACTTTATCAAATCAAAATCTGTCTTCACCAGCTTGTAGAGCACCCTTGAAAACCACTAGGGCCAAGAGGAATTATAGCAATTTGATCTGGAGTAGTAGAGATCTCATTTCTCCTTCAGAAATGTGGCGCTAGCGATTTAGCAAAAATTGGCAGCTACGCTTGGCGGTTTGCGATTTTGTTTGAATGGGATGGCTAGCTATGGTTGCCTAGAATTATTTGCCCGAAAAGAGGTAAAAATCTTAATTATCTACTAATCCTAATTAGCCAAGTGATAATGGGCTCACAAATTGATGGATTCTAGTGCTAGGCTCTGATAATATGTTAAATTTGTAGCTATGGTGGATCAAATGCTAGAATCCACATCATTAACAAAGAGATTAGATGATAATTAAGATGTGATCAGTGAGCAATTAACTGATAGCTTAATGTAGGCATGGATAATCAAAAACCAGCAAATTCTCATTAGGCCAATGCCTCAATTTATAGAGTTCATAAAAGCATCTATTACCACTGATTTCTCCTTGATTCACTCCACCTCTTTTGCTTGATTCTCTCCACCTCTTCCCAAAATATCTCCACACCTCCTAAATCTCCTCATGCTACCCTTTATTCTCTCCCAGTAGATACTTCTCACCTTTTCACAGGCTCTCTCACATTTATAGATTCTCTTTTACAGCCTATTCACTTGTATATGTCAACACCTCCCCTCAACAAGTGAATACTCCTAGCACACCTGGACCCTATACCAAGTTTCTCTCTTACTTGATAGTCCGCGACCTGTGCCTCAAGTCCCTAAACTCATAGTCCTTGACACACTCTCTCTCTATGTGTCCAAGGCTACTACAAGTGCCCGTGATCTTGACCAAAGTGCTCATACATACATCTACCACATGGCCGACATCATCGGTGGCTGAGAGGTGGTTTTACTTTGTTGGGGTAGGTTACATTCGGTTGTAGGGTTTCTCTCTCTCTCTCTCTCTCTGTCTCTCTCTCTCTCTCTCTCTCTCTCTCTCTCTCTCTCTCTCTCTGAAAAGATGATCTGACTCCACTTCCTTAGGAGCTTCCATGAAGTTTGTTGATGTCGTTTCTTCTCCATTGGGTTTGCTGTAGCAGTCTATTGCCATGTGTCCTGGCTTTTCCACAGTTTTGGCAAGTGATGGTCCTTCCTCGTACTCTACCTCTTTCTCGTCCTCATCCCTCGAGAGAATCCTCCTTAGGTGAAGAATGCTTTTTCTTTCTCCTGCTGTTGAGTCTAGCCATTTCTTCTCTTTGCCTCTGGTCTCTTGCTCTAGTAGAGCTCCTTCTATCTTTTTTAGCTTCAATTCAGGTACCTTCTTTAGTGTTGCTACAATGTTTTCATACTCACCTTTGTCCACACTCTTCAGAAGCACTGTTAGTGCCTCATCATCTTCTATCTTTTTGCCAATAGCTGCCAGTTGTTGCTTAATGCTTTTATATTTGTTCAAGTGTGTGATTAAAGATTCACTTTCCTTCATGTCTAATTGCTACAATGTTTTCATACTCACCTTTGTCCACACTCTTCAGAAGCACTGTTAGTGCCTCATCATCTTCTGTCTTTTTGCCAATAGCTGCCAGTTGTTGCTTAATGCTTTTATATTTGTTCAAGTGTGTGATTAAAGATTCACTTTCCTTCATGTCTAATTTCTAGAATTGTATTAACAGATTTATCTTTGAAATTTTTGCTTGTGTTCCAAATAATTTTTTAAGTTCATCCAATGCATCTTTTGCCCACTGTATCCTTGTGATGTGATGAATGATTTCATCATTTAAACTGAGTGTGATAAGTCCCAATGCTTTTTCAATCCTTCTCTTCCACTCATTTTTCCCTCTCACCTCTTTGCATTCATCTCTTCCCTCAACTAGACCCCATAGATTTTTCCTCATGAGCAGATACATGGTTTTTGTCTGCCATGTGTAAAACTGCTCCCCATAAATTTGGCTATCTCTTGTGCCGCCGTACTCATGATGATGTGAAGGAGGTCTTACCTCTTGATCAAATTTCAAGATTCAAGGGCAATGTCTACCCTTTTTACAACTCAATATAAGGTTTTGGTTGTGATGATTACAACAGCTTTATCAGCATAAAATCACCAAAAATTACATTAAACCAAGGGTAACAAATCTGTACGGAAGGGTTGGAGTATTGAACCATCTCCGAATTGCAATCTGAAATTATAGGGATCTGTATCAGATACCAAATGGTTGATTTAAACCCGTAATTGCACTGAAAATTAGTATTGATTAATCATTGATTAGTAAACTAATCATCTATTTTGTGTGCAAAAAACAGAGTATGCGGGGAGTCGAGATCTAAGGCCTTAGAGTTCAAATGAGCTTAAATCCTTTCAAGGCTATCAATGGCAATTAGTCTAGTAGAGAATTAAGCCAAGAAAGACAAGTTTGATCAAACATTGAATGCTTAATCTCTGTTTTACCAAAGTCACCTGTAGATTTGATGAAGAGCTTAGATCTCACTGTAGACTTGATCAAATCAAAATCTGTCTTCACCAGCTTGTAGAGCACCCTTGAAAACCACTAGGGCCAAGAGGAATTATAGCAATTTGATCTGGAGTAGTAGAGATCTCATTTCTCCTTCAAAAATGTGGCACCAGCGATTTAGCAAAAATTGGCAGCTACGCTTGGCGGTTTGCGATTTTGTTTGAATGGGATGGCTAGCTATGGTTGCCTAGAATTATTTGCCCTAATAGTGCTTCTGGAGGGAGATCAAGCCCCTCTACTGGCTAGGGGTGCAAAGAGCTAGTTGAAAAGAGGTAAAAATCTTAATTATCTACTAATCCTAATTAGCCAAGTGATAATGGGCTCACAAATTCATGGATTCTAGGGCTAGGCTCTGATAATATGTTAAATTTGCAGCTATGGTGGATCAAATGCTAGAATCCACATCATTAACAAAGAGATTAGATGATAATTAAGACGTGATTAGTGAGCAATTAACTGATAGCTTAATGTAGGCATGGATAATCAAAAACCAACAAATTCTCATTAGGCCAATGCCTCAATTTATAGAGTTTACATCCAAGCATCTATTCCCACTGATTTCTCCTTGATTCACTCCACCTCTTTTGCTTGATTCTCTCCACCTCTTCCTAGAATATCTCCTTTATTCTCTCCCAGTAGATACTTCTCACCTTTTCACAGGCTCTCTCACATTTATAGATTCTCTTTTACAGCCTATTCACTTGTATATGTCAACACCTCCCCTCATGTGAATACTCCTAGCACACCTGGACTCTATATCAAGTTTCCCTCTTACTTGATAGTCCGCGACCAGTGCCTCAAGTCCCTAAACTCATAGTCCTTGACACTCTCTCTCTCTATGTGTCCAAGGTTACTACAAGTGCCCGTGACCTTGACCAAAGTGCTCATACATACATCTACCACATGGCCGACATCATCGGTGGGGCTGAGAGGTGGTTTTACTTTGTTGGGGCAGGTTACATTCTGTTGTAGGGTTTCTCTCTCTCTCTCTCTCTCTCTCTCTCTCTCTCTCTCTCTCTCTCTCTCTCTCTCTCTCAGAAAAGATGATCTGACTCCACTTCCTTAGGAGCCTCCATGAAGTTTGTTGATGTCGTTTCTTCTCTGCTGGGTTTGCTGTAGCAGTCTCTTGCCATCTGTCCTGGCTTTTCCAGAGTTTTGGCAAGTGATGGTCCTTCCTCGTACACTACCTCTTTCTCGTCCTCGTCCTTGAGAGAATCCTCCTCAGGTGAAGAATGCTTTTTTTTCTCCTGTTGTTGAGTCTAGCCATTTCTTCTCTTTGCCTCTGGTCTCTTGCTCTAGTAGAGCTCCTTCTATCTTTTTTAGCTTCAATTCAGGTACATTCTTTAGTGTTGCTACAATGTTTTTATATTCCCCTTTGTCCACTCTCTTCAGAAGCACTGTTAGTGCCTCATCATCTTCTATCTTTTTGCCAATAGCTGCCAGTTGTTGCTTAATGCTTTTATATTTATTCACGTGTGTTATTAAAGATTCATTTTCCTTCATGTCTAATTTCTAGAATTGTATTAACAGATTTATCTTTGAATTTTTTGCTTGTGTTCCAAATAATTTTTTGAGTTCATCCAATGCATCTTTTGCCCACTGTATCCTTGTGATGTGATGAATGATTTCATCATTTAAACTGAGTGCGATAAGTCCCAATGCTTTTTCAATCCTCCTCTTCCACTCATTTTTCCCTCTCACCTCTTTGCATTCATCTCTTCCCTCAACTAGCCCCCACAGATTTTTCCTCATGAGCAGATACATGGTTTTTGTCTGCCATGTGTAAAACTGCTCCCCATAAATTTGGCTATCTCTTGTGCCGCCGTACTCATGATGATGTGAAGGGGGCTTACCTCTTGATCAAATTTCAAGATTCAAGGGCAATGTCTACCCTTTTACAACTCAATATAAGGTTTAGGTGGTGATGATTACAACAGCTTTATCAGCATTAAATCACCAAAAATTACATTAAACCAAGGGTAACAAATCTGTACGGAAGGGTTGGAGTATCAAACCACCTCCGAATTGCAATTTGAAATTATAGGGATCTATATCAGATACAAATGGTTGATTTGAACCCGTAATTGCACCGAAAAATAGTGCTTAGTATTGATTAATCATTAATTAGTAAACTAATCATCTATTTTGTGTGCAGAAAACAGAGTATGCGGGGAGGCCAGATCTAAGGCCTTAGAGTTCAAATGAGCTTAAATCCTTTCAAGGCTATCAATGGCAATTAGTCTAGTAGAGAATTAAGCCAAGAAAGACAAGTTTGACCAAACATTGAATGCTTAATCTCTATTTTACCAAAGTCACCTGTAGATTTGATGAAGAGCTTAGATCTCACTGTAGACTTGATCAAATCAAAATCTGGCTTCACCAGCTTGTAGAGACCCTTGAAAACCACTAGGGCCAAGAGGAATTATAGCAATTTGATCTGGAGTAGTAGAGATCTCATTTCTCCTTCAGAAATGTGGCGCCAGCGATCTAGCAAAAATTGGCAGCTACGCTTGGCGGTTTGCGATTTTGTTTGAATGGGATGGCTAGCTATGGTTGCCTAGAATTATTTGCCCTAATAGTGCTTCTGGAGGGAGATCAAGCCCCTCTACTGGCTAGGGGTGCAAAGAGCTAGTTGAAAAGAGGTAAAAATCTTCTCTACTAATCCTAATTACCCAAGTGATAATGGGCTCACAAATTGATGGATTCTAGGGCTAGGCTCTGATAATATGTTAAATTTGTAGCTATGGTGGATCAAATGCTAGAATCCACATCATTAACAAAGAGATTAGATGATAATTAAGACGTGATTAGTGAACAATTAACTGATAGCTTAATGTAGGCATGGATAATCAAAAACCAGCAAATTCTCATTAGGCCAATGCCTCAATTTATAGAGTTTACATCCAAGCATCTATTCCCACTGATTTCTCCTTGATTCACTCCACCTCTTTTGCTTGATTCTCTCCACCTCTTCCCAGAATATCTCCACACCTCCTAAATCTCCTCATGCTACCCTTTATTCTCTCCCAGTAGATACTTCTCACCTTTTCGCTCTCTCACATTTATAGATTCTCTTTTACAGCCTATTCACTTGTATATGTCAACACCTCCCCTCAAGTGAATACTCCTAGCACACCTGGACCCTATACCAAGTTTCCCTCTTACTTGATAGTCCGCGACCAGTGCCTCAAGTTCCTAAACTCATAGTCCTTGACACACTCTCTCTCTATGTGTCCAAGGCTACTACAAGTGCCCGTGACCTTGACCAAAGTGCTCATACATACATCTACCACATGGCCGACATCATCGGCAGTGGCTGAGAGGTGGTTTTACTTTGTTGGGGTAAGTTACATTCGGTTGTAGGGTCTCTCTCTCTCTCTCTCTCTCTCTCTCTCTCTCTCTCTCTCTCTCTCTCTCTCTCTCTCTCTCAGAAAAGATGATCTGACTCCACTTCCTTAGGAGCCTCCATGAAGTTTGTTGATGTCGTTTCTTCTCCTCTGGGTTTGCTGTAGCAGTCTCTTGCCATGTGTCCTGGCTTTTCCAGAGTTTTGGCAAGTGATGGTCCTTCCTCGTACTCTACCTCTTTCTCGTCCTCGTCCTCGAGAGAATCCTCCTCAGGTGAAGAATGCTTTTTTTTTCTCCTGCTGTTGAGTCTAGCCATTTCTTCTCTTTGCCTCTGGTCTCTTGCTCTAGTAGAGCTCCTTCTATCCTTTTTAGCTACAATTCAGGTACATTCTTTAGTGTTGCTACAATGTTTTCATATTCACCTTTGTCCACACTCTTCAGAAGCACTGTTAGTGCCTCATCATCTTCTGTCTTTTTGCCAATAGCTGCCAGTTGTTGCTTAATGCTTTTATATTTGTTCAAGTGTGTGATTAAAGATTCACTTTTCTTTATGTCTAATCTCTAGAATTGTATTAACAGATTTATCTTTGAATTTTTTGCTTGTGTTCCAAATAATTTTTTGAGTTCATCCAATGCATCTTTTGCCCACTGTATCCTTGTGATGTGATGAATGATTTCATCATTTAAACTGAGTGCGATAAGTCCCAATGCTTTTTCAATCCTCCTCTTCCACTCATTTTTTCCTCTCACCTCTTTGCATTCATCTCTTCCCTCAACTAGCAAATTTGATCTGGAGTAGTAGAGATCTCATTTCTCCTTCGGAAATGTGGCGCCAGCGATTTAGCAAAAATTGGCAGCTACGCTTAGCGGTTTGCGATTTTGTTTGAATGGGATGGCTAGCTATGGTTGCCTAGAATTATTTGCCCTAATAGTGCTTCTGGAGGGAGATCAAGCCCCTCTACTGGCTAGGGGTGCAAAGAGCTAGTTGAAAAGAGGTAAAAATCTTAATTATCTACTAATCCTAATTAGCCAAGTGATAATGGGCTCACAAATTGATGGATTCTAGGGCTAGGCTCTGATAATATGTTAAATTTGCAGCTATGGTGGATCAAATGCTAGAATCCACATCATTAACAAAGAGATTAGATGATAATTAAGATGTGATTAGTGAGCAATTAACTGATAGCTTAATGTAGGCATGGATAATCAAAAACCAGCAAATTCTCATTAGGCCAATGCCTCAATTTATAGAGTTTACATCCAAGCATCTATTCCCACTGATTTCTCCTTGATTCACTCCACCTCTTTTGCTTGATTCTCTCCACCTCTTCCCAGAATATCTCCACACCTCCTAAATCTCCTCATGCTACCCTTTATTCTCTCCCAATAGATACTTCTCACCTTTTCACAGGCTCTCTCACATTTATAGTTTCTCTTTTACAGCCTATTCACTTGTATATGTCAACACCTCCCCTCAAGTGAATACTCCTAGCACACCTGGACCCTATACCAAGTTTCCCTCTTACTTGATAGTCCGCGACCAGTGCCTCAAGTCCCTAAACTCATAGTCCTTGACACTCTCTCTCTCTATGTGTCCAAGGCTACTACAAGTGCCTGTGACCTTGACCAAAGTGCTCATACATACATCTACCACATGGTGGCTGAGAGGTGGTTTTACTTTGTTGGGGCAGGTTACATTCGGTTGTAGGGTTTCTCTCTCTCTCTCTCTCTCTCTCTCTCTCTCTCTCTCTCTCTCTCTCTCTCTCTGTGAAAAGATGATCTGACTCCACTTCCTTAGGAGCCTCCATGAAGTTTGTTGATGTCGTTTCTTCTCCACTGGGTTTGCTGTAGCAGTCTCTTGCCATGTGTCCTGGCTTTTCCACAGTTTTTGCAAGTGATGGTCCTTCCTCTTACTCTACCTCCTTCTCGTCCTCGTCCTCGAGAGAATCCTTCTCAGGTAAAGAATGCTGTTTTTTCTCCTGTTGTTGAGTCTAGCCATTTCTTCTCTTTGCCTCTGGTCTCTTGCTCTAGTAGAGCTCCTTCTATCTTTTTTAGCTTCAATTCAGGTACATTCTTTAGTGTTGCTACAATGTTTCCATATTCACCTTTGTCCACACTCTTCAGAAGCACTGCTAGTGCCTCATCATCTTCTGTCTTTTTGCCAATAGCTGCCAGTTGTTGCTTAATGCTTTTATATTTGTTCAAGTGTGTGATTAAAGATTCACTTTCCTTCATGTCTAATTTCTAGAATTGTATTAACAGATTTATCTTTGAATTTTTTGCTTATGTTCCATATAATTTTTTAAGTTCATCCAATGCATCTTTTGCCCACTGTAGCCTTGTGATGTGATGAATGATTTCATCATTTAAACTGAGTGCGATAAGTCCCAATGCTTTTTCAATCCTCCTCTTTCACTCATTTTTCCCTCTCACCTCTTTGCATTCATCTCTTCCCTCAACTAGCCCCCACAGATTTTTCCTCATGAGCAGATACATGGCTTTTGTCTGCCATGTGTAAAACTGCTCCCCATAAATTTGGCTATCTCTTGTGCCGCCGTACTCATGATGATGTGAAGGGGGTGTTACATCTTGATCAAATTTCAAGATTCAAGAGCAATGTCTACCCTTTTACAACTCAATATAAGGTTTAGGTGGTGATGATTACAACAGCTTTATCAGCATAAAATCACCAAAAATTACATTAAACCAAGGGTAACAAATCTGTACGGAAGGGTTGGAGTATCAAACCATCTCCGAATTGCAATCTGAAATTATAGGGATCTGTGTCAGATACCAAATGGTTGATTTGAACCCGTAATTGCACCGAAAAATAGTGATTAGTATTGATTAATCATTGATTAGTAAACTAATCATCTATTTTATGTGCAAAAAACAGAGTATGCGGGGAGTCCGGATCTAAGGCCTTAGAGTTCAAATGAGCTTAAATCCTTTCAAGGCTATCAATGGCAATTAGTCTAGTAGAGAATTAAGCCAAGAAAGACAAGTTTGACCAAACATTGAATGCTTAATCTCTGTTTTACCAAAGTCACCTGTAGATTTGATGAGAGCTTAGATCTCACTGTAGACTTGATCAAATCAAAATCTGTCTTCACCATATTGTAGAGCACCCTTGAAAACCACTAGGGCCAATAGGAATTATAGCAATTTGATCTGGAGTAGTAGAGATCTCATTTCTCCTTCAGAAATGTGGTGCCAGCGATTTAGCAAAAATTGGCAGCTACGCTTGGCGGTTTGCGATTTTGTTCGAATGGGATGGCTAGCTATGGTTGCCTAGAACTATTTGCCCTAATAGTGCTTTTGGAGGGAGATCAAGCCCCTCTACTAGCTAGGGGTGCAAAGAGCTAGTTGAAAAGAGGTAAAAATCTTAATTATCTACTAATCCTAATTAGCCAAGTGATAATGGGCTCACAAATTGATGGATTCTAGGGCTAGGCTCTGATAATATGTTAAATTTGTAGCTATGGTGGATCAAATGCTAGAATCCATATCATTAACAAAGAGATTAGATGATAATTAAGATGTGATCAGTGAGCAATTAACTGATAGCTTAATGTAGGCATGGATAATCAAAAACCAGCAAATTCTCATTAGGCCAATGCCTCAATTTATAGAGTTTACATCCAAGCATCTTTTACCACTGATTTCTCCTTGATTCACTCCACCTCTTTTGCTTGATTCTCTCCACCTCTTCCCAAAATATCTCCACACCTCCTAAATCTCCTCATGCTACCCTTTATTCTCTCCCAGTAGATACTTCTCACCTTTTCACAGGCTCTCTCACATTTATAGATTCTCTTTTACAGCCTATTCACTTGTATATGTCAACACCTCTCCTCAAGTGAATACTCCTAGCACACCTGGACCCTATACCAAGTTTCTCTCTTACTTGATAGTCCGCGACCAGTGCCTCAAGTCCCTAAACTCATAGTCCTTGACACACTCTCTTTCTATGTGTCCAAGGCTACTACAAGTGCCCGTGACCTTGACCAAAGTGCTCATACATACATCTACCACATGGCCGACATCATCGGTGGCTGAGAGGTGGTTTTACTTTGTTGGGGCAGGTTACATTCGGTTGTAGGGTTTCTCTCTCTCTCTCTCTCTCTCTCTCTCTCTCTCTCTCTCTCTCTCTCTCTCTCTCTCTCAAAAGATGATCTGACTCCACTTCCTTAGGAGCTTCCATGAAGTTTGTTGATGTCGTTTCTTCTCCATTGGGTTTGCTGTAGCAGTCTATTGCCATGTGTCCTGGCTTTTCAAAAGTTTTGGCAAGTGATGGTCCTTCCTCGTACTCTACCTCTTTCTCGTCCTCGTCCCTCGAGAGAGTCCTCCTTAGGTGAAGAATGCTTTTTTTTCTCCTGCTGTTGAGTCTAGCCATTTCTTCTCTTTGCCTCTGGTCTCTTGCTCTAGTAGAGCTCCTTCTATCTTTTTTAGCTTCAATTCAGGTACCTTCTTTAGTGTTGCTACAATGTTTTCATACTCACCTTTGTCCACACTTTTCAGAAGCACTGTTAGTGCCTCATCATCTTCTGTCTTTTTGCCAATAGCTGCCAGTTGTTGCTTAATGCTTTTATATTCGTTCAAGTGTGTGATTAAAGATTCACTTTCCTTCATGTCTAATTGCTACAATGTTTTCATACTCACCTTTGTCCACACTCTTCAGAAGCACTGTTAGTGCCTCATCATCTTCTGTCTTTTTGCCAATAGCTGCCAGTTGTTGCTTAATGCTTTTATATTTGTTCAAGTGTGTGATTAAAGATTCACTTTCCTTCATGTCTAATTTCTAGAATTGTATTAACAGATTTATCTTTGAAATTTTTGCTTGTGTTCCAAATAATTTTTTGAGTTCATCCAATGCATCTTTTGCCCACTGTATCCTTGTGATGTGATGAATGATTTCATCATTTAAACTGAGTGCGATAAGTCCCAATGCTTTTTCAATCCTCCTCTTCCACTCATTTTTCCCTCTCACCTCTTTGCATTCATCTCTTCCCTCAACTAGCCCCCACAGATTTTTCCTCATGAGCAGATACATGGTTTTTGTCTGCCATGTGTAAAACTGCTCCCCATAAATTTGGCTATCTCTTGTGCCGCCGTACTCATGATGATGTGAAGGGGGTCTTACCTCTTGATCAAATTTCAAGATTCAAGGTCAATGTCTACCCTTTTACAACTCAATATAAGGTTTAGGTGGTGATGATTACAACAGCTTTATCAGCATAAAATCACCAAAAATTACATTAAACCAAGGGTAACAAATCTGTACGGAAGGGTTGGAGTATCAAACCATCTCCGAATTGCAATTTGAAATTATAGGGATCTGTATCAGATACCAAATGGTTGATTTGAACCCGTAATTGCACCGAAAAATAGTGATTAGTATTGATTAATCATTGATTAGTAAACTAATCATCTATTTTGTGTGCAGAAAACAGAGTATGCGAGGAGTCCAGATCTAAGGCCTTAGAGTTCAAATGAGCTTAAATCCTTTCAAGGCTATCAATGGCAATTAGTCTAGTAGAGAATTAAGCCAAGAAAGACAAGTTTGACCAAACATTGAATGCTTAATCTCTGTTTTACCAAAGTCACCTGTAGATTTGATGAAGAGCTTAGATCTCACTGTAGACTTGATCAAGTCAAAATCTGTCTTCACCAGCTTGTAGAGACCCTTGAAAACCACTAGGGCCAAGAGGAATTATAGCAATTTGATCTGGAGTAGTAGAGATCTCATTTCTCCTTCAGAAATGTGGCGCCAGCGATTTAGCAAAAATTGGCAGCTACGCTTGGCGATTTGCGATTTTGTTTGAATGGGATGGCTAGCTATGGTTGCCTAGAATTATTTGCCCTAATAGTGCTTCTGGAGGGAGATCAAGCCCCTCTACTGGCTAGGGGTGCAAAGAGCTAGTTGAAAAGAGGTAAAAATCTTAATTATCTACTAATCCTAATTAGCCAAGTGATAATGGGCTCACAAATTGATGGATTCTAGGGCTAGGCTCTGATAATATGTTAAATTTGCAGCTATGGTGGATCAAATGGTAGAATCTACATCATTAACAAAGAGATTAGATGATAATTAAGACGTGATTAGTCAGCAATTAACTGATAGCTTAATGTAGGCATGGATAATCAAAAACCAGCAAATTCTCATTAGGCCAATGCCTCAATTTATAGAGTTTACATCCAAGCATCTATTCCCACTGATTTCTCCTTGATTCACTCCACCTCTTTTGCTTGATTCTCTCCACCTCTTCCCAGAATATCTCCACACCTCCTAAATCTCCTCATGCTACCCTTTATTCTCTCCCAGTAGATACTTCTCACCTTTTCACAGGCTCTCTCACATTTATAGATTCTCTTTTACAGCCTATTCACTTGTATATGTCAACACCTCCCCTCAAGTGAATACTCCTAGCACACCTGGACCCTATACCAAGTTTCCCTCTTACTTGATAGTCCGCGACCAGTGCCTCAAGTCCCTAAACTCATAGTCCTTGACACTCTCTCTCTCTATGTGTCCAAGGCTACTACAAGTGCCCGTGACCTTGACCAAAGTGCTCATACATACATCTACCACATGGCCGACATCATCGGTGGCTGAGAGGTGGTTTTACTTTGTTGGGGCAGGTTACATTCGGTTGTAGGGTTCTCTCTCTCTCTCTCTCTCTCTCTCTCTCTCTCTCTCTCTCTCTCTCTCTCTCTCTCTCTCTCTCTCTCTTTCTCTCTCTCTCTCTCTCTCTCAGAAAAGATGATCTGACTCCACTTCCTTAGGAGCTTCCATGAAGTTTGTTGATGTCGTTTCTTTTCCACTGGTGGGTTTGCTGTAGCAGTCTCTTGCCATGTGTCCTGGCTTTTCCACAGTTTTGGCAAGTGATGGTCCTTCCTCGTACTCTACCTCTTTCTCGTCCTCGTCCTCGAGAGAATCCTCCTCAGGTGAAGAATCTAGAAATTAGACATGAAGGAAAGTGAATCTTTAATCACACACTTGAACAAATATAAAAGCATTAAGCAACAACTGGCAGCTATTGGCAAAAAGACAGAAGATGATGAGGCACTAACAGTGCTTCTGAAGAGTGTGGACAAAGGTGAATATGAAAACATTGTAGCAACACTAAAGAATGTACCTAAATTGAAGCTAAAAAAGATAGAAGGAGCTCTACTAGAGCAAGAGACCAGAGGCAAAGAGAAGAAATGGCTAGACTCAACAGCAGGAGCACCGTGTTCGCCTATCTAGAGCTCCTGTAGTCCTCAAAATAGTCCGTTTCCTTTGGGGGGAAGGGGCAAAAGCCTATTTGCTTGTGGAGGAAAGGGTGAGGGCTTTATCCCACATGCTCACTTTACTCCTTGGGGAGTGGGCTACATATAGGGCACGACTTCCCATAAGCTCTCACTTGAAAGAAAGCTATGGAGGCTCACTCTCCTATAGTAAAAAAAAAAATTTTGACACTTATACAGACACATATTTTAACCTTCATTTTCACATGTGATTTCGACGGTCATTTTGACATTTATATCGACGGCGAGACGGGTATTTCGACGACACAGCAACCATAGAAACTATGCATGGAAAATGGGTCATCCTGTAGTAGTGGTGATTTTCACTCCAAATAATGTGGGGGGGGGGGGTATATTTTTTAATAGCAAAGGTGCAAAGTGACAAAGATGGGCAACTTTGGTTAGTCTGTCAACTACCACGAAAATGGAGTTGTAACCTGATTGTGGGATACCTCACAATGGGGATTCCCCCCTCATGAATGAGGCGCCTCCTTCACATGTGCAATTGAGTTTTAAAACTGCAGTAGCACATGCTTCTACCCAATAGTAATCTGGCATGCTCTTTTCATTGAGCATCGCCCTTGCCACTTCACATATGACTCTATTCTTTCTCTCAGCCACACCATTCTGCTGAGGTGTATACCTGCAAGTCAGCTGTCTCCTTATTCCATGCTTCCTCAAGAAATGCTCAAAGGCTTTTGAGGTGTATTCACCACCTCCATCTGTCCTCAGACATTTAATCCAACAGCCATATTGCTTTTCTGCAAAAGCTTTGAAATCCATGAACTTTTCCAACACTTCACTCTTCTCTTTCAGAAAGTATATCCATGTCATCCTGCTGAAATCATCTATGAATGTAACATAGTATAAACTACCTTTGATAGATGGGTTTTGTGCAGGACCCCATACATCACTATGTACGATCTCAAGTGGCCTATTACTCATATTTCCTTCTCTAGGAAACCTCAATCTTGCCTGCTTCCCAAACTGACAGGCTTCACAAACATGCATATGTCCATCATATTTGAACCTAGGCAATCCATTGACAATGCCTCTTGTTTGCATGTTCTTTAATCTCTGTATATTGACATGTCCAATCCTCTTGTGCCACATATCAATGTCCTGTACCACATTCCTGGAGGCTCTTTGAGAACATGGCTGATTTTAGCTCAGGAATTCCAGCATCCACCAGCTTAAACAATCTTCCTTCTTTCTTGCCTTTAGCAATCACTCTACATCCATGTTTAAAATCTTCAACGAAGCATCCATGCTCATTGAAGCGAACCTGTAATCCCTGTTCCACCATTTGACCAACTGAGGCCAAGCTTTTAGTGATCGAAGGCACATACAACACATCTGACATAGACTTTGTCTGACCATTATGCATGACCAATGGTACACTTCCAACATGTGTAATGACATGCTGGGTATCATCACCTGTTTCCACATAGCCTTTGACATCCATTGGCTTCATATGCTCAAACCATTCACCATGGCATGTCATATGATTTGATGCTCCTAAGTCCATATACCATGTATCATCATTCTTAGCATTTGTTGTCATAGAACCCACAACATGCTTCATGGCAAACAAATGATTTGCAGTTCCATCATTGCTACTTGATGCATAGTTACCACCATGTTGTGCATAGTTTCCACCATAATGACCACCACGTTGTGCTCTTCCCCCTCTCAAATCATTCTGTTTGCGGAAACAATCTCTCGCCATATGACCATATTTGCCACAATAATGGCATTCCACATCTTGCATAGAATTTTGTTGGCCTTGCCAACGTCCTCGACCACGGGGGTTACCTCTGCCTCGCTGAGGTGCATATCCACGACCACCTCGAGCACCATAAGAAGGCTGAAAATTCTGTTGTGGAGGTCTATCTTGCCATCCACGACCATTACCACCACGTCCACGTGATGCAAATCTCCCCCTGCCTCTAAAACCTCTCTGCGAGTAAAAAGCCTGATTTCTGCCATCATCATGGCTAGAAGATGCATCCAGAAATGAATCACTGAGCTTGATTTCCTCAACCAACAAACGTGAAACCAACTCATCGACAAAGTCGGGTAGACCTGTACTCCTCACTGAGATAGATGTATCAAAGGATTTGTATTCCTTGCCAAGACCACGCAAGGTAATATCCACCAAATCATCATCAGGCATGGGGGCATTTATTGTGGCCAATGCATCTGCAAACTTCTTGATTTCTTGCACATAATCATGTATGCTCCTTTTATTCCTTTTCACATTGTGTATCTGCTGTCGCAATTGAGACTTGCGAGCACTCGTATCTGTATCAAACATCTTGACCAAAGTATCCCATGCATCTTTGGGATTCTCAGCATCCTGAATGTGTATGAGCATAGCATCAGATATACATATAGACAAATAATGCAGCACTTTGAATGCTCTCTCTGACCCTTGCTTGTGAGCAATAAGCTGCTGCTGTGTAGGTTGCCGAGGTAGCTCAGGCTCAGGCTCAGCACCTGTAATGAGATTCCAAAATCCTTTCCCTTTCAAGAAACTCTTTATCCTGTACTTCCATGCCTGAAAGTTCTTCCTATCCAGCTTTTCACCAACAATCTGAACTGGATTGTCCGACATGTTGCTCAATGCGTACACCTTCCGCACACTTCAAATCTGTAAATGAGCCTTCCTCAGCTCAACCACACTCCAATGAATGTGCCAGATACTCCAAGGTAGCCAACAAACTCCAAATTTGATGTAGAAAATCAACCTGTAATCATCCAAGATGAACTGACTCACGCAGTGCGGAATACCCTGAATTGACACGCCTTCCAAGGCTCCAAATCGCAATGTAATGGTGCAATCAAGTATGGGAAACTTGCATTGACACCTAATGAACCTCAATGTTGAGTATCAACTCCATCTGACATGTGTAATTATCAATTTTTGAAAACCCCTTTCTCTGTTTTTGGAAAAACCAAAAAAACCAAAAAAACCAAAAAAACCAGTAATGATTTGGCTCTAATTTCTTCAATATTTCACCAAATTGAGCAACCAGGCATTCATTAGCTTAGCATTAGTGTCCATCAACTCCATGTAAGAGGAATTTGTCCAATTGTAAAACACCAAGGATTAATTGCTCAATTAAAAATGCTCTGTTTCTCTGCAACCAGTGGACAGCCTGTTTTAATCAGCTCATTCCCAGCTCAATTAGGCATCATTGACCAAAAAAATCACATAGCCCTCTTCTCCAATGTATAAAGCATCCAATTGCTAAAGAAATTGTGGAAGATGTCAAGTACCCAATGAGAATTTGATCTCCTCGTAGTCAAAATGATCAAAATCTGCACAGTTTCCTCTGTTCTGGCTGCGCCGCTTGCTGTAGGGGGGGTTTAGGAGGGTTTGTGATGCTAATTGAAGATGGTTTGAAGTCCCCAAGACACCTAGGCATGTGTGTGACCCATCAATGCTTTGATTTTTACTAAAAATGTGCTCCAAATGCTTCAATTTTTGACTTGCTTTTCTCTGTTTTGTGTGAGCTCAAAAACCTGAGATTTCCATACATTTAAATGCTTCCAAAATTTGTTCAAGGCTTGCAAATGGGTTTCCAATACATCCCTCATTGTCAAATACATATGTCTTTTGCCAGAATCACTTGTATTTCCACCATACATCAATGTTCCCCAAGCTTTAATGGAAAGCTTCAAAAACTAGAATTTTGCTTTGCTTTGATTTGCTCTATTTTGCTTTGCTTTTGCCTGTATCACCTGCAATCCGCTCAAGGATGTTTAGAGGACCTTACCCAGTAGGCCAAGCCCTCAGATCTGATAGTATTTGGTGTGCTCCAAGCTTCACAGCTCCAATGGCCAGCTTCACAGCTTCTTTTCACAGCTTCTTCTTCTCCCTCTTCACTCACTCACTCATAAACCCTAATAAACAGCACAAGGCTCTGATACCATGTTGAAAGAACGGTAGAGGAGGAGGAGATACACACATAAGAGCAAACCCTAATGTATATTGCAAACCCTAACCATTGAGGGAAGCCATGTCCACCCTCACACACAGCATAATGCACTAATCCATAATCCACACAACACACAATGAGTTGTGTCCACACTCTACTAACCCTAGCTAATGTCCACACACTATGACCAGCTGGACACGCGGTCATTTATGTCTCACACATGTTCCTACCTAATCTGCTAGCACATAGCATAGCTGGCTCACACTGACATCGAGCTTGAATCTCAACAAATAATTCTAGGCAACCATAGCTAGCCATCCCATTCAAACAAAATCGCAAACCGCCAAACGTAGCTGCCAATTTTTGCTAAATCGCTGGCGCCACATTTCTGAAGGAGAAATGAGATCTCTACTACTCCAGATCAAATTGCTATAATTCCTCTTGGCCCTAGTGGTTTTCAAGGGTGCTCTACAACATGGTGAAGACAGATTTTGATTTGATCAAGTCTACAGTGAGATCTAAGCTCTTCATCAAATCTACAGGTGACTTTGGTAAAACAGAGATTAAGCATTCATGTTTGGTCAAATCTTGTCTTTCTTGGCTTAATTCTCTACTAGACTAATTGCCATTGATGGCCTTGAAAGGATTTAAGCTCATTTGAACTCTAAGGCCTTAGATCCGGACTCCCCGCATACTCTGTTTTTTGCACATAAAATAGATGATTAGTTTACTAATCAATGATTAATCAATACTAATCACTATTTTTCAGTGCAATTACGGGTTCAAATCAACCATTTGGTATCTGACACAGATCCCTATAATTTCAGATTGCAATTCGGAGATGGTTTGATACTCCAACCCTTCCGTACAGATTTGTTACCCTTGGTTTAATGTAATTTTTGGTGATTTTATGCTGATAAAGCTGTTGTAATCATCACCACCTAAACCTTATATTGAGTTGTAAAAGGGTAGACATTGCCCTTGAATCTTGAAATTTGATCAAGATGTAAGACCCCCTTCACATCATCATGAGTACGGCGGCACAAGAGATAGCCAAATTTATGGGGAGCAGTTTTACACATGGCAGACAAAAACCATGTATCTGCTCATGAGGAAAAATCTGTGGGGGCTAGTTGAGGGAAGAGATGAACGCAAAGAGGTGAGAGGGAAAAATGAGTGGAAGAGGAGGATTGAAAAAGCATTGGGACTTATCGCACTCAGTTTAAATGATGAAATCATTCATCACATCACAAGGATACAGTGGGCAAAAGATGCATTGGATGAACTCAAAAAATTATTTGGCACACAAGCAAAAAGTTCAAAGATAAATCTGTTAATACAATTCTAGAAATTAGACATGAAAGAAAGTGAATCTTTAATCACACACTTGAACAAATATAAAAGCATTAAGCAACAACTGGCAGCTATTGGCAAAAAGACAGAAGATGATGAGGCACTAGCAGTGCTTCTGAAGAGTGTGGACAAAGGTGAATATGAAAACATTGTAGCAACACTAAAGAATGTACCTCAATTGAAGCTAAAAAAGATAGAAGGAGCTCTACTAGAGCAAGAGACCAGAGGCAAAGAGAAGAAATGGCTAGACTCAACAGCAGGAGAAAAAAAAGCATTCTTTACCTGAGGAGGATTCTCTCGAGGACGAGGACGAGAAAGAGGTAGAGTAGGAGGAAGGACCATCACTTGCCAAAACTGTGGAAAAGCCAAGACACATGGCAAGAGACTGCTACAGCAAACCCAGTGGAGAAGAAACGACATCAACAAACTTCATGGAGGCTCCTAAGGAAGTGGAGTCAGATCATCTTTTCTGAGAGAGAGAGAGAGAGAGAGAGAGAGAGAGAGAGAGAAAACCCTACAACCGAATGTAACCTGCCCCAACAAAGTAAAACCACCTCTCAGCCACCGATGATGTCGGCCATGTGGCAGATGTATGTATGAGCACTTTGGTCAAGGTCACGGGCACTTGTAGTAGCCTTGGACACAGAGAGAGAGAGAGAGAGTGTCAAGGACTATGAGTTTAGGGACTTGAGGCACTGGTGGCCGACTATCAAGTAAGAGGGAAACTTGGTATAGGGTCCAGGTGTGCTAGGAGTATTCACTTGAGGGAAGGTGTTGACATATACAAGTGAATAGGCTGTAAAAGAGAATCTATAAATGTGAGAGAGCCTGTGAGAAGGTGACAAGTATCTACTGGGAGAGAATAAAGCGTAGCATGAGGAGATTTAGGAGGTGTGGAGACGTTCTGGGAAGAGGTGGAGAGAATCAAGCAAAAGAGGTGGAGTGAATCAAGGAGAAATCAGTGGGAATAGATGCTTGGATGTAAACTCTATAAATTGAGGCATTGGCCTAATGAGAATTTGCTGGTTTTTGATTATCCATGCCTACATTAAGCTATCAGTTAATTGCTCACTAATCACGTCTTAATTATCATCTAATCTTTTTGTTAAAGATGTTGATTCTAGCATTTGGTCCACCATAGCTGTAAATTTAACATATTATCAAAGCCTAGCCCTAGAATCCATCAATTTGTGAGCCCATTATCACTTGGCTAATTAGGACTAGTAGATAATTAAGATTTTTACCTCTTTTCAACTAGCTCTTTGCACCCCTAGCCAGTAGAGGGGCTTGATCTCTAGAAGCACTATTAGGGCAAATAATTCTAGGCAACCATAGCTAGCCATCCCATTCAAACAAAATCGCAAACCGCCAAGCATAGCTGCCAATTTTTGCTAAATCGCTGGTGCCACATTTCTCAAGGAGAAATGAGATCTCTACTACTCCAGATCAAATTGCTATAATTCCTCTTGGCCCTAGTGGTTTTCAAGGGTACTCTACAAGCTGGTGAAGACAGATTTTGATTTGATCAAGTCTACAGTGAGATCTAAGCTCTTCATCAAATCTACAGGTGACTTTGGTAAAACAGAGATTAAGCATTCAATGTTTGGTCAAATCTTGTCTTTCTTGGCTTAATTCTCTACTAGACTAACTGCCATTGATAGCCTTGAAAGGATTTAAGCTCATTTGAACTCTAAGGCCTTAGATCTGGACTCCCCGCATACTTTGTTTTCTGCACACAAAATAGATGATTAGTTTATTAATCAATGATTAATCAATACTAATCACTATTTTTTGGTGCAATTACCGGTTCAAATCAACCATTTGGTATCTGATACAGATCCCTATAATTTCAGATTGCAATTCGGAGATGGTTTGATACTCCAACCCTTCCGTAGTACAGATTTGTTACCCTTGGTTTAATGTAATTTTTGGTGATTTTATGCTGATAAAGCTATTGTAATCATCACCACCTAAACCTTATATTGAGTTGTAAAAGGGTAGACATTGCCCTTGAATCTTGAAATTTGATCAAGAGGTAAGATCCCCTTCACATCATCATGAGTGAGTACGGCGGCACAAGAGATGGCCAAATTTATGGGGAGCAGTTTTACACATGGCAGACAAAAACCATGTATCTGCTCATGAGGAAAAATCTGTGGGGGTTAGTTGAGGGAAGAGATGAATGCAAAGAGGTGAGAGAGAAAAATGAGTGGAAGAGGAGGATTGAAAAAGCATTGGGACTTATCGCACCTAGTTTAAATGATGAAATCATTCATCACATCACAAGGATACAGTGGGCAAAAGATGCATTGGATGAACTCAAAAAATTATTTGGAACACAAGCAAAAAATTCAAAGATAAATTTGTGAATACAATTCTAGAAATTAGACATGAAGGAAAGTGTGGTTTTCAAGGATGCTCTACAAGCTAGTGAAGACAAATTTTGATTTGATCAAGTCTACAGTGAGATCTAAGCTCTTCATCAAATCTACAGGTGACTTTGGTAAAACAGAGATTAAGCATTCAATGTTTGGTCAAATCTTGTCTTTCTTGGCTTAATTCTCTACTAGACTAATTGCCCTTGATAGCCTTGAAAGGATTTAAGCTCGTTTGAACTCTAAGGCCTTAGATCTGGACTCCCCACATACTCTAATTTTTGCACACAAAATAGATGATTAGTTTACTAATCAATGATTAATTAATACTAATCACTATTTTTCGGTGTAATTTCGGGCTCAAATCAACCATTTGGTATCTGATATAGATCCCTATAATTTCAGATTGCAATTCGGAGATGGTTTGATACTCCAACCCTTCCGTACAGATTTGTTACCCTTGGTTTAATGTAAATTTTGGTGATTTTATGCTGATAAAGCTGTTGTAATCATCACCACCTAAACCTTATATTGAGTTGTAAAAGGGTAGACATTGCCCTTGAATCCTGAGATTTGATCAAGAGGTAAGACCCCCTTCACATCATCATGAGTACGGTGGCACAAGAGATAGCCAAATTTATGGGGAGCAGTTTTACACATAGCAGACAAAAACCATGTATTTGCTCATGAGGGAAAATCTGTGGGGGCTAGTTGAGGATAGAGATGAATGCAAAGAGGTGAGAGGGAAAAATGAGTGGAAGAGGAGGATTGAAAAAGCATTGGGACTTATCGCACTCAGTGTAAATGATGAAATCATTCATCACATCATAAGGATACAGTGGGCAAAAAGATGCATTGGATGAACTCAAAAAATTATTTGGCACACAAGCAAAAAATTCAAAGATAAATCTGTTAATACAGTTCTAGAAATCATACATGAAGGAAAGTGAATCTTTAATCACACACTTGAACAAATATAAAAGCATTAAGCAACAACTGGCAGCTATTGGCAAAAAGATAGAAGATGATGAGGCACTAACAGTGCTTCTGAAGAGTGTGGACAAAGGGGAATATAAAAACATTGTAGCAACACTAAAGAATGTTCCTGAATTGAAGCTAAAAAAGATAGAAGAAGCACTACTAGAGCAAGAGACCAGAGGCAAAGAGAAGAAATGGCTAGACTCAACAGCAGGAGAAAAAAAAGCATTCTTTACCTGAGGAGGATTCTCTCGAGGACGAGGGTGAGAAAGAGGTAGAGTACGAGGAAGGACCATCACTTGCCAAAACTGTGGAAAAGCCAGGACACATGGCAAGAGACTGCTACAGCAAACCCAGTAGAGAAGAAACGACAACAACAAACTTCATGGAGGCTCCTAAGGAAGTGGAGTCAGATCATCTTTTTTGAGAGAGAGAGAGAGAGAGAGAGAGAGAGAGAGAGAGAGAAACCCTACAACTGAATGTAACCTACCCCAACAAAGTAAAACCACCTCTCAGCCACCGATGATGTCGGCCATGTGGTAGATGTATGTATGAGCACTTTGGTCAAGGTCACGGGCACTTGTAGTAGCCCTGGACACATATAGAGAGAGAGTGTCAAGGACTATAAGTTTAGGGACTTGAGGCACTGTGGTCGCGGACTATCAAGTAAGAGGGAAACTTGGTATAGAGTCCAGGTGTGCTAGGAGTATTCACTTGAGGGGAGGTGTTGACATATACAAGTGAATAGGCTGTAAAAGAGAATCTATAAATGTAAGAGAGCGTGTGAAAAGGTGAGAAGTATCTACTGGGAGAGAATAAAGGGTAGCATGAGGAGATTTAGGAGGTGTGGAGATATTCTGGGAAGAGGTGGAGAGAATCAAGCAAAAGAGGTGGAGTGAATCAAGGAGAAATCAGTGGAAATAGATGCTCGGATGTAAACTCTATAAATTGAGGCATTGGCCTAATGAGAATTTGCTGGTTTTTTATTATCCATGCCTACATTAAGCTATCAATTAATTGCTCACTAATCACGTCTTAATTATCATCTAATCTCTTTGTTAATGATATGGATTCTAGCATTTGATCCACGATAGGTGCAAATTTAACATATTATCAGAGCCTAGCCCTAGAATCCATCAATTTGTGAGCCCATTATCACTTGGCTAATTAGGATTAGTGGATAATTAAGATTTTTACCTCTTTTCAACTAGCTCTTTGCACCCCTAGCTAGTAGAGGGGCTTGATCTCCACCAGAAGCACTATTAGGGCAAATAATTCTAGGCAACCATAGCTAGCCATCCCATTCAAACAAAATCGCAAACCGCCAAGCGTAGCTGCCAATTTTTGCTAAATCACTGGTGCCACATTTCTGAAGGAGAAAGAGATCTCTACTACTCCAGATCAAATTGCTATAATTCCTCTTGGCCCTAGTGGTTTTCAAGGGTGCTCTACAAGCTGGTGAAGACAGATTTTGATTTGATCAAGTCTACAGTGAGATCTAAGCTCTTCATCAAATCTACAAGTGACTTTGGTAAAAACAGAGATTAAGCATTCAATTTTTGGTCAAATCTTGTCTTTCTTGGCTTAATTCTCTACTAGACTAATTGCCATTGATAGCCTTGAAAGGATTTAAGCTCATTTGAACTCTAAGGCCTTAGATCCGGACTCCCCGCATACTCTGTTTTTTGCACACAAAATAGATGATTAGTTTACTAATCAATGATTAATCAATACTAATTACTATTTTTTAGTGCAATTACGGGTTCAAATCAACCATTTGGTATCTGATACAAATCCCTATAATTTCAAATTGCAATTCGGAGATGGTTTGATACTCCAACCCTTCCGTACAGATTTGTTACCCTTGGTTTAATGTAATTTTTGGTGATTTTATGCTGATAAAGCTGTTGTAATCATCACCACCTAAACCTTATATTGAGTTGTAAAAGGGTAGACATTGCCCTTGAATCTTGAAATTTGATCAAGAGATAAGACCTCCTTCACATCATCATGAGTACGGCGGCACAACAGATAGCCAAATTTATGGGGAGCAGTTTTACACATGGCAGACAAAAACCATGTATCTGCTCATGAGGAAAAATCTGTGGGGGCTAGTTGAGGGAAGAGATGAATGCAAAGAGGTGAGAGGGAAAAATGAGTGGAAGAGGAGGATTGAAAAAGCATTGGGACTTATCGCACTCAGTTTAAATGATGAAATCATTCATCACATCACAAGGATAGAGTGGGCAAAAGATGCATTGGATGAACTCAAAAAATTATATGGAACACAAGCAAAAAATTCAAAGATAAATTTGTGAATACAATTCTAGAAATTAGACATGAAGGAAAGTGAATCTTTAATCACACACTTGAACAAATATAAAAGCATTAAGCAACAACTGGCAGCTATTGGCAAAAAGATAGAAGATGATGAGGCACTAACAGTGCTTCTGAAGAGTGTGGACAAAGGGGAATATGAAAACATTGTAGCAACACTAAAGAATGTTCCTGAATTGAAGCTAAAAAAGATAGAAGAAGCACTACTAGAGCAAGAGACCAGAGGCAAAGAGAAGAAATGGCTAGACTCAACAGCAGGAGAAAAAAAAGCATTCTTCACCTGAGGAGGATTCTCTCGAGGACGAGGGTGAGAAAGAGGTAGAGTACGAGGAAGGACCATCACTTGCCAAAACTGTGGAAAAGCCAGGACACATGGCAAGAGACTGCTACAGCAAACCCAGTGGAGAAGAAACGACAACAACAAACTTCATGGAGGCTCCTAAGGAAGTGGAGTCAGATCATCTTTTTTGAGAGAGAGAGAGAGAGAGAGAGAGAGAGAGAGAGAGAGAGAGAGAGAGAAACCCTACAACCGAATGTAACCTGCCCCAACAAAGTAAAACCACCTCTCAGCCATCGATGATGTCGGCCATGTGGTAGATGTATGTATGAGCACTTTGGTCAAGGTCACGGGCACTTGTAGTAGCCTTGGACACATATAGAGAGAGAGTGTCAAGGACTATGAGTTTAGGGACTTGAGGCACTGGTCGTGGACTATCAAGTAAGAGGGAAACTTGGTATAGGGTCCAGGTGTGCTAGGAGTATTCACTTGAGGGGAGGTGTTGACATATACAAGTGAATAGGCTGTAAAAGAGAATCTATAAATGTGAGAGAACGTGTGAAAAGGTGAGAAGTATCTACTGGGAGAGAATAAAGGGTAGCATGAGGAGATTTAGGAGGTGTGGAGATATTCTGGGAAGAGGTGGAGAGAATCAAGCAAAAGAGGTGGAGTGAATCAAGGAGAAATCAGTGGGAATAGATGCTTGGATGTAAACTCTATAAATTGAGGCATTGGCCTAATGAGAATTTGCTGGTTTTTGATTATCCATGCCTACATTAAGCTATCAATTAATTGCTCACTAATCACGTCTTAATTATCATCTAATCTCTTTGTTAATGATGTGGATTCTAGCATTTGATCCACGATAGGTGCAAATTTAACATATTATCAGAGCCTAGCCCTAGAATCCATCAATTTGTGAGCCCATTATCACTTGGCTAATTAGGATTAGTAGATAATTAAGATTTTTACCTCTTTTCAACTAGCTCTTTGCACCCCTAGCCAGTAGAGGGGCTTGATCTCCCTCCAGAAGCACTATTAGGGCAAATAATTCTAGGCAACCATAGCTAGCCATCCCATTCAAACAAAATCGCAAACCGCCAAGCGTAGCTGCCAATTTTTGCTAAATCGCTGGCACCACATTTCTAATACTACTACTCCAGATCAAATTGCTATAATTCCCCTTGGCCCTAGTGGTTTTCAAGGGTACTCTACAAGCTGGTGAAGACAGATTTTGATTTGATCAAGTCTACAGTGAGATCTAAGCTCTTCATCAAATCTACAGGTGACTTTGGTAAAACAGAGATTAAGCATTCAATTTTTGGTCAAATCTTGTCTTTCTTGGCTTAATTCTCTACTAGACTAATTGCCATTGATAGCTTTGAAAGAATTTAAGCTCATTTGAACTCTAAGGCCTTAGATCTGGACTCCCCGCATACTCTATTTTCTGCACACAAAATAGATGATTAGTTTACTAATCAATGACTAATCAATACTAATCACTATTTTTCGATGCAATTACGGGTTCAAATCAACCATTTGGTATCTGATACAGATCCTTATAATTTCAGATTGCAATTCGGAGATGGTTTGATACTCCAACCCTTCCGTACAGATTTGTTACCCTTGGTTTAATGTAATTTTTGGTGATTTTATGCTGATAAAGCTGTTGTAATCATCACCACCTAAACCTTATATTGAGTTGTAAAAGGGTAGACATTGCCCTTGAATCTTGAAATTTGATCAAGATGTAAGACCCCCTTCACATCATCATGAGTACGGCGGCACAAGAGATAGCCAAATTTATGGGGAGCAGTTTTACACATGGCAGACAAAAACCATGTATCTGCTCATGAGGAAAAATCTGTGGGGGCTAGTTGAGGGAAGAGATGAACGCAAAGAGGTGAGAGGGAAAAATGAGTGGAAGAGGAGGATTGAAAAAGCATTGGGACTTATCGCACTCAGTTTAAATGATGAAATCATTCATCACATCACAAGGATACAGTGGGCAAAAGATGCATTGGATGAACTCAAAAAATTATTTGGCACACAAGCAAAAAATTCAAAGATAAATCTGTTAATACAATTCTAGAAATTAGACATGAAAGAAAGTGAATCTTTAATCACACACTTGAACAAATATAAAAGCATTAAGCAACAACTGGCAGCTATTGGCAAAAAGACAGAAGATGATGAGGCACTAACAGTGCTTCTGAAGAGTGTGGACAAAGGTGAATATGAAAACATTGTAGCAACACTAAAGAATGTACCTCAATTGAAGCTAAAAAAGATAGAAGGAGCTCTACTAGAGCAAGAGACCAGAGGCAAAGAGAAGAAATGGCTAGACTCAACAGCAGGAGAAAAAAAAGCATTCTTTACCTGAGGAGGATTCTCTCGAGGACGAGGACGAGAAAGAGGTAGAGTAGGAGGAAGGACCATCACTTGCCAAAACTGTGGGAAAGCCAAGACACATGGCAAGAGACTGCTACAGCAAACCCAGTGGAGAAGAAACGACATCAACAAACTTCATGGAGGCTCCTAAGGAAGTGGAGTCAGATCATCTTTTCTGAGAGAGAGAGAGAGAGAGAGAGAGAGAGAGAGAGAGAGAGAGAGAGAGAGAGAGAGAGAGAGAGAGAGAGAGAGAGAGAGAGAGAGAAAACCCTACAACCGAATGTAACCTGCCCCAACAAAGTAAAACCACCTCTCAGCCACCGATGATGTCGGCCATGTGGCAGATGTATGTATGAGCACTTTGGTCAAGGTCACGGGCACTTGTAGTAGCCTTGGACACAGAGAGAGAGAGAGAGTGTCAAGGACTATGAGTTTAGGGACTTGAGGCACTGGTCGCCGACTATCAAGTAAGAGGAAAACTTGGTATAGGGTCCAGGTGTGCTAGGAGTATTCACTTGAGGGAAGGTGTTGACATATACAAGTGAATAGGCTGTAAAAGAGAATCTATAAATGTGAGAGAGCCTGTGAGAAGGTGACAAGTATCTACTGGGAGAGAATAAAGCGTAGCATGAGGAGATTTAGGAGGTGTGGAGACGTTCTGGGAAGAGGTGGAGAGAATCAAGCAAAAGAGGTGGAGTGAATCAAGGAGAAATCAGTGGGAATAGATGCTTGGATGTAAACTCTATAAATTGAGGCATTGGCCTAATGAGAATTTGCTGGTTTTTGATTATCCATGCCTACATTAAGCTATCAGTTAATTTCTCACTAATCACGTCTTAATTATCATCTAATCTTTTTGTTAAAGATGTTGATTCTTGCATTTGGTCCACCATAGCTGTAAATTTAACATATTATCAAAGCCTAGCCCTAGAATCCATCAATTTGTGAGCCCATTATCACTTGGCTAATTAGGACTAGTAGATAATTAAGATTTTTACCTCTTTTCAACTAGCTCTTTGCACCCCTAGCCAGTAGAGGGGCTTGATCTCTAGAAGCACTATTAGGGCAAATAATTCTAGGCAACCATAGCTAGCCATCCCATTCAAACAAAATCGCAAACCGCCAAGCATAGCTGCCAATTTTTGCTAAATCGCTGGTGCCACATTTCTCAAGGAGAAATGAGATCTCTACTACTCCAGATCAAATTGCTATAATTCCTCTTGGCCCTAGTGGTTTTCAAGGGTACTCTACAAGCTGGTGAAGACAGATTTTGATTTGATCAAGTCTACAGTGAGATCTAAGCTCTTCATCAAATCTACAGGTGACTTTGGTAAAACAGAGATTAAGCATTCAATGTTTGGTCAAATCTTGTCTTTCTTGGCTTAATTCTCTACTAGACTAACTGCCATTGATAGCCTTGAAAGGATTTAAGCTCATTTGAACTCTAAGGCCTTAGATCTGGACTCCCCGCATACTTTGTTTTCTGCACACAAAATAGATGATTAGTTTATTAATCAATGATTAATCAATACTAATCACTATTTTTTGGTGCAATTACCGGTTCAAATCAACCATTTGGTATCTGATACAGATCCCTATAATTTCAGATTGCAATTCGGAGATGGTTTGATACTCCAACCCTTCCGTAGTACAGATTTGTTACCCTTGGTTTAATGTAATTTTTGGTGATTTTATGCTGATAAAGCTGTTGTAATCATCACCACCTAAACCTTATATTGAGTTGTAAAAGGGTAGACATTGCCCTTGAATCTTGAAATTTGATCAAGAGGTAAGATCCCCTTCACATCATCATGAGTGAGTACGGCGGCACAAGAGATAGCCAAATTTATGGGGAGCAGTTTTACACATGGCAGACAAAAACCATGTATCTGCTCATGAGGAAAAATCTGTGGGGGTTAGTTGAGGGAAGAGATGAATGCAAAGAGGTGAGAGAGAAAAATGAGTGGAAGAGGAGGATTGAAAAAGCATTGGGACTTATCGCACCTAGTTTAAATGATGAAATCATTCATCACATCACAAGGATACAGTGGGCAAAAGATGCATTGGATGAACTCAAAAAATTATTTGGAACACAAGCAAAAAATTCAAAGATAAATTTGTGAATACAATTCTAGAAATTAGACATGAAGGAAAGTGTGGTTTTCAAGGATGCTCTACAAGCTAGTGAAGACAAATTTTGATTTGATCAAGTCTACAGTGAGATCTAAGCTCTTCATCAAATCTACAGGTGACTTTGGTAAAACAGAGATTAAGCATTCAATGTTTGGTCAAATCTTGTCTTTCTTGGCTTAAATCTCTACTAGACTAATTGCCCTTGATAGCCTTGAAAGGATTTAAGCTCGTTTGAACTCTAAGGCCTTAGATCTGGACTCCCCACATACTCTAATTTTTGCACACAAAATAGATGATTAGTTTACTAATCAATGATTAATTAATACTAATCACTATTTTTCGGTGTAATTTCGGGCTCAAATCAACCATTTGGTATCTGATATAGATCCCTATAATTTCAGATTGCAATTCGGAGATGGTTTGATACTCCAACCCTTCCGTACAGATTTGTTACCCTTGGTTTAATGTAAATTTTGGTGATTTTATGCTGATAAAGCTGTTGTAATCATCACCACCTAAACCTTATATTGAGTTGTAAAAGGGTAGACATTGCCCTTGAATCCTGAGATTTGATCAAGAGGTAAGACCCCCTTCACATCATCATGAGTACGGTGGCACAAGAGATAGCCAAATTTATGGGGAGCAGTTTTACACATAGCAGACAAAAACCATGTATTTGCTCATGAGGGAAAATCTGTGGGGGCTAGTTGAGGATAGAGATGAATGCAAAGAGGTGAGAGGGAAAAATGAGTGGAAGAGGAGGATTGAAAAAGCATTGGGACTTATCGCACTCAGTGTAAATGATGAAATCATTCATCACATCATAAGGATACAGTGGGCAAAAAGATGCATTGGATGAACTCAAAAAATTATTTGGCACACAAGCAAAAAATTCAAAGATAAATCTGTTAATACAGTTCTAGAAATCATACATGAAGGAAAGTGAATCTTTAATCACACACTTGAACAAATATAAAAGCATTAAGCAACAACTGGCAGCTATTGGCAAAAAGATAGAAGATGATGAGGCACTAACAGTGCTTCTGAAGAGTGTGGACAAAGGGGAATATAAAAACATTGTAGCAACACTAAAGAATGTTCCTGAATTGAAGCTAAAAAAGATAGAAGAAGCACTACTAGAGCAAGAGACCAGAGGCAAAGAGAAGAAATGGCTAGACTCAACAGCAGGAGAAAAAAAAGCATTCTTTACCTGAGGAGGATTCTCTCGAGGACGAGGGTGAGAAAGAGGTAGAGTACGAGGAAGGACCATCACTTGCCAAAACTGTGGAAAAGCCAGGACACATGGCAAGAGACTGCTACAGCAAACCCAGTAGAGAAGAAACGACAACAACAAACTTCATGGAGGCTCCTAAGGAAGTGGAGTCAGATCATCTTTTTTGAGAGAGAGAGAGAGAGAGAGAGAGAGAGAGAGAGAGAGAAACCCTACAACTGAATGTAACCTACCCCAACAAAGTAAAACCACCTCTCAGCCACCGATGATGTCGGCCATGTGGTAGATGTATGTATGAGCACTTTGGTCAAGGTCACGGGCACTTGTAGTAGCCCTGGACACATATAGAGAGAGAGTGTCAAGGACTATAAGTTTAGGGACTTGAGGCACTGTGGTCGCGGACTATCAAGTAAGAGGGAAACTTGGTATAGAGTCCAGGTGTGCTAGGAGTATTCACTTGAGGGGAGGTGTTGACATATACAAGTGAATAGGCTGTAAAAGAGAATCTATAAATGTAAGAGAGCGTGTGAAAAGGTGAGAAGTATCTACTGGGAGAGAATAAAGGGTAGCATGAGGAGATTTAGGAGGTGTGGAGATATTCTGGGAAGAGGTGGAGAGAATCAAGCAAAAGAGGTGGAGTGAATCAAGGAGAAATCAGTGGAAATAGATGCTCGGATGTAAACTCTATAAATTGAGGCATTGGCCTAATGAGAATTTGCTGGTTTTTTATTATCCATGCCTACATTAAGCTATCAATTAATTGCTCACTAATCACGTCTTAATTATCATCTAATCTCTTTGTTAATGATGTGGATTCTAGCATTTGATCCACGATAGGTGCAAATTTAACATATTATCAGAGCCTAGCCCTAGAATCCATCAATTTGTGAGCCCATTATCACTTGGCTAATTAGGATTAGTGGATAATTAAGATTTTTACCTCTTTTCAACTAGCTCTTTGCACCCCTAGCTAGTAGAGGGGCTTGATCTCCAGAAGCACTATTAGGGCAAATAATTCTAGGCAACCATAGCTAGCCATCCCATTCAAACAAAATCGCAAACCGCCAAGCGTAGCTGCCAATTTTTGCTAAATCACTGGTGCCACATTTCTGAAGGAGAAAGAGATCTCTACTACTCCAGATCAAATTGCTATAATTCCTCTTGGCCCTAGTGGTTTTCAAGGGTGCTCTACAAGCTGGTGAAGACAGATTTTGATTTGATCAAGTCTACAGTGAGATCTAAGCTCTTCATCAAATCTACAAGTGACTTTGGTAAAAACAGAGATTAAGCATTCAATTTTTGGTCAAATCTTGTCTTTCTTGGCTTAATTCTCTACTAGACTAATTGCCATTGATAGCCTTGAAAGGATTTAAGCTCATTTGAACTCTAAGGCCTTAGATCCGGACTCCCCGCATACTCTGTTTTTTGCACACAAAATAGATGATTAGTTTACTAATCAATGATTAATCAATACTAATTACTATTTTTTAGTGCAATTACAGGTTCAAATCAACCATTTGGTATCTGATACAAATCCCTATAATTTCAAATTGCAATTCGGAGATGGTTTGATACTCCAACCCTTCCGTACAGATTTGTTACCCTTGGTTTAATGTAATTTTTGGTGATTTTATGCTGATAAAGCTGTTGTAATCATCACCACCTAAACCTTATATTGAGTTGTAAAAGGGTAGACATTGCCCTTGAATCTTGAAATTTGATCAAGAGATAAGACCTCCTTCACATCATCATGAGTACGGCGGCACAACAGATAGCCAAATTTATGGGGAGCAGTTTTACACATGGCAGACAAAAACCATGTATCTGCTCATGAGGAAAAATCTGTGGGGGCTAGTTGAGGGAAGAGATGAATGCAAAGAGGTGAGAGGGAAAAATGAGTGGAAGAGGAGGATTGAAAAAGCATTGGGACTTATCGCACTCAGTTTAAATGATGAAATCATTCATCACATCACAAGGATAGAGTGGGCAAAAGATGCATTGGATGAACTCAAAAAATTATATGGAACACAAGCAAAAAATTCAAAGATAAATTTGTGAATACAATTCTAGAAATTAGACATGAAGGAAAGTGAATCTTTAATCACACACTTGAACAAATATAAAAGCATTAAGCAACAACTGGCAGCTATTGGCAAAAAGATAGAAGATGATGAGGCACTAACAGTGCTTCTGAAGAGTGTGGACAAAGGGGAATATGAAAACATTGTAGCAACACTAAAGAATGTTCCTGAATTGAAGCTAAAAAAGATAGAAGAAGCACTACTAGAGCAAGAGACCAGAGGCAAAGAGAAGAAATGGCTAGACTCAACAGCAGGAGAAAAAAAAGCATTCTTCACCTGAGGAGGATTCTCTCGAGGACGAGGGTGAGAAAGAGGTAGAGTACGAGGAAGGACCATCACTTGCCAAAACTGTGGAAAAGCCAGGACACATGGCAAGAGACTGCTACAGCAAACCCAGTGGAGAAGAAACGACAACAACAAACTTCATGGAGGCTCCTAAGGAAGTGGAGTCAGATCATCTTTTTTGAGAGAGAGAGAGAGAGAGAGAGAGAGAGAGAGAGAGAGAGAGAGAGAGAGAGAAACACTACAACCGAATGTAACCTGCCCCAACAAAGTAAAACCACCTCTCAGCCATCGACGATGTCGGCCATGTGGTAGATGTATGTATGAGCACTTTGGTCAAGGTCACGGGCACTTGTAGTAGCCTTGGACACATATAGAGAGAGAGTGTCAAGGACTATGAGTTTAGGGACTTGAGGCACTGGTCGCGGACTATCAAGTAAGAGGGAAACTTGGTATAGGGTCCAGGTGTGCTAGGAGTATTCACTTGAGGGGAGGTGTTGACATATACAAGTGAATAGGCTGTAAAAGAGAATCTATAAATGTGAGAGAGCGTGTGAAAAGGTGAGAAGTATCTACTGGGAGAGAATAAAGGGTAGCATGAGGAGATTTAGGAGGTGTGGAGATATTCTGGGAAGAGGTGGAGAGAATCAAGCAAAAGAGGTGGAGTGAATCAAGGAGAAATCAGTGGGAATAGATGCTTGGATGTAAACTCTATAAATTGAGGCATTGGCCTAATGAGAATTTGCTGGTTTTTGATTATCCATGCCTACATTAAGCTATCAATTAATTGCTCACTAATCACATCTTAATTATCATCTAATCTCTTTGTTAATGATGTGGATTCTAGCATTTGATCCACGATAGGTGCAAATTTAACATATTATCAGAGCCTAGCCCTAGAATCCATCAATTTGTGAGCCCATTATCACTTGGCTAATTAGGATTAGTAGATAATTAAGATTTTTACCTCTTTTCAACTAGCTCTTTGCACCCCTAGCCAGTAGAGGGGCTTGATCTCCCTCCAGAAGCACTATTAGGGCAAATAATTCTAGGCAACCATAGCTAGCCATCCCATTCAAACAAAATCGCAAACCGCCAAGCGTAGCTGCCAATTTTTGCTAAATCGCTGGCACCACATTTCTAATACTACTACTCCAGATCAAATTGCTATAATTCCCCTTGGCCCTAGTGGTTTTCAAGGGTACTCTACAAGCTGGTGAAGACAAATTTTGATTTGATCAAGTCTACAGTGAGATCTAAGCTCTTCATCAAATCTACAGGTGACTTTGGTAAAACAGAGATTAAGCATTCAATTTTTGGTCAAATCTTGTCTTTCTTGGCTTAATTCTCTACTAGACTAATTGCCATTGATAGCTTTGAAAGAATTTAAGCTCATTTGAACTCTAAGGCCTTAGATCTGGACTCCCCACATACTCTATTTTTTGCACACAAAATAGATGATTAGTTTACTAATCAATGACTAATCAATACTAATCACTATTTTTCGATGCAATTACGGGTTCAAATCAACCATTTGGTATCTGATACAGATCCTTATAATTTCAGATTGCAATTCGGAGATGGTTTGATACTCCAACCCTTCCGTACAGATTTGTTACCCTTGGTTTAATGTAATTTTTGGTGATTTTATGCTGATAAAGCTGTTGTAATCATCACCACCTAAACCTTATATTGAGTTGTAAAAGGGTAGACATTGCCCTTGAATCTTGAAATTTGATCAAGAGGTAAGACCCCCTTCACATTATCATGAGTACGGCGGCACAAGAGATAGCCAAATTTATGGGGAGCAGTTTTACACATGGCAGACAAAAACCATGTATCTGCTCATGAGGAAAAATCTGTGGGGGCTAGTTGAGGGAAGAGATGAATGCAAAGAGGTGAGAGGGAAAAATGAGTGGAAGAGGAGGATTGCAGCATTGGGACTTATCGCACTCAGTTTAAATGATGAAATCATTCATCACATCACAAGGATACAGTGGGCAAAAGATGCAGTGGATGAACTCAAAAATTATATGGAACACAAGCAAAAAATTCAAAGATAAGTCTGTTAATACAATTCTAGAAATTAGACATGAAGGAAAGTGAATCTTTAATCACACACTTGAACAAATATAAAAGCATTAAGCAACAACTGGCAGCTATTGGCAAAAAGACAGAAGATGATGAGGCACTAGCAGTGCTTCTGAAGAGTGTGGACAAAGGTGAATTTGAAAACATTGTAGCAACACTAAAGAATGTACCTGAATTGAAGCTAAAAAAGATAGAAGGAGCTCTACTAGAGCAAGAGACCTGAGATAAAGAGAAGAAATGGCTAGACTCAACAGCAGGAGAAAAAAAGCATTCTTCACCTGAGGAGGATTCTCTCGAGGACGAGGACGAGAAAGAGGTAGAGTAGGAGGAAGGACCATCACTTGCCAAAACTGTCAAAAAGCAAGGACACATGGCAAGAGACTGCTACAGCAAACCCAGTGGAGAAGAAACGACATCAACAAACTTCATGGAGGCTCCTAAGGAAGTGGAGTCAGATCATCTTTTCTGAGAGAGAGAGAGAGAGAGAGAGAGAGAGAGAGAGAGAGAGAGAGAGAGAAACCCTACAACCGAATGTAACCTGCCCCAACAAAGTAAAACCACCTCTCAGCCACCGATGATGTCGGCCATGTGGTAGATGTATGTATGAGCACTTTGGTCAAGGTCACGGGCACTTGTAGTAGCCTTGGACACATAGAGAGAGAGAGAGTGTCAAGGACTATGAGTTTAGGGACTTGAGGCATTGGTCGCGGACTATCAAGTAAGAGGGAAACTTAGTATGGTGTCCAGGTATAGTGTCCAGGTGTGCTAGGAGTATTCACTTGAGGGGAGCTGTAGGCTCCTAAGGAAGTGGAGTCAGATCATCTTTTCTGAGAGAGAGAGAGAGAGAGAGAGAGAGAGAGAGAGAGAGAGAGAGAGAGAGAGAGAGAGAGAGAGAGAGAGACCCTAGAACCGAATGTAACCTGCCCCAACAAAGTAAAACCACCTCTCAGCCACCGATGATGTCGGCCATGTGGTAGATGTATGTATGAGCACTTTGGTCAAGGTCACGGGCACTTGTAGTAGCCTTGGACACATAGAGAGAGAGAGAGAGTGTGTCAAGGACTATGAGTTTAGGGACTTGAGGCACTGGTCGCGGACTATCAAGTAAGAGGGAAACTTGGTATAGGGTCCAGGTGTGCTAGGAGTATTCACTTGAGGGGAGGTGTTGACATATACAAGTGAATAGGCTGTAAAAGAGAATCTATAAATGTGAGAGAGCCTGTGAAAAGGTGAGAAGTATCTACTGGGAGAGAATAAAGGGTAGCATGAGGAGATTTAGGAGGTGTGGAGATATTCTGGGAAGAGGTGGAGAGAATCAAGCAAAAGAGGTGGAGTGAATCAAGGAGAAATCAGTGGGAATAGATGCTTGGATGTAAACTGTATAAATTGAGGCATTGGCCTAATGAGAATTTGCTGGTTTTTGATTATCCATGCCTACATTAAGCTATCAGTTAATTGCTCAC
This sequence comes from Cibotium barometz, assembly GCF_041138505.1. Taxonomy (NCBI): domain Eukaryota; kingdom Viridiplantae; phylum Streptophyta; class Polypodiopsida; order Cyatheales; family Cibotiaceae; genus Cibotium; species Cibotium barometz. Next base: position 2,502,174 of record NC_141047.1, on the reverse strand, counting down.
TGATCACATCTTAATTATCATTTAATCTCTTTGTTAATGATGTGGATTCTAGCATTTTATCCACCATAGCTGTAAATTTAACATATTATCAGAGCCTAGCCCTAGAATCCATCAATTTGTGAGCCCATTATCACTTGGCTAATTAGGATTAGTAGATAATTAAGATTTTTACCTCTTTTCAACTAGCTCTTTGCACCCCTAGCCAGTAGAGGGGCTTGATCTCCCTCCAGAAGCACTATTAGGGCAAATAATTCTAGGCAACCATAGCTAGCCATCCCATTCAAACAAAATCGCAAACCGCCAAGCGTAGTTGCCAATTTTTGCTAAATCGCTGGCGCCATATTTTTGAAGGAGAAATGAGATCTCTACTACTCCAGATCAAATTGCTATAATTCCTCTTGGCCCTAGTGGTTTTCAAGGGTGCTCTACAAGCTGGTGAAGACAGATTTTGATTTGATCAAGTCTATAGTGAGATCTAAGCTCTTCATCAAATCTACAGGTGACTTTGGTAAAACAGAGATTAAGCATTCAATCTTTGGTCAAATCTTGTCTTTCTTGGCTTATTTCTCTACTAGACTAACTGCCATTGATAGCCTTGAAAGGATTTAAGCTCATTTGAACTCTAAGGCCTTAGATCTGGACTCCCCACATACTCTAATTTTTGCACACAAAATAGATGATTAGTTTACTAATCAATGATTAATTAATACTAATCACTATTTTTCGGTGTAATTTCGGTCTCAAATCAACCATTTGGTATCTGATATAGATCCCTATAATTTCAGATTGCAATTCGGAGATGGTTTGATACTCCAACCCTTCCGTACAGGTTTGTTACCCTTGGTTTAATGTAATTTTTGGTGATTTTATGCTGATAAAGCTGTTGTAATCATCACCACCTAAACCTTATATTGAGTTGTAAAAGGGTAGACATTGCCCTTGAATCCTGAGATTTGATCAAGAGATAAGACCCCCTTCACATCATCATGAGTACGGTGGCACAAGAGATAGCCAAATTTATGGGGAGCAGTTTTACACATAGCAGACAAAAACCATGTATTTGCTCAAGAGGGAAAATCTGTGGGGGCTAGTTGAGGATAGAGATGAATGCAAAGAGGTGAGAGGGAAAAATGAGTGGAAGAGGAGGATTGAAAAAGCATTGGGACTTATCGCACTCAGTGTAAATGATGAAATCATTCATCACATCATAAGGATACAGTGGGCAAAAAGATGCATTGGATGAACTCAAAAAATTATTTGGCACACAAGCAAAAAATTCAAAGATAAATCTGTTAATACAGTTCTAGAAATCATACATGAAGGAAAGTGAATCTTTAATCACACACTTGAACAAATATAAAAGCATTAAGCAACAACTGGCAGCTATTGGCAAAAAGATAGAAGATGATGAGGCACTAACAGTGCTTCTGAAGAGTGTGGACAAAGGGGAATATAAAAACATTGTAGCAACACTAAAGAATGTTCCTGAATTGAAGCTAAAAAAGATAGAAGAAGCACTACTAGAGCAAGAGACCAGAGGCAAAGAGAAGAAATGGCTAGACTCAACAGCCCAGCAGGAGAAAAAAAAAGCATTCTTCACCTGAGGAGGATTCTCTCGAGGACGAGGGTGAGAAAGAGGTAGAGTACGAGGAAGGACCATCACTTGCCAAAACTGTGGAAAAGCCAGGACACATGGCAAGAGACTGCTACAGCAAACCCAGTGGAGAAGAAACGACAACAACAAACTTCATGGAGGCTCCTAAGGAAGTGGAGTCAGATCATCTTTTTTGAGAGAGAGAGAGAGAGAGAGAGAGAGAGAGAGAGAGAGAGAGAGAGAGAGAAACCCTACAACCGAATGTAACCTACCCCAACAAAGTAAAACCACCTCTCAGCCACCGATGATGTCGGCCATGTGGTAGATGTATGTATGAGCACTTTGGTCAAGGTCACGGGCACTTGTAGTAGCCCTGGACACATATAGAGAGAGAGTGTCAAGGACTATAAGTTTAGGGACTTGAGGCACTGTGGTCGCGGACTATCAAGTAAGAGGGAAACTTGGTATAGAGTCCAGGTGTGCTAGGAGTATTCACTTGAGGGGAGGTGTTGACATATACAAGTGAATAGGCTGTAAAAGAGAATCTATAAATGTGAGAGAGCGTGTGAAAAGGTGAGAAGTATCTACTGGGAGAGAATAAAGGGTAGCATGAGGAGATTTTGGAGGTGTGGAGATATTCTGGGAAGAGGTGGAGAGAATCAAGCAAAAGAGGTGAGTGAATCAAGGAGAAATCAGTGGAAATAGATGCTTGGATGTAAACTCTATAAATTGAGGCATTGGCCTAATGAGAATTTGCTGGTTTTTGATTATCCATGCCTACATTAAGCTATCAATTAATTGCTCACTAATCACGTCTTAATTATCATCTGATCTCTTTGTTAATGATATGGATTCTAGCATTTGATCCACGATAGGTGCAAATTTAACATATTATCAGAGCCTAGCCCTAGAATCCATCAATTTGTGAGCCCATTATCACTTGGCTAATTAGGATTAGTGGATAATTAAGATTTTTACCTCTTTTCAACTAGCTCTTTGCACCCCTAGCCAGTAGAGGGGCTTGATCTCCAGAAGCACTATTAGGGCAAATAATTCTAGGCAACCATAGCTAGCCATCCCATTCAAACAAAATCGCAAACCGCCAAGCGTAGCTGCCAATTTTTGCTAAATCACTGGTGCCACATTTCTGAAGGAGAAAGAGATCTCTACTACTCCAGATCAAATTGCTATAATTCCTCTTGGCCCTAGTGGTTTTCAAGGGTGCTCTACAAGCTGGTGAAGACAGATTTTGATTTGATCAAGTCTACAGTGAGATATAAGCTCTTCATCAAATCTACAAGTGACTTTGGTAAAAACAAGATTAAGCATTCAATTCTTGGTCAAATCTTGTCTTTCTTGGCTTAATTCTCTACTAGACTAATTGCCATTGATAGCCTTGAAAGGATTTAAGCTCATTTGAACTCTAAGGCCTTAGATCCGGACTCCCCGCATACTCTGTTTTTTGCACACAAAATAGATGATTAGTTTACTAATCAATGATTAATCAATACTAATTACTATTTTTTAGTGCAATTACGGGTTCAAATCAACCATTTGGTATCTGATACAAATCCCTATAATTTCAGATTGCAATTCGGAGATGGTTTGATACTCCAACCCTTCCGTACAGATTTGTTACCCTTGGTTTAATGTAATTTTTGGTGATTTTATGCTGATAAAGCTGTTGTAATCATCACCACCTAAACCGTATATTGAGTTGTAAAAGGGTAGACATTGCCCTTGAATCTTGAAATTTGATCAAGAGATAAGACCTCCTTCACATCATCATGAGTACGGCGGCACAAGAGATAGCCAAATTTATGGGGAGCAGTTTTACACATGGCAGACAAAAACCATGTATCTGCTTATGAGGAAAAATCTGTGGGGGCTAGTTGAGGGAAGAGATGAATGCAAAGAGGTGAGAGGGAAAAATGAGTGGAAGAGGAGGATTGAAAAAGCATTGGGACTTATCGCACTCAGTTTAAATGATGAAATCATTCATCACATCACAAGGATACAGTGGGCAAAAGATGCATTGGATGAACTCAAAAAATTATATGGAACACAAGCAAAAAATTCAAAGATAAATTTGTGAATACAATTCTAGAAATTAGACATGAAGGAAAGTGTGGTTTTCAAGGATGCTCTACAAGCTAGTGAAGACAAATTTTGATTTGATCAAGTCTACAGTGAGATCTAAGCTCTTCATCAAATCTACAGGTGACTTTGGTAAAACAGAGATTAAGCATTCAATGTTTGGTCAAATCTTGTCTTTCTTGGCTTAATTCTCTACTAGACTAATTGCCCTTGATAGCCTTGAAAGGATTTAAGCTCGTTTGAACTCTAAGGCCTTAGATCTGGACTCCCCACATACTCTAATTTTTGCACACAAAATAGATGATTAGTTTACTAATCAATGATTAATTAATACTAATCACTATTTTTCGGTGTAATTTCGGGCTCAAATCAACCATTTGGTATCTAATATAGATCCCTATAATTTCAGATTGCAATTCGGAGATGGTTTGATACTCCAACCCTTCCGTACAGATTTGTTACCCTTGGTTTAATGTAATTTTTGGTGATTTTATGCTAATAAAGCTGTTGTAATCATCACCACCTAAACCTTATATTGAGTTGTAAAAGGGTAGACATTGCCCTTGAATCTTGAAATTTGATCAAGAGGTAAGACCCCCTTCACATCATCATGAGTACGGTGGCACAAGAAATAGCCAAATTTATGGGGAGCAGTTTTACACATAGCAGACAAAAACCATGTATTTGCTCATGAGGAAAAATCTGTGGGGGCTAGTTGAGGATAGAGATGAATGCAAAGAGGTGAGAGGGAAAAGTGAGTGGAAGAGGAGGATTGAAAAAGCATTAGGACTTATCGCACTCAGTGTAAATGATGAAATCATTCATCACATCATAAGGATACAGTGGGCAAAAAGATGCATTGGATGAACTCAAAAAATTATTTGGCACACAAGCAAAAAATTCAAAGATAAATCTGTTAATACAATTCTAGAAATCATACATGAAGGAAAGTGAATCTTTAATCACACACTTGAACAAATATAAAAGCATTAAGCAACAACTGGCAGCTATTGGCAAAAAGATAGAAGATGATGAGGCACTAACAGTGCTTCTGAAGAGTGTGGACAAAGGGGAATATGAAAACATTGTAGCAACACTAAAGAATGTTCCTGAATTGAAGCTAAAAAAGATAGAAGAAGCACTACTAGAGCAAGAGACCAGAGGCAAAGAGAAGAAATGGCTAGACTCAACAGCAGGAGAAAAAAAAGCATTCTTCACCTGAGGAGGATTCTCTCGAGGACGAGGGTGAGAAAGAGGTAGAGTACGAGGAAGGACCATCACTTGCCAAAACTGTGGAAAAGCCAGGACACATGGCAAGAGACTGCTACAGCAAACCCAGTGGAGAAGAAACGACAACAACAAACTTCATGGAGGCTCCTAAGGAAGTGGAGTCAGATCATCTTTTTTGAGAGAGAGAGAGAGAGAGAGAGAGAGAGAGAGAGAGAGAGAGAAACCCTACAACCGAATGTAACCTGCCCCAACAAAGTAAAACCACCTCTCAGCCATCGATGATGTCGGCCATGTGGTAGATGTATGTATGAGCACTTTGGTCAAGGTCACGGGCACTTGTAGTAGCCTTGGACAGATATAGAGAGAGAGTGTCAAGGACTATAAGTTTAGGGACTTGAGGCACTGGTCGCGGACTATCAAGTAAGAGGGAAACTTGGTATAGAGTCCAGGTGTGCTAGGAGTATTCACTTGAGGGAAGGTGTTGACATATACAAGTGAATAGGCTGTAAAAGAGAATCTATAAATGTGAGAGAGCGTGTGAAAAGGTGAGAAGTATCTACTGGGAGAGAATAAAGGGTAGCATGAGGAGATTTAGGAGGTGTGGAGATATTCTGGGAAGAGGTGGAGAGAATCAAGCAAAAGAGGTGGAGTGAATCAAGGAGAAATCAGTGGGAATAGATGCTTGGATGTAAACTCTATAAATTGAGGCATTGGCCTAATGAGAATTTGCTGGTTTTTGATTATCCATGCCTACATTAAGCTATCAATTAATTGCTCACTAATCACGTCTTAATTATCATCTAATCTCTTTGTTAATGATGTGGATTCTAGCATTTGATCCACGATAGGTGCAAATTTAACATATTATCAGAGCCTAGCCCTAGAATCCATCAATTTGTGAGCCCATTATCACTTGGCTAATTAGGATTAGTAGATAATTAAGATTTTTACCTCTTTTCAACTAGCTCTTTGCACCCCTAGCCAGTAGAGGGGCTTGATCTCCCTCCAGAAGCACTATTAGGGCAAATAATTCTAGGCAGCCATAGCTAGCCATCCCATTCAAACAAAATCGCAAACCGCCAAGCGTAGCTGCCAATTTTTGCTAAATCGCTGACGCCACATTTCTAATACTACTACTCCAGATCAAATTGCCATAATTCCCCTTGGCCCTAGTGGTTTTCAAGGGTACTCTACAAGCTGGTGAAGACAGATTTTGATTTGATCAAGTCTACAGTGAGATCTAAGCTCTTCATCAAATCTACAGGTGACTTTGGTAAAACAGAGATTAAGCATTCAATTTTTGGTCAAATCTTGTCTTTCTTGGCTTAATTCTCTACTAGACTAATTGCCATTGATAGCCTTGAAAGGATTTAAGCTCATTTGAACTCTAAGGCCTTAGATCTGGACTCCCCGCATACTCTGTTTTCTGCACACAAAATAGATGATTAGTTTACTAATCAATGACTAATCAATACTAATCACTATTTTTCGATGCAATTACGGGTTCAAATCAACCATTTGGTATCTGATACAGATCCCTATAATTTCAGATTACAATTCGGAGATGGTTTGATACTCCAACCCTTCCGTACAGATTTGTTACCCTTGGTTTAATGTAATTTTTGGTGATTTTATGCTGATAAAGCTGTTGTAATCATCACCACCTAAACCTTATATTGAGATGTAAAAGGGTAGACATTGCCCTTGAATCTTGAAATTTGATCAAGAGGTAAGACCCCCTTCACATTATCATGAGTACGGCGGCACAAGAGATAGCCAAATTTATGGGGAGCAGTTTTACACATGGCAGACAAAAACCATGTATCTACTCATGAGGAAAAATCTGTGGGGGCTAGTTGAGGGAAGAGATGAATGCAAAGAGGTGAGAGGGAAAAATGAGTGGAAGAGGAGGATTGCAGCATTGGGACTTATCGCACTCAGTTTAAATGATGAAATCATTCATCACATCACAAGGATACAGTGGGCAAAAGATGCAGTGGATGAACTCAAAAATTATATGGAACACAAGCAAAAAATTCAAAGATAAGTCTGTTAATACAATTCTAGAAATTAGACATGAAGGAAAGTGAATCTTTAATCACACACTTGAACAAATATAAAAGCATTAAGCAACAACTAGCAGCTATATTGGCAAAAAGACAGAAGATGATGAGGCACTAGCAGTGCTTCTGAAGAGTGTGGACAAAGGTGAATATGAAAACATTGTAGCAACACTAAAGAATGTACCTGAATTGAAGCTAAAAAAGATAGAAGGAGCTCTACTAGAGCAAGAGACCTGAGATAAAGAGAAGAAATGGCTAGACTCAACAGCAGGAGAAAAAAAGCATTCTTCACCTGAGGAGGATTCTCTCGAGGACGAGGACGAGAAAGAGGTAGAGTAGGAGGAAGGACCATCACTTGCCAAAACTGTCGAAAAGCAAGGACACATGGCAAGAGACTGCTACAGCAAACCCAGTGGAGAAGAAACAACATCAACAAACTTCATGGAGGCTCCTAAGGAAGTGGAGTCAGATCATCTTTTCTGAGAGAGAGAGAGAGAGAGAGAGAGAGAGAGAGAGAGAGAGAGAGAGAGAGAGAGAGAGAGAAACCCTACAACCGAATGTAACCTGCCCCAACAAAGTAAAACCACCTCTCAGCCACCGATGATGTCGGCCATGTGGTAGATGTATGTATGAGCACTTTGGTCAAGGTCACGGGCACTTGTAGTAGCCTTGGACACATAGAGAGAGAGAGTGTCAAGGACTATGAGTTTAGGGACTTGAGGCACTGGTCGCGGACTATCAAGTAAGAGGGAAACTTAGTATGGTGTCCAGGTATAGTGTCTAGGTGTGCTAGGAGTATTCACTTGAGGGGAGCTGTAGGCTCCTAAGAAAGTGGAGTCAGATCATCTTTTCTGAGAGAGAGAGAGAGAGAGAGAGAGAGAGAGAGAGAGAGAGAGAGAGAGAGAGAGAGAGAGAGAGAGAGAGAGAAACCCTACAACCGAATGTAACCACCTCTCAGCCACCGATGATGTCGGCCATGTGGTAGATGTATGTATGAGCACTTTGGTCAAGGTCACGGGCACTTGTAGTAGCCTTGGACACATAGAGAGAGAGAGAGTGTGTGTGTCAAGGACTATGAGTTTAGGGACTTGAGGCACTGGTCGCGGACTATCAAGTAAGAGGGAAACTTGGTATAGGGTCCAGGTGTGCTAGGAGTATTCACTTGAGGGGAGGTGTTGACATATACAAGTGAATAGGCTGTAAAAGAGAATCTATAAATGTGAGAGAGCCTGTGAAAAGGTGAGAAGTATCTACTGGGAGAGAATAAAGGGTAGCATGAGGAGATTTAGGAGGTGTGGAGATATTCTGGGAAGAGGTGGAGAGAATCAAGCAAAAGAGGTGGAGTGAATCAAGGAGAAATCAGTGGGAATAGATGCTTGGATGTAAACTGTATAAATTGAGGCATTGGCCTAATGAGAATTTGCTGGTTTTTGATTATCCATGCCTACATTAAGCTATCAGTTAATTGCTCACTGATCACATCTTAATTATCATCTAATCTCTTTGTTAATGATGTGGATTCTAGCATTTTATCCACCATAGCTGTAAATTTAACATATTATCAGAGCCTAGCCCTAGAATCCATCAATTTGTGAGCCCATTATCACTTGGCTAATTAGGATTAGTAGATAATTAAGATTTTTACCTCTTTTCAACTAGCTCTTTGCACCCCTAGTCAGTAGAGGGGCTTGATCTCCCTCCAGAAGCACTATTAGGGCAAATAATTCTAGGCAACCATAGCTAGCCATCCCATTCAAACAAAATCGCAAACCGCCAAGCGTAGCTGCCAATTTTTGCTAAATCGCTGGCGCCACATTTCTGAAGGAGAAATGAGATCTCTACTACTCCAGATCAAATTGCTATAATTCCTCTTGGCCCTAGTGGTTTTCAAGGGTGCTCTACAAGCTGGTGAAGACAGATTTTGATTTGATCAAGTCTACAGTGAGATCTAAGCTCTTCATCAAATCTACAGGTGACTTTGGTAAAACAGAGATTAAGCATTCAATTTTTGGTCAAATCTTGTCTTTCTTGGCTTAATTCTCTACTAGACTAACTGCCATTGATAGCCTTGAAAGGAATTATGCTCATTTGAACTCTAAGGCCTTAGATCTGGACTCCCCACATACTCTAATTTTTGCACACAAAATAGATGATTAGTTTACTAATCAATGATTAATTAATACTAATCACTATTTTTCGGTGTAATTTCGGGCTCAAATCAACCATTTGGTATCTGATATAGATCCCTATAATTTCAGATTGCAATTCGGAGATGGTTTGATACTCCAACCCTTCCGTACAGATTTGTTACCCTTGGTTTAATGTAATTTTTGGTGATTTTATGCTGATAAAGCTGTTGTAATCATCACCACCTAAACCTTATATTGAGTTGTAAAAGGGTAGACATTGCCCTTGAATCCTGAGATTTGATCAAGAGGTAAGACCCCCTTCACATCATCATGAGTACGGTGGCACAAGAGATAGCCAAATTTATGGGGAGCAGTTTTACACATAGCAGACAAAAACCATGTATTTGCTCATGAGGGAAAATCTGTGGGGGCTAGTTGAGGATAGAGATAAATGCAAAGAGGTGAGAGGGAAAAATGAGTGGAAGAGGAGGATTGAAAAAGCATTGGGACTTATCGCACTCAGTGTAAATGATGAAATCATTCATCACATCATAAGGATACAGTGGGCAAAAAGATGCATTGGATGAACTCAAAAAATTATTTGGCACACAAGCAAAAAATTCAAAGATAAATCTGTTAATACAATTCTAGAAATCATATATGAAGGAAAGTGAATCTTTAATCACACACTTGAACAAATATAAAAGCATTAAGCAACAACTGGCAGCTATTGGCAAAAAGACAGAAGATGATGAGGCACTAGCAGTGCTTCTGAAGAGTGTGGACAAAGGTGAATATGAAAACATTGTAGCAACACTAAAGAATGTACCTGAATTGAAGCTAAAAAAGATAGAAGGAGCTCTACTAGAGCAAGAGACCAGAGGTAAAGGGAAGAAATGGCTAGACTCAACAGCAAGAGAAAAAAAAGCATTCTTCACCTGAGGAGGATTCTCTCGAGGACGAGGACGAGAAAGAGGTAGAGTAGGAGGAAGGACCTATAAAAGAATACACAAGTGAATAGGCTGTAAAAGAGAATCTATAAATGTGAGAGAGCCTGTCAAAAGGTGAGAAGTATCTATTGGGAGAGAATAAAGGGTAGCATGAGGAGATTTAGGAGGTGTGGAGATATTCTGGGAAGAGGTGGAGAGAATGAAGCAAAAGAGGTGGAGTGAATCAAGGAGAAATCAGTGGGAATAGATGCTTGGATGTAAACTGTATAAATTGAGGCATTGGCCTAATGAGAATTTGCTGGTTTTTGATTATCCATGCCTACATTAAGCTATCAGTTAATTGCTCACTAAATTATCATCTAATCTCTTTGTTAATGATCTCGACTCTAGCATTTGATCCACCATAGGTGCAAATTTAACATATTATCAGAGCCTAGCCCTAGAATCCATCAATTTGTGAGTCCATTATCACTTGGCTAATTAGGATTAGTAGATAATTAAGATTTTTACCTCTTTTCAACTAGCTCTTTGCACCCCTAGCCAGTAGAGGGGCTTGATCTCCCTCCAGAAGCACTATTAGGGCAAATAATTCTAGGCAACCATAGCTAGCCATCCCATTCAAACAAAATCGCAAACCGCCAAGCGTAGCTGCCAATTTTCGCTAAATCGTTGGTGCCACAGTTCTGAAGGAGAAATGAGATCTCTACTACTCCAGATCAAATTGCTATAATTCCTCTTCACCCTAGTGGTTTTTAAGGGTGCTCTACAAGCTGGTGAAGACAGATTTTGATTTGATCAAGTCTACAGTGAGATCTAAGCTCTTCATCAAATCTACAGGTGACTTTGGTAAAACAGAGATTAAGCATTCAATTTTTGGTCAAATCTTGTCTTTCTTGGCTTAATTCTCTACTAGACTAACTGCCATTGATAGCCTTGAAAGGATTTAAGCTCATTTGAACTCTAAGGCCTTAGATCTGGACTCCCCGCATACTCTGTTTTTTGCACACAAAATAGATGATTAGTTTACTAATCAATGATTAATCAATACTAATCACTATTTTTCAGTGCAATTACGGGTTCAAATCAACCATTTGGTATCTGATACAGATCCCTATAATTTCAGATTGCAATTCGGAGATGGTTTGATACTCCAACCCTTCCGTACAGATTTGTTACCCTTGGTTTAATGTAAATTTTGGTGATTTTATGCTGATAAAGCTGTTGTAATCATCACCACCTAAACCTTATATTGAGTTGTAAAAGGGTAGACATTGCCCTTGAATCTTGAAATTTGATCAAGAGGTAAGACCCCCTTCACATCATCATGAGTACGGCGGCACAAGAGATAGCCAAATTTATGGGGAGCAATTTTACACATGGCAGACAAAAACCATGTATCTGCTCATGAGGAAAAATCTGTGGGGGCTAGTTGAGGGAAGAGATGAATGCAAAGAGGTGAGAGGGAAAAATGACTAGAAGAGGAGGATTGAAAAAGCATTGGGACTTATCGCACTCAGTTTAAATGATGAAATCATTCATCACATCACAAGGATACAGTGGGCAAAAGATGCATTGGATGAACTCAAAAAATTATTTGGAACACAAGCAAAAAATTCAAAGATAAATCTGTTAATACAATTCTAGAAATTAGACATGAAGGAAAGTGAATCTTTAATCACACACTTGAACAAATATAAAAGCATTAAGCAACAACTGGCAGCTATTGGCAAAAAGACAGAAGATGATGAGGCACTAGCAGTGCTTCTGAAGAGTGTGGACAAAGGTGAATATGAAAACATTGTAGCAACACTAAAGAATGTACCTGAATTGAAGCTAAAAAAGATAGAAGGAGCTCTACTAGAGCAAGAGACCAGAGGTAAAGGGAAGAAATGGCTAGACTCAACAGCAAGAGAAAAAAAAGCATTCTTCACCTGAGGAGGATTCTCTCGAGGACGAGGACGAGAAAGAGGTAGAGTAGGAGGAAGGACCATCACTTGCCAAAACTGTCGAAAAGCAAGGACACATGGCAAGAGACTGCTACAGCAAACCCAGTGGAGAAGAAACGACATCAACAAACTTCATGGAGGCTCCTAAGGAAGTGGAGTCAGATCATCTTTTCTGAGAGAGAGAGAGAGAGAGAGAGAGAGAGAGAGAGAGAGAGAGAGAGAGAAACCCTACAACCGAATGGAACCTGTCCCAACAAAGTAATACCACCTCTCAGCCACCGATGATGTCGGCCATGTGGTAGATGTATGTATGAGCACTTTGGTCAAGGTCACGGGCACTTGTAGTAACCTTGGACACATAGAGAGAGAGAGTGTCAAGGACTATGAGTTTAGGGACTTGAGGCACTGGTCGCAGACTATCAAGTAAGAGGGAAACTTGGTATAGAGTCCAGGTGTGCTAGGAGTATTCACATGAGGGGAGGTGTTGACATATATAAGTAAATAGGCTGTAAAAGAGAATCTATAAATGTGAGAGAGCCTGTCAAAAGGTGAGAAGTATCTACTGGGAGAGAATAAAGGGTAGCATGAGGAGATTTAGGAGGTGTGGAGATATTCTGGGAAAAGGTGGAGAGAATGAAGCAAAAGAGGTGGAGTGAATCAAGGAGAAATCAGTGGGAATAGATGCTTGGATGTAAACTCTATAAATTGAGGCATTGGCCTAATGAGAATTTGCTGGTTTTTGATTATCCATGCCTACATTAAGCTATCAGTTAATTGCTCACTAATCACGTCTTAAAATTATCATCTAATCTTTTTGTTAAAGATGTTGATTCTAGCATTTGGTCCACCATAGCTGTAAATTTAACATATTATCAGAGCCTAGCCCTAGAATCCATCAATTTGTGAGCCCATTATCACTTGGCTAATTAGGACTAGTAGATAATTAAGATTTTTACCTCTTTTCAACTAGCTCTTTGCACCCCTAGCCAGTAGAGGGGCTTGATCTCCCTCCAGAAGCACTATTAGGGCAAATAATTCTAGGCAACCATAGCTAGCCATCCCATTCAAACAAAATCGCAAACCGCCAAGCGTAGCTGCCAATTTTTGCTAAATCGTTGGTGCCACATTTCTCAAGGAGAAATGAGATCTCTACTACTCCAGATCAAATTGCCATAATTCCTCTTGGCCCTAGTGGTTTTCAAGGGTGCTCTACAACATGGTGAAGACAGATTTTGATTTGATCAAGTCTACAGTGAGATCTAAGCTCTTCATCAAATCTACAGGTGACTTTGGTAAAACAGAGATTAAGCATTCAATGTTTGGTCAAATCTTGTCTTTCTTGGCTTAATTATCTACTAGACTAACTGCCATTGATAGCCTTGAAAGGATTTAAGCTCATTTGAACTCTAAGGCCTTAGATCTGGACGCCCCGCATACTCTAAGGCCTTAGATCTGGACTCCCCGCATACTCTGTTTTTTGCACACAAAATAGATGATTAGTTTACTAATCAATGATTAATCAATACTAATCATTATTTTTCAGTGCAATTATGGGTTCAAATCAACCATTTGGTATCTGATACAGATCCCTATAATTTCAGATTGCAATTCGGAGATGGTTTGATACTCCAACCCTTCCGTACAGATTTGTTACCCTTGGTTTAATGTAAATTTTGGTGATTTTATGCTGATAAAGCTGTTGTAATCATCACCACCTAAACCTTATATTGAGTTATAAAAGGGTAGACATTGCCCTTGAATCTTGAAATTTGATCAAGAGGTAAGACCCCCTTCACATCATCATGAGTACGGCGGCACAAGAGATAGCCAAATTTATGGGGAGCAGTTTTACACATGGCAGACAAAAACCATGTATCTGCTCATGAGGAAAAATCTGTGGGGGCTAGTTGAGGGAAGAGATGAATGCAAAGAGGTGAGAGGGAAAAATGACTAGAAGAGGAGGATTGAAAAAGCATTGGGACTTATCGCACTCAGTTTAAATGATGAAATCATTCATCACATCACAAGGATATAGTGGGCAAAAGATGCATTGGATGAACTCAAAAAATTATTTGGAACACAAGCAAAAAATTCAAAGATAAATCTGTTAATACAATTCTAGAAATTAGACATGAAGGAAAGTGAATCTTTAATCACACACTTGAACAAATATAAAAGCATTAAGCAACAACTGGCAGCTATTGGTGTGAGATCCCTGTTCTCACCGCGCAACGGATTCGGGGTACTAGCAGCGGAAGTAGCACTTCTTGCGCGAGACAGGGTCCCACACTCGGGGGCCTCGTCCACGGATATCCGGACAAAATACTAATTCGTCGGTTTTTCCAAAACCAGACCCGGAAAAACTTCCCTTATCCGGAAAGCACGGGCGATTCCACCAGGATAATTTTTACTCTAACGTAGTCAAAACCCTTACTGATCAAACAGATCCGACTACATCTATAAAGATACTTGGTCAGATCAAGGAAGAAACTTGCACTTGGATCATTGGGATCAACGCTTTTTTCCCCACCAAGGAGGCACAGCCGTTGATTCCTATTCCATAGAACAATTACTATCCGGGATTTACTTTATCTATCGTAATAACAGAAATTGAGTCTCGATTTACGGATCCATTAGTCCAGCCTAACCCCATCCGATCCCATGGGTTAGCCAACCGCCCAACCACTGTAGTGATGGGATCCAATTTGGAATTTGGTTAGGTTTTGTCCCGGGTACCAAGGAAAAGAGTTCCAAGGCCCCCTAGCCGGAATTTCATGCAAACATAAAACTAGCCACACCACTTACACACCCCCAATATGAAAATTGCCTTTTTCTTAGCATCAGCTAACTTTAAAACAATCCTTTTATGAAACCATAGTACCACTGATCACAATCTCCCAATTTATCCAGTTGATTCATAATTTCCCATCATTCCTTCATCAGAGTATCTATGGCATCATTGGCAACTAGAACGCTCACCACCTGTCCACACAGGGGCCGTTTCAATAGTTCCTAGCCCATAATACTCAACAATATAATCACTTATCAAGATGGACTCTCGTTGAAGATCAGCAAGATCAACCAACAGATCCATATAAAAGAGCCATGGACTCATCCGTTGAGGACCAGCAAGGTCAGTCAACCAGATCCATGCCCGGTTCCAAAAAACAACTCTTACTCCTTGTTCCAATATCTTCCTCGACGCACGCGTGGGTATCCTGGGCGACCCAGAGCCCGAGCACCGTATGGTCAGCACCCTCTAGGATCCTTCGCAGGTGACCTAGCGCTTCACTCATAGGCCGCTTCCTTGGTCCCTCATCCACCGTACCGGAAGCTCACCATTTTAATCGAACCGAGGCTGGTCAAGACCTCGGCCGACCTTGCTACGCGAGACGTCCTCCATTGACTCTCCGTCAGCAGTTGCAACTTTATCAGTTAGGTCTCCACGACCTTAATCACAAGACGGTCAAAATGCTTTCCCAGCATTCTTGACATAAAACAGCCATTTACAAACAGCATTTACAAATAGTTTACAAATACAATTTCTATATTAACTCTCATTTTTCCACATTATCCCTCATACAATCCACATTACTTATTCCACATTTCATTTATATGTGTACTCATCCAATCATATCATTTTCCATCTCTTCACTTCAGATTCCTTCACATCACATATCATATATTCACATCCATATCCACATCCATACATCCACATCCACATCCACATTCACATCCATACATCCACATCTACATGCTTAACTCCATTTTCACATCCTCATTTATACACCCATATCCCATATCCACATTCATACATACACATCCATATCCGCATTCATACATACACATCCATATCCACATCCACATGCATACATTCATTATCACGTCCTCATTCATACATCCACATCCACATACATACATACATACATCCACATCCACATCCACATTTCCATTCACATCTATACATCTATATCTACATGCACATTTCATCCATACGTCCCCATCTATATCCTCATTCACATCCATACATCCACATTCATGCATCCACATCTACATGCTTATCTCCATTTTCACATCCTCATTTATACATCTACATCCCATATCCACATTCATACATACGCATCCATATCCACATCCACATGCATACATATATCCACATCCACATTCCTATTCACATATATACATCCATATCTACATGCACATTCACATCCATACATCCACATCTATATACTCATTCACATCCATACATCCACATTCATGCATCCACATCTACATGCATACATCCATACATCCACATCCACATTTACATCCATGCATCCACATCTACATGCTTAACTCCATTTTCACATCCTCATTTATACATCCACATCCCATATCCACATTCATACATACGCATCCATATCCACATCCACATGCATACATATATCCACATCCACATTCCCATTCACATATATACATATATCCACATCCACATGCATACATATATCCACATCCACATGCATACATATATCCACATCCACATTCCCATTCACATATATACATTCATATCTACATGCACATTCACATCCATACATCCACATCTATATGCTCATTCACATCCATACATCCACATTCATGCATCCACATCTACATGCATACATCCATACATACACATCCACATTTACATCCATGCATCCACATCTACATGCTTAACTCCATTTTCACATCCTCATTTATACATCCACATCCCATATCCACATTCATACATACGCATCCATATCCACATCCACATGCATACATATATCCACATCCACATTTCCATTCACATATATACATCCATATCTACATGCACATTCACATCCATACATCCACATCTATATGCTCATTCACATCCATACATCCACATTCATGCATCCACATCTACATGCATACATCCATACATCCACATCCACATTTACATCCATGCATCCACATCTACATGCTTAACTCCATTTTCACATCCTCATTTATACATCCACATCCCATATCCACATTCATACATACGCATCCATATCCACATCCACATGCATACATATATCCACATCCACATTCCCATATCTTTTATGCATACCTCTATGCATGAAATCCAATTATGCTAAAAGTAACACTTTTATAATAAAATATTCAACTTTTATGCATACCTCTATGCATGAAATCCAATATGATAAAAGTAACACTTTTGATATAAAAAAATTATCCTTTATGCATACTTCTATGCATGAAAATTAAAAATGATAAAAGTAACACTTTTGATATAAAAAAATTATCCTTTATGCATGATATTAAAATTCAATTTCTCTATGATTATAATGAAATTCTTTCAATTAATCTAGGATGATAATTCTTAGAATATGGTAGGAAGTCCTCTTTTTATGCTTTGAATGAAATTATTTTATGCATAATTTTTATAAAAATTTTGCCATAGCTCCGCTGCTATGACTGATAAATCTCAATTTTTTCTAAGGGATAAAGCTTATCATTAAGGAAATAATTAAAATGATCTCTAATTGGATCATTAATCTATAATGGATTGAATCATCAAGATGCATAAACTAAAAGCATAGAAAAAAGCCATTAATTTGGCCTCAAGCATAGCTTAATCTTGGATTAAGGAAAAGCTTTATGAAAAGCTTCATTTGGATTGAGAATGGGTCATGAGTATGACCATTTCTTGAGTGAGAGAGAGAAATTACATAAAAACCATTAGAATTTAAACATAAATAAAAATTAACTTCAATAGCATTTATTAAATTATGTAACTCTTCACTACTATTCACCAATTAACTTTAATAGCATTTAAAAAACCATACCAATTAAGCTTCTCAAGCTTGAGAGGGGTTGAGAAGAGAGAAACATTGAGAAATTATAGAAAAGATTAATATTCACTAATTACCTTACAAATTGCTTGATTCTTTGTTCACGGTAGAGGCCCCCAACCAATCAATTGGTTAAGTATGTTGATGGAGCCACTAATGGGGATTAAAGAAAGAGGGAAGATCCAAAAACTAGTGAATTATTAAATGAATTCACAGTTCTTGGCTTAGGTGGAGTAGAGTAACGATGCATAAACACTATATATTTTTCAACAAGGGGGAGGCTTCTATTTATAGGAAAAATTGAGCTCCTAACCAAACAAACTGATTCTAGAATTTTCTAAATCAGTTTGGTCAATAATTAACCATTTTTAGGTCAGTTAAGCTAACTTTTTGGAACTAGACTTGAATGAGGAGAGAGGAGAGATGAAATATCTCAATTTTTATGAGTTTAAAACTCATTCAAGCATGTGAAATATGCACCTCCTTTAAAGAACTCCCCTTCCTTACATATGTGTCATAATGGAATCATTTTAATATTGCTCATAGTTTTTTTACTAATAAACCTTGTACATTTTCAACTCTTCATCTTATGTGAAATATGCACCTCCTTTAAAGAACTCCCCTTCCTTACATATGTGTCATAATGAAATCATTATACCCAAAATATCTCATATTTTTAATATTGCACATAGTTTTTTACTAATAAACCTTGTACATTTTCAACTCTTCACCTCATGTGAGCATTTACTCATTTTTGGGTATTTTCTTTTTACAAGTTGGATTTATCTCCTCCCTACACATGGATTGATGCTATTGGTCCATAGGAACCTTAATTGGACCATAGTCTAAAGATTTCTGAAAATCTAGACCCTTAGGCTAAGGTTCTTTATACCTATTTTCAATTAATTCCAATTGCACATTGGAAAATTCTTTTTGAATTTCTGTTTCAGGGGAACTCATCTGAATTAGAAGAGATATTTTTCTATCCAAAAATATTCAAAATTTGAATATTCTCTCTCTAGAATATTTTTCTCTCTCTAGGCTAAAACAGATAGAAACAAGGTCTTTATATTTCTGAAGAGGGATTGATTACAGGGAAAGATACTAGACATCAAAAAGGGGGTGGGGGAGGAATCTTACATTCTACCCCACTTAAAAAATGCGAGATGTCCTCATCTCGCAAACTGGGATAATTTCGCAAGATGCACGAATATGAGACTTAGAGAAAAATTTTAATCAAGATTAACCACCAAGAAACGTCTTAAAGAGAGCAAGATTCAAAATAAGAACAAGATTTAAACTTTATTCATTCTCGGAACTTATACAGTAAAGATAGAAGAACTCTTTACACTTCCATAAGCCCGTCCATCATATGATCACAAAAGCAGTCTTCACAAGCTGCACAAGTATAAGGTAACTCATCTATGGGAATAATTCTGTTGGTTATTGCTGCACCTATCTCAGTGGTATGAGGTGATCTAACAAAAGGACCTCTGAGAGGCAAGCCAAAAACGGGATAAAGGCATATCTTCTCATGAGGAAGAAAACATGCCAGTAAGAAGACCCGCTCAGAAAACCCAAGATGCCTTGATCTCATGACACAATAATATCGGGGACCCAAACCCAAAGCTTCAATAACCATGGCCAAGCGGACATTGTTACGAAAGTGCTGCTGACCCCAGGGTGTTACCCTAGTTATGTTTTGATAGGTCCGCCATTTGGTTTGCGCTACAGAAGTTCCCAAGTGAGGGAAAAGTGAGCGCTTATACTGCTCTATAAAATCCTTCTTCACAGATTCACTTGCGTCTTGAAGGTGAGGAATCATTATGGATAAAACTAGTTCTTGTTGCCAAGCCATGAAGGAGATTAAGAAAGAAAGGAGATCGATGGAAGTAAGATTACTGTGAGCGACAAGTAAAAGTTACGACTTATATAAAGGAAGGAGCTAGCGTAACTTAGAAGCCAACGGTAACTTGCCACTGAAGTTTTACCGTCTTTCCATGATTTGGGTTTGACACATTTTTCTATAGAAGGCATTAAGAATTTTGAGATGAAGAGATAAAAGAAGCTTGTAGGCTAAGTCACCTACTTTCATTGAATTCAGATATAAGGCTCACAATATCTGGGGGATAACTTCATATACTCCCCAAGAGATAAAGAACTTCTTTTGGGCCGTACTCGAATGAAGACCAAAACCTTGATATCCAAAACATCGATTCTCACTTCTGAACTCATTGTTCTGAATCCTTAAAACAGGTGGGACTCTTGAGAAGTATTCTAGGAAAAGGGTCTTCCTTTGTTAAACAGAACTTTCTTTTATTTTAGAGAGGGAATAATTATAAGATCAGAAAGGGAGATTCTTACTCCTGTATACCTCGAAGGCTGGGGAGGAATCTTACATTCTACCCCACTTAAAAAGTGCGAGATGTCCTCATCTCGCAAGGTAGAGGACAACTCTTTTTCTTAACATCCAATTTTATTTTGGGGTTCCTTATATTCTGGTCAACCCAACAGAACACTGGGATAAATATCCCTTATATAGAACTCATCATTAATATTCAGATCATATCATTCATATCTTTAACATGATAATGGTCCATTAGACCGAAAAATTTCCTTCTGAACATTCCTCCACGGGAATTTCAGTCAAGCAAGTTCTCAATTTGTCATCCCTTAACTCGATCTACTGATCAAGTGTTAATAGTAACAATTTGATAGCACAACCCACTAATCTCATAGTGATTTGCTGAATTCATTATCATCATTCCAGTTATGAATATCATCACTGGGACTCGTCCCATTCATCCTCATTGTGTTTTTGTTCAGATTTTTATATTTCAACTAATTTCAGAAATCATCATTTTTCAATCAGAATTTTCAATCAGAATCCAATTCAATTCATCAATTCTCAAATAGAATTAAAAATCATATCAACCACATTCGAATTCATCATCTGGATAGCATTAACGCTTATAATTTCAAGTCTTAGATTTACTCGTATATACTGTCAGTAAAGAGCTGCAGTATACTCTCGGTATATACGGGTAGTCGTGGCTCTTGGAATTATAAGGTAAATACCATCATGTCTAGGCCTCAAGCAAGTCAGGGATTCTATATAATTGCGGTACTTCTATCTGAAGACCCAATTACCAAATTACGAATTTCAGTTTGAATATCAAATTGTATGAATTATATCACACAATTACAACCTTTTTGTGTTTCTACATAAATTTTTGACATATTTGTCTTCTCAGTTGATCTTTATTAACCAATTTGCTCTGATACCAACTGTGAGATCCCTGTTCTCACCGCGCAACGGATTCGGGGTACTAGCAGCGGAAGTAGCACTTCTTGCGCGAGACAGGGTCCCACACTCGGGGGCCTCGTCCACGGATATCCGGACAAAATACTAATTCGTCGGTTTTTCCAAAACCAGACCCGGAAAAACTTCCCTTATCCGGAAAGCACGGGCGATTCCACCAGGATAATTTTTACTCTAACGTAGTCAAAACCCTTACTGATCAAACAGATCCGACTACATCTATAAAGATACTTGGTCAGATCTGTTTGATCAGTAAGGGTTTTGACTACGTTAGAGTAAAAATTATCCTGGTGGAATCGCCCGTGCTTTCCGGATAAGGGAAGTTTTTCCGGGTCTGGTTTTGGAAAAACCGACGAATTAGTATTTTGTCCGGATATCCGTGGACGAGGCCCCCGAGTGTGGGACCCTGTCTCGCGCAAGAAGTGCTACTTCCGCTGCTAGTACCCCGAATCCGTTGCGCGGTGAGAACAGGGATCTCACAGTTGGTATCAGAGCAAATTGGTTAATAAAGATCAACTGAGAAGACAAATATGTCAATTTTTATGAGTTTAAAACTCATTCAAGCATGTGAAATATGCACCTCCTTTAAAGAACTCCCCTTCCTTACATATGTGTCATAATGGAATCATTTTAATATTGCTCATAGTTTTTTTACTAGCAGCGGAAGTAAGATCCCTGTTCCCACCGAGCAACGGATTCGGGGTACTAGCAACGGAAGTAGCACTTCATGCGCGGGGCAGGGACCCACACTCGGGGCCTCGCCCACGGATATCCGGACAAGAGACTAATCCGTCGGTTTGTCCAAAACCGAAACCGGAAAAACTTCCTTTACCCGGAAAGCATGGGCGATTCCACCAGGATAACTCTTACTCTAACGTAGTCAAAACTCTTACTGATCAAACAGATCCGACTGCATCTATAAAGATACTTGGTCAGATCAAGGAAGAAACTTGCACTTGGATCATTGAGATCAACGGTTTTTTCCCCACCAAGGAGGCACAGCCGTTGATTCCTATCCATAGAACAATTACTATCCGGGATTTACTTTATCTATCGTAATAACAGAAATTGAGTCTCGATTTACGGATCCATCAGTCCAGCCTAACCCCATCCGATCCCATGGGTTAGCCAACCGCCCAACCACTGTAGTGATGGGATCCAATTTGGAATTTGGTTAGGTTTTGTCCCGGGTACCAAGGAAAAGAGTTCCAAGGCCCCCTAGCCGGAATTTCATGCAAACATAAAACTAGCCACACCACTTACACACCCCCAATATGAAAATTGCCTTTTTCTTAGCATCAGCTAACTTTAAAACAATCCTTTTATGAAACCATAGTACCACTGATCACAATCTCCCAATTTATCCAGTTGATTCATAATTTCCCATCATTCCTTCATCAGAGTATCTGTGGCATCATTGGCAACTAGAACGCTCACCACCTGTCCACACAGGGGCCGTTTCAATAGTTCCTAGCCCATAATACTCAACAATATAATCACTTATCAAGATGGACTCTCGTTGAAGATCAGCAAGATCAACCAACAGATCCATATAAAAGAGCCATGGACTCATCCGTTGAGGACCAGCAAGGTCAGTCAACCAGATCCATGCCCGGTTCCAAAAAACAACTCTTACTCCTTGTTCCAATATCTTCCTCGACGCACGCGTGGGTATCCTGGGCGACCCAGAGCCCGAGCACCGTATGGTCAGCACCCTCTAGGATCCTTCGCAGGTGACCTAGCGCTTCACTCATAGGCCGCTTCCTTGGTCCCTCATCCACCGTACCGGAAGCTCACCATTTTAATCGAACCGAGGCTGGTCAAGACCTCGGCCGACCTTGCTACGCGAGACGTCCTCCATTGACTCTCCGTCAGCAGTTGCAACTTTATCAGTTAGGTCTCCACGACCTTAATCACAAGACGGTCAAAATGCTTTCCCAGCATTCTTGACATAAAACAGCCATTTACAAACAGCATTTACAAACAGTTTACAAATACAATTTCTATATTAACTCTCATTTTTCCACATTATCCCTCATACAATCCACATTACTTATTCCACATTTCATTTATATGTGTACTCATCCAATCATATCATTTTCCATCTCTTCACTTCAGATTCCTTCACATCACATATCATATATTCACATCCATATCCACATCCATACATCCACATCCACATCCACATTCACATCCATACATCCACATCTACATGCTTAACTCCATTTTCACATCCTCATTTATACACCCATATCCCATATCCACATTCATACATACACATCCATATCCGCATTCATACATACACATCCATATCCACATCCACATGCATACATTCATTATCACGTCCTCATTCATACATCCACATCCACATACATACATACATATATCCACATCCACATCCACATTCCCATTCACATCTATACATCTATATCTACATGCACATTTCATCCATACGTCCCCATCTATATCCTCATTCACATCCATACATCCACATTCATGCATCCACATCTACATGCTTATCTCCATTTTCACATCCTCATTTATACATCTACATCCCATATCCACATTCATACATACGCATCCATATCCACATCCACATGCATACATATATCCACATCCACATTCCTATTCACATATATACATCCATATCTACATGCACATTCACATCCATACATCCACATCTATATACTCATTCACATCCATACATCCACATTCATGCATCCACATCTACATGCATACATCCATACATCCACATCCACATTTACATCCATGCATCCACATCTACATGCTTAACTCCATTTTCACATCCTCATTTATACATCCACATCCCATATCCACATTCATACATACGCATCCATATCCACATCCACATGCATACATATATCCACATCCACATTCCCATTCACATATATACATATATCCACATCCACATGCATACATATATCCACATCCACATGCATACATATATCCACATCCACATTCCCATTCACATATATACATTCATATCTACATGCACATTCACATCCATACATCCACATCTATATGCTCATTCACATCCATACATCCACATTCATGCATCCACATCTACATGCATACATCCATACATACACATCCACATTTACATCCATGCATCCACATCTACATCCTCATTCACATCCATACATCCACATTCATGCATCCACATCTACATGCTTATCTCCATTTTCACATCCTCATTTATACATCCACATCCCATATCCACATTCATACATACGCATCCATATCCACATCCACATGCATACATATATCCACATCCACATTCCCATTCACATATATACATCCATATCTACATGCACATTCACATCCATACATCCATATCTATATGCTCATTCACATCCATACATCCACATTCATGCATCCACATCTACATGCATACATCCATACATCCACATCCACATTTACATCCATGCATCCACATCTACATGCTTAACTCCATTTTCACATCCTCATTTATACATCCACATCCCATATCCACATTCATACATAGGCATCCATATCCACATCCACATGCATACATATATCCACATCCACATTTCCATTCACATATATACATCCATATCTACATGCACATTCACATCCATACATCCACATCTATATGCTCATTCACATCCATACATCCACATTCATGCATCCACATCTACATGCATACATCCATACATCCACATCCACATTTACATCCATGCATCCACATCTACATGCTTAACTCCATTTTCACATCCTCATTTATACATCCACATCCCATATCCACATTCATACATACGCATCCATATCCACATCCACATGCATACATATATCCACATCCACATTCCCATATCTTTTATGCATACCTCTATGCATGAAATTCAATTATGCTAAAAGTAACACTTTTATAATAAAATATTCAACTTTTATGCATACCTCTATGCATGAAATCCAATATGATAAAAGTAACACTTTTGATATAAAAAAATTATCCTTTATGCATACTTCTATGCATGAAAATTAAAAATGATAAAAGTAACACTTTTGATATAAAAAAATTATCCTTTATGCATGATATTAAAATTCAATTTCTCTATGATTATAATGAAATTCTTTCAATTAATCTAGGATGATAATTCTTAGAATATGGTAGGAAGTCCTCTTTTTATGCTTTGAATGAAATTATTTTATGCATAATTTTTATAAAAATTTTGCCATAGCTCCGCTGCTATGACTGATAAATCTCAATTTTTTCTAAGGGATAAAGCTTATCATTAAGGAAATAATTAAAATGATCTCTAATTGGATCATTAATCTATAATGGATTGAATCATCAAGATGCATAAACTAAAAGCATAGAAAAAAGCCATTAATTTGGCCTCAAGCATAGCTTAATCTTGGATTAAGGAAAAGCTTTATGAAAAGCTTCATTTGGATTGAGAATGGGTCATGAGTATGACCATTTCTTACAAATTGCTTGATTCTTTGTTCACGGTAGAGGCCCCCAACCAATCAATTGGTTAAGTATGTTGATGGAGCCACTAATGGGGATTAAAGAAAGAGGGAAGATCCAAAAACTAGTGAATTATTAAATGAATTCACAGTTCTTGGCTTAGGTGGAGTAGAGTAACGATGCATAAACACTATATATTTTTCAACAAGGGGGAGGCTTCTATTTATAGGAAAAATTGAGCTCCTAACCAAACAAACTGATTCTAGAATTTTCTAAATCAGTTTGGTCAATAATTAACCATTTTTAGGTCAGTTAAGCTAACTTTTTGGAACTAGACTTGAATGAGGAGAGAGGAGAGATGAAATATCTCAATTTTTATGAGTTTAAAACTCATTCAAGCATGTGAAATATGCACCTCCTTTAAAGAACTCCCCTTCCTTACATATGTGTCATAATGGAATCATTTTAATATTGCTCATAGTTTTTTTACTAATAAACCTTGTACATTTTCAACTCTTCATCTTATGTGAAATATGCACCTCCTTTAAAGAACTCCCCTTCCTTACATATGTGTCATAATGGAATCATTTTAATATTGCTCATAGTTTTTTACTAATAAACCTTGTACATTTTCAACTCTTCATCTTATGTGAGCATTTACTCATTTTTGGATACCCAAAATATCTCATATTTTTAATATTGCTCATAGTTTTTTACTAATAAATCTTGTACATTTTCAACTCTTCATCTTATGTGAGCATTTAAGGGACTCCCCTTCCTTACATATGTGTCATAATAAAATCATTATACCCAAAATATCTCATATTTTTAATATTGCACATAGTTTTTTACTAATAAACCTTGTACATTTTCAACTCTTCATCTTATGTGAAATATGCACCTCCTTTAAAGAACTCCCCTTCCTTACATATGTCATACTTTTAATATTGCTCATAATTTTTTTACTAATAAACCTTGTACATTTTCAACTCGTCATCTTATGTGAAATATGCACCTCCTTTAAAGAACTCCTCTTCCTTACATATGTCATACTTTTAATATTGCTCATAATTTTTTACTAATAAACCTTGTACATTTTCAACTCTTCATCTTATGTGAAATATGCACCTCCTTTAAAGAATTCCCCTTCCTTACATATGTCATATTTTTAATATTGCTCATAGTTTTTTACTAATAAACCTTGTACATTTTCAACTCTTCACCTCATGTGAGCATTTACTCATTTTTGGGTATTTTCTTTTTATAAGTTGGATTTATCTCCTCCCTACACATGGATTGATGCTATTGGTCCATAGGAACCTTAATTGGACCATAGTCTAAAGATTTCTGAAAATCTAGACTCTTAGGCTAAGGTTCTTTATAGCTATTTTCAATTAATTCTAATTGCACATTGGAAAATTCTTTTTGAATTTCTGTTTCAGGGAAACTCATCTGAATTAGAAGAGATATTTTTCTATCCAAAAATATTCAAAATCTGAATATTCTCTCTCTAGAATATTTTTCTCTCTCTAGGCTAAAACAGATAGAAACAAGGTCTTTATATTTCTGAAGAGGGATTGATTACAGGGAAAGATACTAGACATCAAAAAGGGGTGGGGGAGGAATCTTACATTCTACCCCACTTAAAAAACGCGAGATGTCCTCATCTCGCAACTTGTGATAATTTCGCAAGATTCACGAATATGAGACTTAGAGAAAAATTTTAATCAAGATTAACCACCAAGATAAGTCTTAAAGAGAGCAAGATTCAAAATACGAACAAGATTTAAACTTTATTCATTCTGGGAACTTATACAGTAAAGATAGAGGAACTCTTTACACTTCCATAAGCCCGTCCATCATATGGTCACAAAAGCAGTCCTCACAAGCTGCACAAGTATAAGGTAACTCATCTATGGGAATGATTCTGTGGGTTATTGCTGCGCCTATCTCAGTGGTATGAGGTGTTCTAACAAAAGGACCTCTGAGAGGCAAGCCAAAAACGGGGTAAAAGCATATCTTCTCATGAGGAAGAAAACACGCCAGTAAGAAGACCCGCTCAGAAAACCCAAGATGCCTTGATCTCATGACGCAGTAGTATCGGGGACCCAAACCCAAAGCTTCAATAACCATGGCCAAGCGGACATTGTTACGAAAGTGCTGCTGACCCCAGGGTGTTACCCTAGTTATGTCTTGATAGGTCCGCCATTTTGTCTGCGCTACAGAAGTTCCCAAGTGAGGGAAAAGTGAGCGCTCATACTGCTCTATAAAATCTTTCTTCACAGACTCCCTTGCGTCTTGAAGGTGAGAAATCATTAGGGATAAAACTAGTTCTTGTTGCCAAGCCATGAAGGAGATTAAGAAAGAAAGGAGATCGATGGAAGTAAGATTACTGTGAGCGACAAGTAAAAGTTACGACTTATATAAAGGAAGGAGCTAGGGTAACTTAGAAGCCAACGGTAACTTGCCACTGAAGTTTTATCGTCTTTCCATGATTTGGGTTTGACACATTTTTCTATAGAAGGCATTAAGAATTTTGAGATGAAGAGATAAAAGAAGCTTGTAGGCTAAGTCACCTACTTTCATTGAATTCAGATATAAGGCTCACAATATCTGGGGGATAACTTCATATACTCCCTAAGAGATAAAGAACTTCTTTTGGGCCGTACTCGAATGAAGACCAAAACCTTGATATCCAAAACATCGATTCTCACTTCTGAACTCATTGTTCTGAATCCTTAAAACAGGTGGGACTCTTGAGAAGTATTCTAGGAAAAGGGTCTTCCTTTGTTAAACAGAACTTTCTTTTATTTTAGAGAGGGAATAATTATAAGATCAGAAAGGGAGATTCTTACTCCTGTATACCTCGAAGGCTGGGGAGGAATCTTACATTCTACCCCACTTAAAAAGTGCGAGATGTCCTCCATTGACTCTCCGTCAGCAGTTGCAACTTTATCAGTTAGGTCTCCACGACCTTAATCACAAGACGGTCAAAATGCTTTCCCAGCATTCTTGACATAAAACAGCCATTTACAAACAGCATTTACAAACAGTTTACAAATACAATTTCTATATTAACTCTCATTTTTCCACATTATCCCTCATACAATCCACATTACTTATTCCACATTTCATTTATATGTGTACTCATCCAATCATATCATTTTCCATCTCTTCACTTCAGATTCCTTCACATCACATATCATATATTCACATCCATATCCACATCCATACATCCACATCCACATCCACATCCACATTCACATCCATACATCCACATCTACATGCTTAACTCCATTTTCACATCCTCATTTATACACCCATATCCCATATCCACATTCATACATACACATCCATATCCGCATTCATACATACACATCCATATCCACATCCACATGCATACATTCATTATCACGTCCTCATTCATACATCCACATCCACATACATACATACATATATCCACATCCACATCCACATTCCCATTCACATCTATACATCTATATCTACATGCACATTTCATCCATACGTCCCCATCTATATCCTCATTCACATCCATACATCCACATTCATGCATCCACATCTACATGCTTATCTCCATTTTCACATCCTCATTTATACATCTACATCCCATATCCATATTCATACATACGCATCCATATCCACATCCACATGCATACATATATCCACATCCACATTCCTATTCACATATATACATCCATATCTACATGCACATTCACATCCATACATCCACATCTATATACTCATTCACATCCATACATCCACATTCATGCATCCACATCTACATGCATACATCCATACATCCACATCCACATTTACATCCATGCATCCACATCTACATGCTTAACTCCATTTTCACATCCTCATTTATACATCCACATCCCATATCCACATTCATACATACGCATCCATATCCACATCCACATGCATACATATATCCACATCCACATTCCCATTCACATATATACATATATCCACATCCACATGCATACATATATCCACATCCACATGCATACATATATCCACATCCACATTCCCATTCACATATATACATTCATATCTACATGCACATTCACATCCATACATCCACATCTATATGCTCATTCACATCCATACATCCACATTCATGCATCCACATCTACATGCATACATCCATACATACACATCCACATTTACATCCATGCATCCACATCTACATCCTCATTCACATCCATACATCCACATTCATGCATCCACATCTACATGCTTATCTCCATTTTCACATCCTCATTTATACATCCACATCCCATATCCACATTCATACATACGCATCCATATCCACATCCACATGCATACATATATCCACATCCACATTCCCATTCACATATATACATCCATATCTACATGCACATTCACATCCATACATCCATATCTATATGCTCATTCACATCCATACATCCACATTCATGCATCCACATCTACATGCATACATCCATACATCCACATCCACATTTACATCCATGCATCCACATCTACATGCTTAACTCCATTTTCACATCCTCATTTATACATCCACATCCCATATCCACATTCATACATAGGCATCCATATCCACATCCACATGCATACATATATCCACATCCACATTTCCATTCACATATATACATCCATATCTACATGCACATTCACATCCATACATCCACATCTATATGCTCATTCACATCCATACATCCACATTCATGCATCCACATCTACATGCATACATCCATACATCCACATCCACATTTACATCCATGCATCCACATCTACATGCTTAACTCCATTTTCACATCCTCATTTATACATCCACATCCCATATCCACATTCATACATACGCATCCATATCCACATCCACATGCATACATATATCCACATCCACATTCCCATAACTTTTATGCATACCTCTATGCATGAAATCCAATATGATAAAAGTAACACTTTTGATATAAAAAAATTATCCTTTATGCATACTTCTATGCATGAAAATTAAAAATGATAAAAGTAACACTTTTGATATAAAAAAATTATCCTTTATGCATGATATTAAAATTCAATTTCTCTATGATTATAATGAAATTCTTTCAATTAATCTAGGATGATAATTCTTAGAATATGGTAGGAAGTCCTCTTTTTATGCTTTGAATGAAATTATTTTATGCATAATTTTTATAAAAATTTTGCCATAGCTCCGCTGCTATGACTGATAAATCTCAATTTTTTCTAAGGGATAAAGCTTATCATTAAGGAAATAATTAAAATGATCTCTAATTGGATCATTAATCTATAATGGATTGAATCATCAAGATGCATAAACTAAAAGCATAGAAAAAAGCCATTAATTTGGCCTCAAGCATAGCTTAATCTTGGATTAAGGAAAAGCTTTATGAAAAGCTTCATTTGGATTGAGAATGGGTCATGAGTATGACCATTTCTTACAAATTGCTTGATTCTTTGTTCACGGTAGAGGCCCCCAACCAATCAATTGGTTAAGTATGTTGATGGAGCCACTAATGGGGATTAAAGAAAGAGGGAAGATCCAAAAACTAGTGAATTATTAAATGAATTCACAGTTCTTGGCTTAGGTGGAGTAGAGTAACGATGCATAAACACTATATATTTTTCAACAAGGGGGAGGCTTCTATTTATAGGAAAAATTGAGCTCCTAACCAAACAAACTGATTCTAGAATTTTCTAAATCAGTTTGGTCAATAATTAACCATTTTTAGGTCAGTTAAGCTAACTTTTTGGAACTAGACTTGAATGAGGAGAGAGGAGAGATGAAATATCTCAATTTTTATGAGTTTAAAACTCATTCAAGCATGTGAAATATGCACCTCCTTTAAAGAACTCCCCTTCCTTACATATGTGTCATAATGGAATCATTTTAATATTGCTCATAGTTTTTTTACTAATAAACCTTGTACATTTTCAACTCTTCATCTTATGTGAAATATGCACCTCCTTTAAAGAACTCCCCTTCCTTACATATGTGTCATAATGGAATCATTTTAATATTGCTCATAGTTTTTTACTAATAAACCTTGTACATTTTCAACTCTTCATCTTATGTGAGCATTTACTCATTTTTGGATACCCAAAATATCTCATATTTTTAATATTGCTCATAGTTTTTTACTAATAAATCTTGTACATTTTCAACTCTTCATCTTATGTGAGCATTTAAGGGACTTCCCTTCCTTACATATGTGTCATAATAAAATCATTATACCCAAAATATCTCATATTTTTAATATTGCACATAGTTTTTTACTAATAAACCTTGTACATTTTCAACTCTTCATCTTATGTGAAATATGCACCTCCTTTAAAGAACTCCCCTTCCTTACATATGTCATACTTTTAATATTGCTCATAATTTTTTTACTAATAAACCTTGTACATTTTCAACTCGTCATCTTATGTGAAATATGCACCTCCTTTAAAGAACTCCTCTTCCTTACATATGTCATACTTTTAATATTGCTCATAATTTTTTACTAATAAACCTTGTACATTTTCAACTCTTCATCTTATGTGAAATATGCACCTCCTTTAAAGAATTCCCCTTCCTTACATATGTCATATTTTTAATATTGCTCATAGTTTTTTACTAATAAACCTTGTACATTTTCAACTCTTCACCTCATGTGAGCATTTACTCATTTTTGGGTATTTTCTTTTTATAAGTTGGATTTATCTCCTCCCTACACATGGATTGATGCTATTGGTCCATAGGAACCTTAATTGGACCATAGTCTAAAGATTTCTGAAAATCTAGACTCTTAGGCTAAGGTTCTTTATAGCTATTTTCAATTAATTCTAATTGCACATTGGAAAATTCTTTTTGAATTTCTGTTTCAGGGAAACTCATCTGAATTAGAAGAGATATTTTTCTATCCAAAAATATTCAAAATCTGAATATTCTCTCTCTAGAATATTTTTCTCTCTCTAGGCTAAAACAGATAGAAACAAGGTCTTTATATTTCTGAAGAGGGATTGATTACAGGGAAAGATACTAGACATCAAAAAGGGGTGGGGGAGGAATCGGGGGCCTCGTCCACGGATATCCGGACAAAATACTAATTCGTCGGTTTTTCCAAAACCAGACCCGGAAAAACTTCCCTTATCCGGAAAGCACGGGCGATTCCACCAGGATAATTTTTACTCTAACGTAGTCAAAACCCTTACTGATCAAACAGATCCGACTACATCTATAAAGATACTTGGTCAGATCAAGGAAGAAACTTGCACTTGGATCATTGGGATCAACGCTTTTTTTCCCCACCAAGGAGGCACAGCCGTTGATTCCTATTCCATAGAACAATTACTATCCGGGATTTACTTTATCTATCGTAATAACAGAAATTGAGTCTCGATTTACGGATCCATTAGTCCAGCCTAACCCCATCCGATCCCATGGGTTAGCCAACCGCCCAAC
Source organism: Cibotium barometz (assembly GCF_041138505.1). NCBI lineage: Eukaryota > Viridiplantae > Streptophyta > Polypodiopsida > Cyatheales > Cibotiaceae > Cibotium > Cibotium barometz. The sequence continues at coordinate 2,469,082 of NC_141047.1, read as the reverse complement.
CACTGTAGTGATGGGATCCAATTTGGAATTTGGTTAGGTTTTGTCCCGGGTACCAAGGAAAAGAGTTCCAAGGCCCCCTAGCCGGAATTTCATGCAAACATAAAACTAGCCACACCACTTACACACCCCCAATATGAAAATTGCCTTTTTCTTAGCATCAGCTAACTTTAAAACAATCCTTTTATGAAACCATAGTACCACTGATCACAATCTCCCAATTTATCCAGTTGATTCATAATTTCCCATCATTCCTTCATCAGAGTATCTATGGCATCATTGGCAACTAGAACGCTCACCACCTGTCCACACAGGGGCCGTTTCAATAGTTCCTAGCCCATAATACTCAACAATATAATCACTTATCAAGATGGACTCTCGTTGAAGATCAGCAAGATCAACCAACAGATCCATATAAAAGAGCCATGGACTCATCCGTTGAGGACCAGCAAGGTCAGTCAACCAGATCCATGCCCGGTTCCAAAAAACAACTCTTACTCCTTGTTCCAATATCTTCCTCGACGCACGCGTGGGTATCCTGGGCGACCCAGAGCCCGAGCACCGTATGGTCAGCACCCTCTAGGATCCTTCGCAGGTGACCTAGCGCTTCACTCATAGGCCGCTTCCTTGGTCCCTCATCCACCGTACCGGAAGCTCACCATTTTAATCGAACCGAGGCTGGTCAAGACCTCGGCCGACCTTGCTACGCGAGACGTCCTCCATTGACTCTCCGTCAGCAGTTGCAACTTTATCAGTTAGGTCTCCACGACCTTAATCACAAGACGGTCAAAATGCTTTCCCAGCATTCTTGACATAAAACAGCCATTTACAAACAGCATTTACAAATAGTTTACAAATACAATTTCTATATTAACTCTCATTTTTCCACATTATCCCTCATACAATCCACATTACTTATTCCACATTTCATTTATATGTGTACTCATCCAATCATATCATTTTCCATCTCTTCACTTCAGATTCCTTCACATCACATATCATATATTCACATCCATATCCACATCCATACATCCACATCCACATCCACATTCACATCCATACATCCACATCTACATGCTTAACTCCATTTTCACATCCTCATTTATACACCCATATCCCATATCCACATTCATACATACACATCCATATCCGCATTCATACATACACATCCATATCCACATCCACATGCATACATTCATTATCACGTCCTCATTCATACATCCACATCCACATACATACATACATACATCCACATCCACATCCACATTTCCATTCACATCTATACATCTATATCTACATGCACATTTCATCCATACGTCCCCATCTATATCCTCATTCACATCCATACATCCACATTCATGCATCCACATCTACATGCTTATCTCCATTTTCACATCCTCATTTATACATCTACATCCCATATCCACATTCATACATACGCATCCATATCCACATCCACATGCATACATATATCCACATCCACATTCCTATTCACATATATACATCCATATCTACATGCACATTCACATCCATACATCCACATCTATATACTCATTCACATCCATACATCCACATTCATGCATCCACATCTACATGCATACATCCATACATCCACATCCACATTTACATCCATGCATCCACATCTACATGCTTAACTCCATTTTCACATCCTCATTTATACATCCACATCCCATATCCACATTCATACATACGCATCCATATCCACATCCACATGCATACATATATCCACATCCACATTCCCATTCACATATATACATATATCCACATCCACATGCATACATATATCCACATCCACATGCATACATATATCCACATCCACATTCCCATTCACATATATACATTCATATCTACATGCACATTCACATCCATACATCCACATCTATATGCTCATTCACATCCATACATCCACATTCATGCATCCACATCTACATGCATACATCCATACATACACATCCACATTTACATCCATGCATCCACATCTACATGCTTAACTCCATTTTCACATCCTCATTTATACATCCACATCCCATATCCACATTCATACATACGCATCCATATCCACATCCACATGCATACATATATCCACATCCACATTTCCATTCACATATATACATCCATATCTACATGCACATTCACATCCATACATCCACATCTATATGCTCATTCACATCCATACATCCACATTCATGCATCCACATCTACATGCATACATCCATACATCCACATCCACATTTACATCCATGCATCCACATCTACATGCTTAACTCCATTTTCACATCCTCATTTATACATCCACATCCCATATCCACATTCATACATACGCATCCATATCCACATCCACATGCATACATATATCCACATCCACATTCCCATATCTTTTATGCATACCTCTATGCATGAAATCCAATTATGCTAAAAGTAACACTTTTATAATAAAATATTCAACTTTTATGCATACCTCTATGCATGAAATCCAATATGATAAAAGTAACACTTTTGATATAAAAAAATTATCCTTTATGCATACTTCTATGCATGAAAATTAAAAATGATAAAAGTAACACTTTTGATATAAAAAAATTATCCTTTATGCATGATATTAAAATTCAATTTCTCTATGATTATAATGAAATTCTTTCAATTAATCTAGGATGATAATTCTTAGAATATGGTAGGAAGTCCTCTTTTTATGCTTTGAATGAAATTATTTTATGCATAATTTTTATAAAAATTTTGCCATAGCTCCGCTGCTATGACTGATAAATCTCAATTTTTTCTAAGGGATAAAGCTTATCATTAAGGAAATAATTAAAATGATCTCTAATTGGATCATTAATCTATAATGGATTGAATCATCAAGATGCATAAACTAAAAGCATAGAAAAAAGCCATTAATTTGGCCTCAAGCATAGCTTAATCTTGGATTAAGGAAAAGCTTTATGAAAAGCTTCATTTGGATTGAGAATGGGTCATGAGTATGACCATTTCTTGAGTGAGAGAGAGAAATTACATAAAAACCATTAGAATTTAAACATAAATAAAAATTAACTTCAATAGCATTTATTAAATTATGTAACTCTTCACTACTATTCACCAATTAACTTTAATAGCATTTAAAAAACCATACCAATTAAGCTTCTCAAGCTTGAGAGGGGTTGAGAAGAGAGAAACATTGAGAAATTATAGAAAAGATTAATATTCACTAATTACCTTACAAATTGCTTGATTCTTTGTTCACGGTAGAGGCCCCCAACCAATCAATTGGTTAAGTATGTTGATGGAGCCACTAATGGGGATTAAAGAAAGAGGGAAGATCCAAAAACTAGTGAATTATTAAATGAATTCACAGTTCTTGGCTTAGGTGGAGTAGAGTAACGATGCATAAACACTATATATTTTTCAACAAGGGGGAGGCTTCTATTTATAGGAAAAATTGAGCTCCTAACCAAACAAACTGATTCTAGAATTTTCTAAATCAGTTTGGTCAATAATTAACCATTTTTAGGTCAGTTAAGCTAACTTTTTGGAACTAGACTTGAATGAGGAGAGAGGAGAGATGAAATATCTCAATTTTTATGAGTTTAAAACTCATTCAAGCATGTGAAATATGCACCTCCTTTAAAGAACTCCCCTTCCTTACATATGTGTCATAATGGAATCATTTTAATATTGCTCATAGTTTTTTTACTAATAAACCTTGTACATTTTCAACTCTTCATCTTATGTGAAATATGCACCTCCTTTAAAGAACTCCCCTTCCTTACATATGTGTCATAATGAAATCATTATACCCAAAATATCTCATATTTTTAATATTGCACATAGTTTTTTACTAATAAACCTTGTACATTTTCAACTCTTCACCTCATGTGAGCATTTACTCATTTTTGGGTATTTTCTTTTTACAAGTTGGATTTATCTCCTCCCTACACATGGATTGATGCTATTGGTCCATAGGAACCTTAATTGGACCATAGTCTAAAGATTTCTGAAAATCTAGACCCTTAGGCTAAGGTTCTTTATACCTATTTTCAATTAATTCCAATTGCACATTGGAAAATTCTTTTTGAATTTCTGTTTCAGGGGAACTCATCTGAATTAGAAGAGATATTTTTCTATCCAAAAATATTCAAAATTTGAATATTCTCTCTCTAGAATATTTTTCTCTCTCTAGGCTAAAACAGATAGAAACAAGGTCTTTATATTTCTGAAGAGGGATTGATTACAGGGAAAGATACTAGACATCAAAAAGGGGGTGGGGGAGGAATCTTACATTCTACCCCACTTAAAAAATGCGAGATGTCCTCATCTCGCAAACTGGGATAATTTCGCAAGATGCACGAATATGAGACTTAGAGAAAAATTTTAATCAAGATTAACCACCAAGAAACGTCTTAAAGAGAGCAAGATTCAAAATAAGAACAAGATTTAAACTTTATTCATTCTCGGAACTTATACAGTAAAGATAGAAGAACTCTTTACACTTCCATAAGCCCGTCCATCATATGATCACAAAAGCAGTCTTCACAAGCTGCACAAGTATAAGGTAACTCATCTATGGGAATAATTCTGTTGGTTATTGCTGCACCTATCTCAGTGGTATGAGGTGATCTAACAAAAGGACCTCTGAGAGGCAAGCCAAAAACGGGATAAAGGCATATCTTCTCATGAGGAAGAAAACATGCCAGTAAGAAGACCCGCTCAGAAAACCCAAGATGCCTTGATCTCATGACACAATAATATCGGGGACCCAAACCCAAAGCTTCAATAACCATGGCCAAGCGGACATTGTTACGAAAGTGCTGCTGACCCCAGGGTGTTACCCTAGTTATGTTTTGATAGGTCCGCCATTTGGTTTGCGCTACAGAAATTCCCAAGTGAGGGAAAAGTGAGCGCTTATACTGCTCTATAAAATCCTTCTTCACAGATTCACTTGCGTCTTGAAGGTGAGGAATCATTATGGATAAAACTAGTTCTTGTTGCCAAGCCATGAAGGAGATTAAGAAAGAAAGGAGATCGATGGAAGTAAGATTACTGTGAGCGACAAGTAAAAGTTACGACTTATATAAAGGAAGGAGCTAGCGTAACTTAGAAGCCAACGGTAACTTGCCACTGAAGTTTTACCGTCTTTCCATGATTTGGGTTTGACACATTTTTCTATAGAAGGCATTAAGAATTTTGAGATGAAGAGATAAAAGAAGCTTGTAGGCTAAGTCACCTACTTTCATTGAATTCAGATATAAGGCTCACAATATCTGGGGGATAACTTCATATACTCCCCAAGAGATAAAGAACTTCTTTTGGGCCGTACTCGAATGAAGACCAAAACCTTGATATCCAAAACATCGATTCTCACTTCTGAACTCATTGTTCTGAATCCTTAAAACAGGTGGGACTCTTGAGAAGTATTCTAGGAAAAGGGTCTTCCTTTGTTAAACAGAACTTTCTTTTATTTTAGAGAGGGAATAATTATAAGATCAGAAAGGGAGATTCTTACTCCTGTATACCTCGAAGGCTGGGGAGGAATCTTACAATTGGCAAAAAGACAGAAGATGATGAGGCACTAGCAGTGCTTCTGAAGAGTGTGGACAAAGGTGAATATGAAAACATTGTAGCAACACTAAAGAATGTACCTGAATTGAAGCTAAAAAAGATAGAAGGAGCTCTACTAGAGCAAGAGACCAGAGGTAAAGGGAAGAAATGGCTAGACTCAACAGCAAGAGAAAAAAAAAGCATTCTTCACCTGAGGAGGATTCTCTCGAGGACGAGGACGAGAAAGAGGTAGAGTAGGAGGAAGGACCATCACTTGCCAAAACTGTCGAAAAGCAAGGACACATGGCAAGAGACTGCTACAGCAAACCCAGTGGAGAAGAAACGACATCAACAAACTTCATGGAGGCTCCTAAGGAAGTGGAGTCAGATCATCTTTTCTGAGAGAGAGAGAGAGAGAGAGAGAGAGAGAGAGAAACCCTACAACCGAATGTAACCTGCCCCAACAAAGTAAAACCACCTCTCAGCCACCGATGATGTCGGCCATGTGGTAGATGTATGTATGAGCACTTTGGTCAAGGTCACGGGCACTTGTAGTAGCCTTGGACACATAGAGAGAGAGAGAGTGTCAAGGACTATGAGTTTAGGGACTTGAGGCACTGGTCGCGGACTATCAAGTAAGAGGGAAACTTAGTATGGTGTCCAGGTGTGCTAGGAGTATTCACTTGAGGGGAGCTGTAGGCTCCTAAGGAAGTGGAGTCAGATCATCTTTTCTGAGAGAGAGAGAGAGAGAGAGAGAGAGAGAGAGAGAGAGAGAGAGAGAGAGAGAGAGAGAGAAACCCTACAACCGAATGTAACCTGCCCCAACAAAGTAAAACCACCTCTCAGCCACCGATGATGTCGGCCATGTGGTAGATGTATGTATGAGCACTTTGGTCAAGGTCACGGGCACTTGTAGTAGCCTTGGACACATAGAGAGAGAGAGAGAGTGTGTCAAGGACTATGAGTTTAGGGACTTGAGGCACTGGTCGCGGACTATCAAGTAAGAGGGAAACTTGGTATAGGGTCCAGGTGTGCTAGGAGTATTCACTTGAGGGGAGGTGTTGACATATACAAGTGAATAGGCTGTAAAAGAGAATCTATAAATGTGAGAGAGCCTGTGAAAAGGTGAGAAGTATCTACTGGGAGAGAATAAAGGGTAGCATGAGGAGATTTAGGAGGTGTGGAGATATTCTGGGAAGAGGTGGAGAGAATCAAGCAAAAGAGGTGGAGTGAATCAAGGAGAAATCAGTGGGAATAGATGCTTGGATGTAAACTGTATAAATTGAGGCATTGGCCTAATGAGAATTTGCTGGTTTTTGATTATCCATGCCTACATTAAGCTATCAGTTAATTGCTCACTGATCACATCTTAATTATCATCTAATCTCTTTGTTAATGATGTGGATTCTAGCATTTTATCCACCATAGCTGTAAATTTAACATATTATCAGAGCCTAGCCCTAGAATCCATCAATTTGTGAGCCCATTAGCACTTGGCTAATTAGGATTAGTAGATAATTAAGATTTTTACCTCTTTTCAACTAGCTCTTTGCACCCCTAGCCAGTAGAGGGGCTTGATCTCCCTCCAGAAGCACTATTAGGGCAAATAATTCTAGGCAACCATAGCTAGCCATCCCATTCAAACAAAATCGCAAACCGCCAAGCGTAGCTGCCAATTTTTGCACACAAAATAGATGATTAGTTTACTAATCAATGATTAATTAATACTAATCACTATTTTTCGGTGTAATTTCGGGCTCAAATCAACCATTTGGTATCTGATATAGATCCCTATAATTTCAGATTGCAATTCGGAGATGGTTTGATACTCCAACCCTTCCGTAACAGGTTTGTTACCCTTGGTTTAATGTAATTTTTGGTGATTTTATGTTGATAAAGCTGTTGTAATCATCACCACCTAAACCTTATATTGAGTTGTAAAAGGGTAGACATTGCCCTTGAATCCTGAGATTTGATCAAGAGATAAGACCCCCTTCACATCATCATGAGTACGGTGGCACAAGAGATAGCCAAATTTATGGGGAGCAGTTTTACACATAGCAGACAAAAACCATGTATTTGCTCAAGAGGGAAAATCTGTGGGGGCTAGTTGAGGATAGAGATGAATGCAAAGAGGTGAGAGGGAAAAATGAGTGGAAGAGGAGGATTGAAAAAGCATTGGGACTTATCGCACTCAGTGTAAATGATGAAATCATTCATCACATCATAAGGATACAGTGGGCAAAAAGATGCATTGGATGAACTCAGAAAATTATTTGGCACACAAGCAAAAAATTCAAAGATAAATCTGTTAATACAGTTCTAGAAATCATACATGAAGGAAAGTGAATCTTTAATCACACACTTGAACAAATATAAAAGCATTAAGCAACAACTGGCAGCTATTGGCAAAAAGATAGAAGATGATGAGGCACTAACAGTGCTTCTGAAGAGTGTGGACAAAGGGGAATATAAAAACATTGTAGCAACACTAAAGAATGTTCCTGAATTGAAGCTAAAAAAGATAGAAGAAGCACTACTAGAGCAAGAGACCAGAGGCAAAGAGAAGAAATGGCTAGACTCAACAGCAGGAGAAAAAAAAAGCATTCTTCACCTGAGGAGGATTCTCTCGAGGACGAGGGTGAGAAAGAGGTAGAGTACGAGGAAGGACCATCACTTGCCAAAACTGTGGAAAGCCAGGACACATGGCAAGAGACTGCTACAGCAAACCCAGTGGAGAAGAAACGACAACAACAAACTTCATGGAGGCTCCTAAGGAAGTGGAGTCAGATCATCTTTTTTGAGAGAGAGAGAGAGAGAGAGAGAAACCCTACAACCGAATGTAACCTACCCCAACAAAGTAAAACCACCTCTCAGCCACCGATGATGTCGGCCATGTGGTAGATGTATGTATGAGCACTTTGGTCAAGGTCACGGGCACTTGTAGTAGCCCTGGACACATATAGAGAGAGAGTGTCAAGGACTATAAGTTTAGGGACTTGAGGCACTGGTCGCGGACTATCAAGTAAGAGGGAAACTTGGTATAGAGTCCAGGTGTGCTAGGAGTATTCACTTGAGGGGAGGTGTTGACATATACAAGTGAATAGGCTGTAAAAGAGAATCTATAAATGTGAGAGAGCGTGTGAAAAGGTGAGAAGTATCTACTGGGAGAGAATAAAGGGTAGCATGAGGAGATTTTGGAGGTGTGGAGATATTCTGGGAAGAGGTGGAGAGAATCAAGCAAAAGAGGTGAGTGAATCAAGGAGAAATCAGTGGAAATAGATGCTTGGATGTAAACTCTATAAATTGAGGCATTGGCCTAATGAGAATTTGCTGGTTTTTGATTATCCATGCCTACATTAAGCTATCAATTAATTGCTCACTAATCACGTCTTAATTATCATCTAATCTCTTTGTTAATGATATGGATTCTAGCATTTGATCCACGATAGGTGCAAATTTAACATATTATCAGAGCCTAGCCCTAGAATCCATCAATTTGTGAGCCCATTATCACTTGGCTAATTAGGATTAGTGGATAATTAAGATTTTTACCTCTTTTCAACTAGCTCTTTGCACCCCTAGCCAGTAGAGGGGCTTGATCTCCAGAAGCACTATTAGGGCAAATAATTCTAGGCAACCATAGCTAGCCATCCCATTCAAACAAAATCGCAAACCGCCAAGCGTAGCTGCCAATTTTTGCTAAATCACTGGTGCCACATTTCTGAAGGAGAAAGAGATCTCTACTACTCCAGATCAAATTGCTATAATTCCTCTTGGCCCTAGTGGTTTTCAAGGGTGCTCTACAAGCTGGTGAAGACAGATTTTGATTTGATCAAGTCTACAGTGAGATCTAAGCTCTTCATCAAATCTACAAGTGACTTTGGTAAAAACAAGGATTAAGCATTCAATTTTTGGTCAAATCTTGTCTTTCTTGGCTTAATTCTCTACTAGACTAATTGCCATTGATAGCCTTGAAAGGATTTAAGCTCATTTGAACTCTAAGGCCTTAGATCCGGACTCCACGCATACTCTGTTTTTTGCACACAAAATAGATGATTAGTTTACTAATCAATGATTAATCAATACTAATTACTATTTTTTAGTGCAATTACGGGTTCAAATCAACCATTTGGTATCTGATACAAATCCCTATAATTTCATATTGCAATTCGGAGATGGTTTGATACTCCAACCCTTCCCTACAGATTTGTTACCCTTGGTTTAATGTAATTTTTGGTGATTTTATGCTGATAAAGCTGTTGTAATCATCACCACCTAAACCTTATATTGAGTTGTAAAAGGGTAGACATTGCCCTTGAATCTTGAAATTTGATCAAGAGATAAGACCTCCTTCACATCATCATGAGTACGGCGGCACAAGAGATAGCCAAATTTATGGGGAGCAGTTTTACACATGGCAGACAAAAACCATGTATCTGCTCATGAGGAAAAATCTGTGGGGGCTAGTTGAGGGAAGAGATGAATGCAAAGAGGTGAGAGGGAAAAATGAGTGGAAGAGGAGGATTGAAAAAGCATTGGGACTTATCGCACTCAGTTTAAATGATGAAATCATTCATCACATCACAAGGATACAGTGGGCAAAAGATGCATTGGATGAACTCAAAAAATTATATGGAACACAAGCAAAAAATTCAAAGATAAATTTGTGAATACAATTCTAGAAATTAGACATGAAGGAAAGTGTGGTTTTCAAGGATGCTCTACAAGCTAGTGAAGACAAATTTTGATTTGATCAAGTCTACAGTGAGATCTAAGCTCTTCATCAAATCTACAGGTGACTTTGGTAAAACAGAGATTAAGCATTCAATGTTTGGTCAAATCTTGTCTTTCTTGGCTTAATTCTCTACTAGACTAATTGCCCTTGATAGCCTTGAAAGGATTTAAGCTCGTTTGAACTCTAAGGCCTTAGATCTGGACTCCCCACATACTCTAATTTCTGCACACAAAATAGATGATTAGTTTACTAATCAATGATTAATTAATACTAATCACTATTTTTCGGTGTAATTTCGGGCTCAAATCAACCATCTGGTATCTAATATAGATCCCTATAATTTCAGATTGCAATTCGGAGATGGTTTGATACTCCAACCCTTCCGTACAGATTTGTTACCCTTGGTTTAATGTAATTTTTGGTGATTTTATGCTGATAAAGCTGTTGTAATCATCACCACCTAAACCTTATATTGAGTTGTAAAAGGGTAGACATTGCCCTTGAATCTTGAAATTTGATCAAGAGGTAAGACCCCCTTCACATCATCATGAGTACGGTGGCACAAGAGATAGCCAAATTTATGGGGAGCAGTTTTACACATAGCAGACAAAAACCATGTATTTGCTCATGAGGAAAAATCTGTGGGGGCTAGTTGAGGATAGAGATGAATGCAAAGAGGTGAGAGGGAAAAATGAGTGGAAGAGGAGGATTGAAAAAGCATTAGGACTTATCGCACTCAGTGTAAATGATGAAATCATTCATCACATCATAAGGATACAGTGGGCAAAAAGATGCATTGGATGAACTCAAAAAATTATTTGGCACACAAGCAAAAAATTCAAAGATAAATCTGTTAATACAATTCTAGAAATCATACATGAAGGAAAGTGAATCTTTAATCACACACTTGAACAAATATAAAAGCATTAAGCAACAACTGGCAGCTATTGGCAAAAAGATAGAAGATGATGAGGCACTAACAGTGCTTCTGAAGAGTGTGGACAAAGGGGAATATGAAAACATTGTAGCAACACTAAAGAATGTTCCTGAATTGAAGCTAAAAAAGATAGAAGAAGCACTACTAGAGCAAGAGACCAGAGGCAAAGAGAAGAAATGGCTAGACTCAACAGCAGGAGAAAAAAAAGCATTCTTCACCTGAGGAGGATTCTCTCGAGGACGAGGGTGAGAAAGAGGTAGAGTACGAGGAAGGACCATCACTTGCCAAAACTGTGGAAAAGCCAGGACACATGGCAAGAGACTGCTACAGCAAACCCAGTGGAGAAGAAACGACAACAACAAACTTCATGGAGGCTCCTAAGGAAGTGGAGTCAGATCATCTTTTTTGAGAGAGAGAGAGAGAGAGAGAGAGAGAGAGAGAGAGAGAGAGAGAGAGAGAGAGAGAGAAACCCTACAACCGAATGTAACCTGCCCCAACAAAGTAAAACCACCTCTCAGCCATCGATGATGTCGGCCATGTGGTAGATGTATGTATGAGCACTTTGGTCAAGGTCACGGGCACTTGTAGTAGCCTTGGACACATATAGAGAGAGAGTGTCAAGGACTATAAGTTTAGGGACTTGAGGCACTGGTCGCGGACTATCAAGTAAGAGGGAAACTTGGTATAGAGTCCAGGTGTGCTAGGAGTATTCACTTGAGGGAAGGTGTTGACATATACAAGTGAATAGGCTGTAAAAGAGAATCTATAAATGTGAGAGAGCGTGTGAAAAGGTGAGAAGTATCTACTGGGAGAGAATAAAGGGTAGCATGAGGAGATTTAGGAGGTGTGGAGATATTCTGGGAAGAGGTGGAGAGAATCAAGCAAAAGAGGTGGAGTGAATCAAGGAGAAATCAGTGGGAATAGATGCTTGGATGTAAACTCTATAAATTGAGGCATTGGCCTAATGAGAATTTGCTGGTTTTTGATTATCCATGCCTACATTAAGCTATCAATTAATTGCTCACTAATCACGTCTTAATTATCATCTAATCTCTTTGTTAATGATGTGGATTCTAGCATTTGATCCACGATAGGTGCAAATTTAACATATTATCAGAGCCTAGCCCTAGAATCCATCAATTTGTGAGCCCATTATCACTTGGCTAATTAGGATTAGTAGATAATTAAGATTTTTACCTCTTTTCAACTAGCTCTTTGCACCCCTAGCCAGTAGAGGGGCTTGATCTCCCTCCAGAAGCACTATTAGGGCAAATAATTCTAGGCAACCATAGCTAGCCATCCCATTCAAACAAAATCGCAAACCGCCAAGCGTAGCTGCCAATTTTTGCTAAATCGCTGGCGCCACATTTCTAATACTACTACTCTAGATCAAATTGCCATAATTCCCCTTGGCCCTAGTGGTTTTCAAGGGTACTCTACAAGCTGGTGAAGACAGATTTTGATTTGATCAAGTCTACAGTGAGATCTAAGCTCTTCATCAAATCTACAGGTGACTTTGGTAAAACAGAGATTAAGCATTCAATGTTTGGTCAAATCTTGTCTTTCTTGGCTTAATTCTCTACTAGACTAATTGCCATTGATAGCCTTGAAAGGATTTAAGCTCATTTGAACTCTAAGGCCTTAGATCTGGACTCCCCGCATACTCTGTTTTCTGCACACAAAATAGATGATTAGTTTACTAATCAATGACTAATCAATACTAATCACTATTTTTCGATGCAATTACGGGTTCAAATCAACCATTTCGTATCTGATACAGATCCCTATAATTTCAGATTGCAATTCGGAGATGGTTTGATACTCCAACCCTTCCGTACAGATTTGTTACCCTTGGTTTAATGTAATTTTTGGTGATTTTATGCTGATAAAGCTGTTGTAATCATCACCACCTAAACCTTATATTGAGTTGTAAAAGGGTAGACATTGCCCTTGAATCTTGAAATTTGATCAAGAGGTAAGACCCCCTTCACATTATCATGAGTACGGCGGCACAAGAGATAGCCAAATTTATGGGGAGCAGTTTTACACATGGCAGACAAAAACCATGTATCTACTCATGAGGAAAAATCTGTGGGGGCTAGTTGAGGGAAGAGATGAATGCAAAGAGGTGAGAGGGAAAAATGAGTGGAAGAGGAGGATTGCAGCATTGGGACTTATCGCACTCAGTTTAAATGATGAAATCATTCATCACATCACAAGGATACAGTGGGCAAAAGATGCAGTGGATGAACTCAAAAATTATATGGAACACAAGCAAAAAATTCAAAGATAAGTCTGTTAATACAATTCTAGAAATTAGACATGAAGGAAAGTGAATCTTTAATCACACACTTGAACAAATATAAAAGCATTAAGCAACAACTAGCAGCTATTGGCAAAAAGACAGAAGATGATGAGGCACTAGCAGTGCTTCTGAAGAGTGTGGACAAAGGTGAATTTGAAAACATTGTAGCAACACTAAAGAATGTACCTGAATTGAAGCTAAAAAAGATAGAAGGAGCTCTACTAGAGCAAGAGACCTGAGATAAAGAGAAGAAATGGCTAGACTCAACAGCAGGAGAAAAAAAGCATTCTTCACCTGAGGAGGATTCTCTCGAGGACGAGGACGAGAAAGAGGTAGAGTAGGAGGAAGGACCATCACTTGCCAAAACTGTCGAAAAGCAAGGACACATGGCAAGAGACTGCTACAGCAAACCCAGTGGAGAAGAAACAACATCAACAAACTTCATGGAGGCTCCTAAGGAAGTGGAGTCAGATCATCTTTTCTGAGAGAGAGAGAGAGAGAGAGAGAGAGAGAGAGAGAGAGAGAGAGAGAGAGAGAAACCCTACAACCGAATGTAACCTGCCCCAACAAAGTAAAACCACCTCTCAGCCACCGATGATGTCGGCCATGTGGTAGATGTATGTATGAGCACTTTGGTCAAGGTCACGGGCACTTGTAGTAGCCTTGGACACATAGAGAGAGAGAGTGTCAAGGACTATGAGTTTAGGGACTTGAGGCACTGGTCGCGGACTATCAAGTAAGAGGGAAACTTAGTATGGTGTCCAGGTATAGTGTCCAGGTGTGCTAGGAGTATTCACTTGAGGGGAGCTGTAGGCTCCTAAGAAAGTGGAGTCAGATCATCTTTTCTGAGAGAGAGAGAGAGAGAGAGAGAGAGAGAGAGAGAGAGAGAGAGAGAGAGAGAGAGAGAGAGAGAGAGAGAGAGAGAGAAACCCTACAACCGAATGTAACCACCTCTCAGCCACCGATGATGTCGGCCATGTGGTAGATGTATGTATGAGCACTTTGGTCAAGGTCACGGGCACTTGTAGTAGCCTTGGACACATAGAGAGAGAGAGAGTGTGTGTGTCAAGGACTATGAGTTTAGGGACTTGAGGCACTGGTCGCGGACTATCAAGTAAGAGGGAAACTTGGTATAGGGTCCAGGTGTGCTAGGAGTATTCACTTGAGGGGAGGTGTTGACATGTACAAGTGAATAGGCTGTAAAAGAGAATCTATAAATGTGAGAGAGCCTGTGAAAAGGTGAGAAGTATCTACTGGGAGAGAATAAAGGGTAGCATGAGGAGATTTAGGAGGTGTGGAGATATTCTGGGAAGAGGTGGAGAGAATCAAGCAAAAGAGGTGGAGTGAATCAAGGAGAAATCAGTGGGAATAGATGCTTGGATGTAAACTGTATAAATTGAGGCATTGGCCTAATGAGAATTTGCTGGTTTTTGATTATCCATGCCTACATTAAGCTATCAGTTAATTGCTCACTGATCACATCTTAATTATCATCTAATCTCTTTGTTAATGATGTGGATTCTAGCATTTTATCCACCATAGCTGTAAATTTAACATATTATCAGAGCCTAGCCCTAGAATCCATCAATTTGTGAGCCCATTATCACTTGGCTAATTAGGATTAGTAGATAATTAAGATTTTTACCTCTTTTCAACTAGCTCTTTGCACCCCTAGTCAGTAGAGGGGCTTGATCTCCCTCCAGAAGCACTATTAGGGCAAATAATTCTAGGCAACCATAGCTAGCCATCCCATTCAAACAAAATCGCAAACCGCCAAGCGTAGCTGCCAATTTTTGCTAAATCGCTGGCGCCACATTTCTGAAGGAGAAATGAGATCTCTACTACTCCAGATCAAATTGCTATAATTCCTCTTGGCCCTAGTGGTTTTCAAGGGTGCTCTACAAGCTGGTGAAGACAGATTTTGATTTGATCAAGTCTACAGTGAGATCTAAGCTCTTCATCAAATCTACAGGTGACTTTGGTAAAACAGAGATTAAGCATTCAATTTTTGGTCAAATCTTGTCTTTCTTGGCTTAATTCTCTACTAGACTAACTGCCATTGATAGCCTTGAAAGGAATTATGCTCATTTGAACTCTAAGGCCTTAGATCTGGACTCCCCACATACTCTAATTTTTGCACACAAAATAGATGATTAGTTTACTAATCAATGATTAATTAATACTAATCACTATTTTTCGGTGTAATTTCGGGCTCAAATCAACCATTTGGTATCTGATATAGATCCCTATAATTTCAGATTGCAATTCGGAGATGGTTTGATACTCCAACCCTTCCGTACAGATTTGTTACCCTTGGTTTAATGTAATTTTTGGTGATTTTATGCTGATAAAGCTGTTGTAATCATCACCACCTAAACCTTATATTGAGTTGTAAAAGGGTAGACATTGCCCTTGAATCCTGAGATTTGATCAAGAGGTAAGACCCCCTTCACATCATCATGAGTACGGTGGCACAAGAGATAGCCAAATTTATGGGGAGCAGTTTTACACATAGCAGACAAAAACCATGTATTTGCTCATGAGGGAAAATCTGTGGGGGCTAGTTGAGGATAGAGATAAATGCAAAGAGGTGAGAGGGAAAAATGAGTGGAAGAGGAGGATTGAAAAAGCATTGGGACTTATCGCACTCAGTGTAAATGATGAAATCATTCATCACATCATAAGGATACAGTGGGCAAAAAGATGCATTGGATGAACTCAAAAAATTATTTGGCACACAAGCAAAAAATTCAAAGATAAATCTGTTAATACAATTCTAGAAATCATATATGAAGGAAAGTGAATCTTTAATCACACACTTGAACAAATATAAAAGCATTAAGCAACAACTGGCAGCTATTGGCAAAAAGACAGAAGATGATGAGGCACTAGCAGTGCTTCTGAAGAGTGTGGACAAAGGTGAATATGAAAACATTGTAGCAACACTAAAGAATGTACCTGAATTGAAGCTAAAAAAGATAGAAGGAGCTCTACTAGAGCAAGAGACCAGAGGTAAAGGGAAGAAATGGCTAGACTCAACAGCAAGAGAAAAAAAAGCATTCTTCACCTGAGGAGGATTCTCTCGAGGACGAGGACGAGAAAGAGGTAGAGTAGGAGGAAGGACCTATAAAAGAATACACAAGTGAATAGGCTGTAAAAGAGAATCTATAAATGTGAGAGAGCCTGTCAAAAGGTGAGAAGTATCTATTGGGAGAGAATAAAGGGTAGCATGAGGAGATTTAGGAGGTGTGGAGATATTCTGGGAAGAGGTGGAGAGAATGAAGCAAAAGAGGTGGAGTGAATCAAGGAGAAATCAGTGGGAATAGATGCTTGGATGTAAACTCTATAAATTGAGGCATTGGCCTAATGAGAATTTGCTGGTTTTTGATTATCCATGCCTACATTAAGCTATCAGTTAATTGCTCACTAAATTATCATCTAATCTCTTTGTTAATGATCTCGACTCTAGCATTTGATCCACCATAGGTGCAAATTTAACATATTATCAGAGCCTAGCCCTAGAATCCATCAATTTGTGAGTCCATTATCACTTGGCTAATTAGGATTAGTAGATAATTAAGATTTTTACCTCTTTTCAACTAGCTCTTTGCACCCCTAGCCAGTAGAGGGGCTTGATCTCCCTCCAGAAGCACTATTAGGGCAAATAATTCTAGGCAACCATAGCTAGCCATCCCATTCAAACAAAATCGCAAACCGCCAAGCGTAGCTCCCAATTTTCGCTAAATCGTTGGTGCCACATTTCTGAAGGAGAAATGAGATCTCTACTACTCCAGATCAAATTGCTATAATTCCTCTTCGCCCTAGTGGTTTTTAAGGGTGCTCTACAAGCTGGTGAAGACAGATTTTGATTTGATCAAGTCTACAGTGAGATCTAAGCTCTTCATCAAATCTACAGGTGACTTTGGTAAACTAGAGATTAAGCATTCAATTTTTGGTCAAATCTTGTCTTTCTTGGCTTAATTCTCTACTAGACTAACTGCCATTGATAGCCTTGAAAGGATTTAAGCTCATTTGAACTCTAAGGCCTTAGATCTGGACTCCCCGCATACTCTGTTTTTTGCACACAAAATAGATGATTAGTTTACTAATCAATGATTAATCAATACTAATCACTATTTTTCAGTGCAATTACAGGTTCAAATCAACCATTTGGTATCTGATACAGATCCCTATAATTTCAGATTGCAATTCGGAGATGGTTTGATACTCCAACCCTTCCGTACAGATTTGTTACCCTTGGTTTAATGTAAATTTTGGTGATTTTATGCTGATAAAGCTGTTGTAATCATCACCACCTAAACCTTATATTGAGTTGTAAAAGGGTATACATTGCCCTTGAATCTTGAAATTTGATCAAGAGGTAAGACCCCCTTCACATCATCATGAGTACGGCGGCACAAGAGATAGCCAAATTTATGGGGAGCAGTTTTACACATGGCAGACAAAAACCATGTATCTGCTCATGAGGAAAAATTTGTGGGGGCTAGTTGAGGGAAGAGATGAATGCAAAGAGGTGAGAGGGAAAAATGACTGGAAGAGGAGGATTGAAAAAGCATTGGGACTTATCGCACTCAGTTTAAATGATGAAATCATTCATCACATCACAAGGATACAGTGGGCAAAAGATGCATTGGATGAACTCAAAAAATTATTTGGAACACAAGCAAAAAATTCAAAGATAAATCTGTTAATACAATTCTAGAAATTAGACATGAAGGAAAGTGAATCTTTAATCACACACTTGAACAAATATAAAAGCATTAAGCAACAACTGGCAGCTATTGGCAAAAAGACAGAAGATGATGAGGCACTAGCAGTGCTTCTGAAGAGTGTGGACAAAGGTGAATATGAAAACATTGTAGCAACACTAAAGAATGTACCTGAATTGAAGCTAAAAAAGATAGAAGGAGCTCTACTAGAGCAAGAGACCAGAGGTAAAGGGAAGAAATGGCTAGACTCAACAGCAAGAGAAAAAAAAGTATTCTTCACCTGAGGAGGATTCTCTCGAGGACGAGGACGAGAAAGAGGTAGAGTAGGAGGAAGGACCATCACTTGCCAAAACTGTCGAAAAGCAAGGACACATGGCAAGAGACTACTAGAGCAAACCCAGTGGAGAAGAAACGACATCAACAAACTTCATGGAGGCTCCTAAGGAAGTGGAGTCAGATCATCTTTTCTGAGAGAGAGAGAGAGAGAGAGAGAGAGAGAGAGAGAGAGAGAGAGAGAGAGAGAGAGAGAAACCCTACAACCGAATGTAACCTGTCCCAACAAAGTAATACCACCTCTCAGCCACCGATGATGTCGGCCATGTGGTAGATGTATGTATGAGCACTTTGGTCAAGGTCACGGGCACTTGTAGTAACCTTGGACACATAGAGAGAGAGAGTGTCAAGGACTATGAGTTTAGGGACTTGAGGCACTGGTCGCGGACTATCAAGTAAGAGGGAAACTTGGTATAGAGTCCAGGTGTGCTAGGCGTATTCACATGAGGGGAGGTGTTGACATATACAAGTAAATAGGCTGTAAAAGAGAATCTATAAATGTGAGAGAGCCTGTCAAAAGGTGAGAAGTATCTACTGGGAGAGAATAAAGGGTAGCATGAGGAGATTTAGGAGGTGTGGAGATATTCTGGGAAAAGGTGGAGAGAATCAAGCAAAAGAGGTGGAGTGAATCAAGGAGAAATCAGTGGGAATAGATGCTTGGATGTAAACTCTATAAATTGAGGCATTGGCCTAATGAGAATTTGCTGGTTTTTGATTATCAGAGCCTAGCCCTAGAATCCATCAATTTGTGAGCCCATTATCACTTGGCTAATTAGGATTAGTAGATAATTAAGATTTTTACCTCTTTTCAACTAGCTCTTTGCACCCCTAGCCAGTAGAGGGGCTTGATCTCCCTCCAGAAGCACTATTAGGGCAAATAATTCTAGCCAACCATAGCTAGCCATCCCATTCAAACAAAATCGCAAACCGCCAAGCGTAGCTGCCAATTTTCGCTAAATCGTTGGTGCCACATTTCTCAAGGAGAAATGAGATCTCTACTACTCCAGATCAAATTGCTATAATCCCTCTTGGCCCTAGTGGATTTCAAGGGTGCTCTACAACATGGTGAAGACAGATTTTGATTTGATCAAGTCTACAGTGAGATCTAAGCTCTTCATCAAATCTACAGGTGACTTTGGTAAAACAGAGATTAAGCATTCAATGTTTGGTCAAATCTTGTCTTTCTTGGCTTAATTCTCTACTAGACTAACTGTCATTGATAGCCTTGAAAGGATTTAAGCTCATTTGAACTCTAAGGCCTTAGATCTGGACGCCCCGCATACTCTAAGGCCTTAGATCTGGACTCCCCGCATACTCTGTTTTTTGCACACAAAATAGATGATTAGTTTACTAATCAATGATTAATCAATACTAATCATTATTTTTCAGTGCAATTACGGGTTCAAATCAACCATTTGGTATCTGATACAGATCCCTATAATTTCAGATTGCAATTCGGAGATGGTTTGATACTCCAACCCTTCCGTACAGATTTGTTACCCTTGGTTTAATGTAAATTTTGGTGATTTTATGCTGATAAAGCTGTTGTAATCATCACCACCTAAACCTTATATTGAGTTGTAAAAGGGTAGACATTGCCCTTGAATCTTGAAATTTGATCAAGAGGTAAGACCCCCTTCACATCATCATGAGTACGGCGGCACAAGAGATAGCCAAATTTATGGGGAGCAGTTTTACACATGGCAGACAAAAACCATGTATCTGCTCATGAGGAAAAATCTGTGGGGGCTAGTTGAGGGAAGAGATGAATGCAAAGAGGTGAGAGGGAAAAATGAGTGGAAGAGGAGGATTGAAAAAGCATTGGGACTTATCGCACTCAGTTTAAATGATGAAATCATTCATCACATCACAAGGATACAGTGGGCAAAAGATGCATTGGATGAACTCAAAAAATTATTTGGAACACAAGCAAAAAATTCAAAGATAAATCTGTTAATACAATTCTAGAAATTAGACATGAAGGAAAGTGAATCTTTAATCACACACTTGAACAAATATAAAAGCATTAAGCAACAACTGGCAGCTATTGGCAAAAAGATAGAAGATGATGAGGCACTAGCAGTGCTTCTGAAGAGTGTGGACAAAGGTGAATATGAAAACATTGTAGCAACACTAAAGAATGTACCTGAATTGAAGCTAAAAAGGATAGAAGGAGCTCTACTAGAGCAAGAGACCAGAGGCAAAGAGAAGAAATGGCTAGACTCAACAGCAGGAGAAAAAAAAGCATTCTTCACCTGAGGAGGATTCTCTCGAGGACGAGGACGAGAAAGAGGTAGAGTAGGAGGAAGGACCATCACTTGCCAAAACTGTGGAAAAGCCAGGACACATGGCAAGAGACTGCTACAGCAAACCCAGTGGAGAAGAAACGACATCAACAAACTTCATGGAGGCTCGTAAGGAAGTGGAGTCAGATCATCTTTTCTGAGAGAGAGAGAGAGAGAGAGAGAGAGAGAGAGAGAGAGAGAGAGAGAGAGAGAGAGAGAGAGAGAGAGAGAAACCCTAC
Source organism: Cibotium barometz (assembly GCF_041138505.1). Lineage (NCBI taxonomy): Eukaryota > Viridiplantae > Streptophyta > Polypodiopsida > Cyatheales > Cibotiaceae > Cibotium > Cibotium barometz. The sequence goes on along the minus strand of NC_141047.1, from coordinate 2,447,965 downwards.
AACCGAATGTAACCTGTCCCAACAAAGTAATACCACCTCTCAGCCACCGATGATGTCGGCCATGTGGTAGATGTATGTATGAGCACTTTGGTCAAGGTCACGGGCACTTGTAGTAACCTTGGACACATAGAGAGAGAGAGTGTCAAGGACTATGAGTTTAGGGACTTGAGGCACTGGTCGCGGACTATCAAGTAAGAGGGAAACTTGGTATAGAGTCCAGGTGTGCTAGGAGTATTCACATGAGGGGAGGTGTTGACATATACAAGTAAATAGGCTGTAAAAGAGAATCTATAAATGTGAGAGAGCCTGTGAAAAGGTGAGAAGTATCTACTGGGAGAGAATAAAGGGTAGCATGAGGAGATTTAGGAGGTGTGGAGATATTCTGGGAAAAGGTGGAGAGAATCAAGCAAAAGAGGTGGAGTGAATCAAGGAGAAATCAGTGGCAATAGATGCTTGGATGTAAACTCTATAAATTGAGGCATTGGCCTAATGAGAATTTGCTGGTTTTTGATTATCCATGCCTACATTAAGCTATCAGTTAATTGCTCACTAATCACGTCTTAAAATTATCATCTAATCTTTTTGTTAAAGATGTTGATTCTAGCATTTGGTCCACCATAGCTGTAAATTTAACATATTATCAGAGCCTAGCCCTAGAATCCATCAATTTGTGAGCCCATTATCACTTGGCTAATTAGGATTAGTAGATAATTAAGATTTTTACCTCTTTTCAACTAGCTCTTTGCACCCCTAGCCAGTAGAGGGGCTTGATCTCCCTCCAGAAGCACTATTAGGGCAAATAATTCTAGCCAACCATAGCTAGCCATCCCATTCAAACAAAATCGCAAACCGCCAAGCGTAGCTGCCAATTTTCGCTAAATCGTTGGTGCCACATTTCTCAAGGAGAAATGAGATCTCTACTACTCCAGATCAAATTGCTATAATTCCTCTTGGCCCTAGTGGTTTTCAAGGGTGCTCTACAACATGGTGAAGACAGATTTTGATTTGATCAAGTCTACAGTGAGATCTAAGCTCTTCATCAAATCTACAGGTGACTTTGGTAAAACAGAGATTAAGCATTCAATGTTTGGTCAAATCTTGTCTTTCTTGGCTTAATTCTCTACTAGACTAACTGCCATTGATAGCCTTGAAAGGATTTAAGCTCATTTGAACTCTAAGGCCTTAGATCTGGACGCCCCGCATACTCTAAGGCCTTAGATCTGGACTCCCTGCATACTCTGTTTTTTGCACACAAAATAGATGATTAGTTTACTAATCAATGATTAATCAATACTAATCATTATTTTTCAGTGCAATTACGGGTTCAAATCAACCATTTGGTATCTGATACAGATCCCTATAATTTCAGATTGCAATTCGGAGATGGTTTGATACTCCAACCCTTCCGTACAGATTTGTTACCCTTGGTTTAATGTAAATTTTGGTGATTTTATGCTGATAAAGCTGTTGTAATCATCACCACCTAAACCTTATATTGAGTTGTAAAAGGGTAGACATTGCCCTTGAATCTTGAAATTTGATCAAGAGGTAAGACCCCCTTCACATCATCATGAGTACGGCGGCACAAGAGATAGCCAAATTTATGGGGAGCAGTTTTACACATGGCAGACAAAAACCATGTATCTGCTCATGAGGAAAAATCTGTGGGGGCTAGTTGAGGGAAGAGATGAATGCAAAGAGGTGAGAGGGAAAAATGACTGGAAGAGGAGGATTGAAAAAGCATTGGGACTTATCGCACTCAGTTTAAATGATGAAATCATTCATCACATCACAAGGATACAGTGGGCAAAAGATGCATTGGATGAACTCAAAAAATTATTTGGAACACAAGCAAAAAATTCAAAGATAAATCTGTTAATACAATTCTAGAAATTAGACATGAAGGAAAGTGAATCTTTAATCACACACTTGAACAAATATAAAAGCATTAAGCAACAACTGGCAGCTATTGGCAAAAAGACAGAAGATGATGAGGCACTAGCAGTGCTTCTCAAGAGTGTGGACAAAGGTGAATATGAAAACATTGTAGCAACACTAAAGAATGTACCTGAATTGAAGCTAAAAAGATAGAAGGAGCTCTACTAGAGCAAGGGACTAGAGGCAAAGAGAAGAAATGGCTAGACTCAACACCAGGAGAAAAAAAAGCATTCTTCACCTGAGGAAGATTCTCTCGAGGACGAGGACGAGAAAGAGGTAGAGTAGGAGGAAGGACCATCACTTTCCAAAACTGTGGAAAAGCCAGGACACATGGCAAGAGACTGCTACAGCAAACCCAGTGGAGAAGAAACGACATCAACAAACTTCATGGAGGCTCGTAAGGAAGTGGAGTCAGATCATCTTTTCTGAGAGAGAGAGAGAGAGAGAGAGAGAGAGAGAGAGAGAGAGAGAAACCCTACAACCGAATGTAACCTGCCCCAACAAAGTAAAACCACCTCTCAGCCACCGATGATGTCGGCCATGTGGTAGATGTATGTATGAGCACTTTGGTCAAGGTCACGGGCACTTGTAGTAGCCTTGGACACATAGAGAGAGAGAGTGTCAAGGACTATGAGTTTAGGGACTTGAGGCACTGGTCGCGGACTATCAAGTAAGAGGGAAACTTGGTATAGGGTCCAGGTGTGCTAGGAGTATTCACTTGAGGGGTGGTGTTGACATATACAAGTGAATAGGCTGTAAAAGAGAATCTATAAATGTGAGAGAGCCTGTGAAAAGGTGAGAAGTATCTACTGGGAGAGAATAAAGGGTAGCATGAGGAGATTTAGGAGGTGTGGAGATATTCTGGGAAGAGGTGGAGAGAATCAAGCAAAAGAGGTGGAGTGAATCAAGGAGAAATCAGTGGGAATAGATGCTTGGATGTAAACTCTATAAATTGAGGCATTGGCCTAATGAGAATTTGTTGGTTTTTGATTATCCATGCCTACATTAAGCTATCAGTTAATTGCTCACTGATCACATCTTAATTATCATCTAATCTCTTTGTTAATGATGTGGATTCTAGCATTTTATCCACCATAGCTGTAAATTTAACATATTATCAGAGCCTAGCCCTAGAATCCATCAATTTGTGAGCCCATTATCACTTGGCTAATTAGGATTAGTAGATAATTAAGATTTTTACCTCTTTTCAACTAGCTCTTTGCACCCCTAGTCAGTAGAGGGGCTTGATCTCCCTCCAGAAGCACTATTAGGGCAAATAATTCTAGGCAACCATAGCTAGCCATCCCATTCAAACAAAATCACAAACCGCCAAGCGTAGCTGCCAATTTTTGCTAAATCGCTGGTGCCACATTTCTGAAGGAGAAATGAGATCTCTACTACTCCAGATCAAATTGCTATAATTCCTCTTGGCCCTAGTGGTTTTCAAGGGTGCTCTACAAGCTGGTGAAGATAGATTTTGATTTGATAAAGTCTACAGTGAGATCTAAGCTCTTCATCAAATCTACAGGTGACTTTGGTAAAACAGAGATTAAGCATTCAATTTTTGGTCAAATCTTGTCTTTCTTGGCTTAATTCTCTACTAGACTAACTGCCATTGATAGCCTTGAAAGGATTTATGCTCATTTGAACTCTAAGGCCTTAGATCTGGACTCCCCACATACTCTAATTTTTGCACACAAAATAGATGATTAGTTTACTAATCAATGATTAATTAATACTAATCACTATTTTTCGGTGTAATTTCGGGCTCAAATCAACCATTTGGTATCTGATATAGATCCCTATAATTTCAGATTGCAATTCGGAGATGGTTTGATACTCCAACCCTTCCGTACAGATTTGTTACCCTTGGTTTAATGTAATTTTTGGTGATTTTATGCTGATAAAGCTGTTGTAATCATCACCACCTAAACCTTATATTGAGTTGTAAAAGGGTAGACATTGCCCTTGAATCCTGAGATTTGATCAAGAGGTAAGACCCCCTTCACATCATCATGAGTACGGTGGCACAAGAGATAGCCAAATTTATGGGGAGCAGTTTTACACATAGCAGACAAAAACCATGTATTTGCTCATGAGGGAAAATCTGTGGGGGCTAGTTGAGGATAGAGATGAATGCAAAGAGGTGAGAGGGAAAAATGAGTGGAAGAGGAGGATTGAAAAAGCATTGGGACTTATCGCACTCAGTGTAAATGATGAAATCATTCATCACATCAGAAGGATACAGTGGGCAAAAAGATGCATTGGATGAACTCAAAAAATTATTTGGCACACAAGCAAAAAATTCAAAGATAAATCTGTTAATACAATTCTAGAAATCATACATGAAGGAAAGTGAATCTTTAATCACACACTTGAACAAATATAAAAGCATTAAGCAACAACTGGCAGCTATTGGCAAAAAGATAGAAGATGATGAGGCACTAACAGTGCTTCTGAAGAGTGTGGACAAAGGAGAATATAAAAACATTGTAGCAACACTAAAGAATGTTCCTGAATTGAAGCTAAAAAAGATAGAAGAAGCACTACTAGAGCAAGAGACCAGAGGCAAAGAGAAGAAATGGCTAGACTCAACAGCAGGAGGAAAAAAAGCATTCTTCACCTGAGGAGGATTCTCTCGAGGACGAGGGTGAGAAAGAGGTAGAGTACGAGGAAGGACCATCACTTGCCAAAACTGTGGAAAAGCCAGGACACATGGCAAGAGACTGCTACAGCAAACCCAGTAGAGAAGAAACGACATCAACAAACTTCATGGAGGCTCCTAAGGAAGTGGAGTCAGATCATCTTTTCTGAGAGAGAGAGAGAGAGAGAGAGAGAGAGAGAGAGAGAGAGAGAGAGAGAGAAACCCTACAACCAAATATAACCTGTCCCAACAAAGTAATACCACCTCTCAGCCACCGATGATGTCGGCCATGTGGTAGATGTATGTATGAGCACTTTGGTCAAGGTCACGGGCACTTGTAGTAACCTTGGACACATAGAGAGAGAGAGTGTCAAGGACTATGAGTTTAGGGACTTGAGGCACTGGTCGCGGACTATCAAGTAAGAGGGAAACTTGGTATAGAGTCCAGGTGTGCTAGGAGTATTCACATGAGGGGAGGTGTTGACATATACAAGTAAATAGGCTGTAAAAGAGAATCTATAAATGTGAGAGAGCCTGTCAAAAGGTGAGAAGTATCTACTGGGAGAGAATAAAGGGTAGCATGAGGAGATTTAGGAGGTGTGGAGATATTCTGGGAAGAGGTGGAGAGAATCAAGCAAAAGAGGTGGAGTGAATCAAGGAGAAATCAGTGGGAATAGATGCTTGGATGTAAACTCTATAAATTGAGGCATTGGCCTAATGAGAATTTGCTGGTTTTTGATTATCCATGCCTACATTAAGCTATCAGTTAATTGCTCACTGATCACATCTTAATTATCATCTAATCTCTTTATTAATGATGTGGATTCTAGCATTTTATCCACCATAGCTGTAAATTTAACATATTATCAGAGCCTAGCTCTAGAATCCATCAATTTGTGAGCCCATTATCACTTGGCTAATTAGGATTAGTAGATAATTAAGATTTTTACCTCTTTTCAACTAGCGCTTTGCACCCCTAGTCAGTAGAGGGGCTTGATCTCCCTCCAGAAGCACTATTAGGGCAAATAATTCTAGGCAACCATAGCTAGCCATCCCATTCAAACAAAATCGCAAACCGCTAAGCGTAGCTGCCAATTTTCGCTAAATCGTTGGTGCCACATTTCTGAAGGAGAAATGAGATCTCTACTACTCCAGATCAAATTGCTATAATTCCTCTTCGCCCTAGTGGTTTTTAAGGGTGCTCTACAAGCTGGTGAAGACAGATTTTGATTTGATCAAGTCTACAGTGAGATCTAAGCTCTTCATCAAATCTACAGGTGACTTTGGTAAAACAGAGATTAAGCATTCAATTTTTGATCAAATCTTGTCTTTCTTGGCTTAATTCTCTACTAGACTAACTGCCATTGATAGCCTTGAAAGGATTTAAGCTCATTTGAACTCTAAGGCCTTAGATCTGGACTCCCCGCATACTATCTTTTTTGCACACAAAATAGATGATTAGTTTACTAATCAATGATTAATCAATACTAATCACTATTTTTCAGTGCAATTACGGGTTCAAATCAACCATTTGGTATCTGATACAGATCCCTATAATTTCAGATTGCAATTCGGAGATGGTTTGATACTCCAACCCTTTCGTACAGATTTGTTACCCTTGGTTTAATGTAAATTTTGGTGATTTTATGCTGATAAAGCTGTTGTAATCATCACCACCTAAACCTTATATTGAGTTGTAAAAGGGTAGACATTGCCCTTGAATCTTGAAATTTGATCAAGAGGTAAGACCCCCTTCACATCATCATGAGTACGGCGGCACAAGAGATAGCCAAATTTATGGGGAGCAGTTTTACACATGGCAGACAAAAACCATGTATCTGCTCATGAGGAAAAATCTGTGGGGGCTAGTTGAGGGAAGAGATGAATGCAAAGAGGTGAGAGGGAAAAATGACTGGAAGAGGAGGATTGAAAAAGCATTGGGACTTATCGCACTCAGTTTAAATGATGAAATCATTCATCACATCACAAGGATACAGTGGGCAAAAGATGCATTGGATGAACTCAAAAAATTATTTGGAACACAAGCAAAAAATTGAAAGATAAATCTGTTAATACAATTCTAGAAATTAGACATGAAGGAAAGTGAATCTTTAATCACACACTTGAACAAATATAAAAGCATTAAGCAACAACTGGCAGCTATTGGCAAAAAGACAGAAGATGATGAGGCACTAGCAGTGCTTCTGAAGAGTGTGGACAAAGGTGAATATGAAAACATTGTAGCAACACTAAAGAATGTACCTGAATTGAAGCTAAAAAAGATAGAAGGAGCTCTACTAGAGCAAGAGACCAGAGGCAAAGAGAAGAAATGGCTAGACTCAACAGCAGGAGAAAAAAAAGCATTCTTCACCTGAGGAGGATTCTCTCGAGGACGAGGACGAGAAAGAGGTAGAGTAGGAGGAAGGACCATCACTTGCCAAAACTGTGGAAAAGCCAGGACACATGGCAAGAGACTGCTACAGCAAACCCAGTGGAGAAGAAACGACATCAACAGACTTCATGGAGGCTCGTAAGGAAGTGGAGTCAGATCATCTTTTCTGAGAGAGAGAGAGAGAGAGAGAGAGAGAGAGAGAGAGAGAGAGAGAGAGAGAGAGAGAGAGAGAGAGAGAGAAACCCTACAACCGAATGTAACCTGCCCCAACAAAGTAAAACCACCTCTCAGCCACCGATGATGTCGGCCATGTGGTAGATGTATGTATGAGCACTTTGGTCAAGGTCACGGGCACTTGTAGTAGCCTTGGACAAATAGAGAGAGAGAGTGTCAAGGACTATGAGTTTAGGGACTTGAGGCACTGGTCGCGGACTATCAAGTAAGAGGGAAACTTGGTATAGGGTCCAGGTGTGCTAGGAGTATTCACTTGAGGGGTGGTGTTGACATATACAAGTGAATAGGCTGTAAAAGAGAATCTATAAATGTGAGAGAGCCTGTGAAAAGGTGAGAAGTATCTACTGGGAGAGAATAAAGGGTAGCATGAGGAGATTTAGGAGGTGTGGAGATATTCTGGGAAGAGGTGGAGAGAATCAAGCAAAAGAGGTGGAGTGAATCAAGGAGAAATCAGTGGGAATAGATGCTTGGATGTAAACTCTATAAATTGAGGCATTGGCCTAATGAGAATTTGTTGGTTTTTGATTATCCATGCCTACATTAAGCTATCAGTTAATTGCTCACTGATCACATCTTAATTATCATCTAATCTCTTTGTTAATGATGTGGATTCTAGCATTTTATCCACCATAGCTGTAAATTTAACATATTATCAGAGCCTAGCCCTAGAATCCATCAATTTGTGAGCCCATTATCACTTGGCTAATTAGAATTAGTAGATAATTAAGATTTTTACCTCTTTTCAACTAGCTCTTTGCACCCCTAGTCAGTAGAGGGGCTTGATCTCCCTCCAGAAGCACTATTAGGGCAAATAATTCTAGGCAACCATAGCTAGCCATCCCATTCAAACAAAATCGCAAACCGCCAAGCGTAGCTGCCAATTTTTGCTAAATCGCTGGCGCCACATTTCTGAAGGAGAAATGAGATCTCTACTACTCCAGATCAAATTGCTATAATTCCTCTTGGCCCTAGTGGTTTTCAAGGGTGCTCTACAAGCTGGTGAAGACAGATTTTGATTTGATCAAGTCTACAGTGAGATCTAAGCTCTTCATCAAATCTACAGGTGACTTTGGTAAAACAGAGATTAAGCATTCAATTTTTGGTCAAATCTTGTCTTTCTTGGCTTAATTCTCTACTAGACTAACTGCCATTGATAGCCTTGAAAGGATTTATGCTCATTTGAACTCTAAGGCCTTAGATCTGGACTCCCCACATACTCTAATTTTTGCACACAAAATAGATGATTAGTTTACTAATCAATGATTAATTAATACTAATCACTATTTTTCGGTGTAATTTCGAGCTCAAATCAACCATTTGGTATCTGATATAGATCCCTATAATTTCATATTGCAATTCGGAGATGGTTTGATACTCCAACCCTTCCGTACAGATTTGTTACCCTTGGTTTAATGTAATTTTTGGTGATTTTATGCTGATAAAGCTGTTGTAATCATCACCACCTAAACCTTATATTGAGTTGTAAAAGGGTAGACATTGCCCTTGAATCCTGAGATTTGATCAAGAGGTAAGACCCCCTTCACATCATCATGAGTACGGTGGCACAAGAGATAGCCAAATTTATGGGGAGCAGTTTTACACATAGCAGACAAAAACCATGTATTTGCTCATGAGGGAAAATCTGTGGGGGCTAGTTGAGGATAGAGATGAATGCAAAGAGGTGAGAGGGAAAAATGAGTGGAAGAGGAGGATTGAAAAAGCATTGGGACTTATCGCACTCAGTGTAAATGATGAAATCATTCATCACATCATAAGGATACAGTGGGCAAAAAGATGCATTGGATGAACTCAGAAAATTATTTGGCACACAAGCAAAAAATTCAAAGATAAATCTGTTAATACAGTTCTAGAAATCATACATGAAGGAAAGTGAATCTTTAATCACACACTTGAACAAATATAAAAGCATTAAGCAACAACTGGCAGCTATTGGCAAAAAGATAGAAGATGATGAGGCACTAACAGTGCTTCTGAAGAGTGTGGACAAAGGGGAATATAAAAACATTGTAGCAACACTAAAGAATGTTCCTGAATTGAAGCTAAAAAAGATAGAAGAAGCACTACTAGAGCAAGAGACCAGAGGCAAAGAGAAGAAATGGCTAGACTCAACAGCAGGAGGAAAAAAAGCATTCTTCACCTGAGGAGGATTCTCTCGAGGACGAGGGTGAGAAAGAGGTAGAGTACGAGGAAGGACCATCACTTGCCAAAACTGTGGAAAAGCCAGGACACATGGCAAGAGACTGCTACAGCAAACTTCATGGAGGCTCCTAAGGAAGTGGAGTCAGATCATCTTTTCTGAGAGAGAGAGAGAGAGAGAGAGAGAGAGAGAGAGAGAGAGAGAGAGAGAGAGAGAGAGAGAAACCCTACAACCGAATGTAACCTGTCCCAACAAAGTAATACCACCTCTCAGCCACCGATGATGTCGGCCATGTGGTAGATGTATGTATGAGCACTTTGGTCAAGGTCACGGGCACTTGTAGTAACCTTGGACACATAGAGAGAGAGAGTGTCAAGGACTATGAGTTTAGGGACTTGAGGCACTGGTCGCGGACTATCAAGTAAGAGGGAAACTTGGTATAGAGTCCAGGTGTGCTAGGAGTATTCACATGAGGGGAGGTGTTGACATATACAAGTAAATAGGCTGTAAAAGAGAATCTATAAATGTGAGAGAGCCTGTGAAAAGGTGAGAAGTATCTACTGGGAGAGAATAAAGGGTAGCATGAGGAGATTTAGGATGTGTGGAGATATTCTGGGAAGAGGTGGAGAGAATAAAGCAAAAGAGGTGGAGTGAATCAAGGAGAAATCAGTGGGAATAGATGCTTGGATGTAAACTCTATAAATTGAGGCATTGGCCTAATGAGAATTTGCTGGTTTTTGATTATCCATGCCTACATTAAGCTATCAGTTAATTGCTCACTGATCACATCTTAATTATCATCTAATCTCTTTATTAATGATGTGGATTCTAGCATTTTATCCACCATAGCTGTAAATTTAACATATTATCAGAGCCTAGCTCTAGAATCCATCAATTTGTGAGCCCATTATCACTTGGCTAATTAGGACTAGTAGATAATTAAGATTTTTACCTCTTTTCAACTAGCTCTTTGCACCCCTAGTCAGTAGAGGGGCTTGATCTCCCTCCAGAAGCACTATTAGGGCAAATAATTCTAGGCAACCATAGCTAGCCATCCCATTCAAACAAAATCGCAAACCGCTAAGCGTAGCTGCCAATTTTCGCTAAATCGTTGGTGCCACATTTCTGAAGGAGAAATGAGATCTCTACTACTCCAGATCAAATTGCTATAATTCCTCTTCGCCCTAGTGGTTTTTAAGGGTGCTCTACAAGCTGGTGAAGACAGATTTTGATTTGATCAAGTCTACAGTGAGATCTAAGCTCTTCATCAAATCTACAGGTGACTTTGGTAAAACAGAGATTAAGCATTCAATTTTTGGTCAAATCTTGTCTTTCTTGGCTTAATTCTCTACTAGACTAACTGCCATTGATAGCCTTGAAAGGATTTAAGCTCATTTGAACTCTAAGGCCTTAGATCTGGACTCCCCGCATACTCTGTTTTTTGCACACAAAATAGATGATTAGTTTACTAATCAATGATTAATCAATACTAATCACTATTTTTCAGTGCAATTACGGGTTCAAATCAACCATTTGGTATCTGATACAGATCCTTATAATTTCAGATTGCAATTCGGAGATGGTTTGATACTCCAACCCTTCCGTACAGATTTGTTACCCTTGGTTTAATGTAAATTTTGGTGATTTTATGCTGATAAAGCTGTTGTAATCATCACCACCTAAACCTTATATTGAGTTGTAAAAGGGTAGACATTGCCCTTGAATCTTGAAATTTGATCAAGAGGTAAGACCCCCTTCACATCATCATGAGTACGGCGGCACAAGAGATAGCCAAATTTATGGGGAGCAGTTTTACACATGGTAGACAAAAACCATGTATCTGCTCATGAGGAAAAATCTGTGGGGGCTAGTTGAGGGAAGAGATGAATGCAAAGAGGTGAGAGGGAAAAATGACTGGAAGAGGAGGATTGAAAAAGCATTGGGACTTATCGCACTCAGTTTAAATGATGAAATCATTCATCACATCACAAGGATACAGTGGGCAAAAGATGCATTGGATGAACTCAAAAAATTATTTGGAACACAAGCAAAAAATTCAAAGATAAATCTGTTAATACAATTCTAGAAATTAGACATGAAGGAAAGTGAATCTTTAATCACACACTTGAACAAATATAAAAGCATTAAGCAACAACTGGCAGCTATTGGCAAAAAGACAGAAGATGATGAGGCACTAGCAGTGCTTCTGAAGAGTGTGGACAAAGGTGAATATGAAAACATTGTAGCGACACTAAAGAATGTACCTGAATTGAAGCTAAAAAAGATAGAAGGAGCTCTACTAGAGCAAGAGACCAGAGGCAAAGAGAAGAAATGGCTAGACTCAACAGCAGGAGAAAAAAAAGCATTCTTCACCTGAGGAGGATTCTCTCGAGGACGAGGACGAGAAAGAGGTAGAGTACGAGGAAGGACCATCACTTGCCAAAACTGTGGAAAAGCCAGGACAGATCGCAAGAGACTGCTACAGCAAACCCAGTAGAGAAGAAACGACATCAACAAACTTCATGGAGGCTCCTAAGGAAGTGGAGTCAGATCATCTTTTCTGAGAGAGAGAGAGAGAGAGAGAGAGAGAGAGAGAGAGAGAGAGAGAGAGAGAGAGAGAGAGAGAGAGAGAACCCTACAACGGAATGTAACCTGTCCCAACAAAGTAATACCACCTCTCAGCCACCGATGATGTTGGCCATGTGGTAGATGTATGTATGAGCACTTTGGTCAAGGTCACGGGCACTTGTAGTAACCTTGGACACATAGAGAGAGAGAGTGTCAAGGACTATGAGTTTAGGGACTTGAGGCATTGGTCGCGGACTATCAAGTAAGAGGGAAACTTGGTATAGAGTCCAGGTGTGCTAGGAGTATTCACATGAGGGGAGGTGTTGACATATACAAGTAAATAGGCTGTAAAAGAGAATCTATAAATGTGAGAGAGCCTGTCAAAAGGTGAGAAGTATCTACTGGGAGAGAATAAAGGGTAGCATGAGGAGATTTAGGAGGTGTGGAGATATTCTGGGAAAAGGTGGAGAGAATTAAGCAAAAGAGGTGGAGTGAATCAAGGAGAAATCAGTGGGAATAGATGCTTGGATGTAAACTCTATAAATTGAGGCATTGGCCTAATGAGAATTTGCTGGTTTTTGATTATCCATGCCTACATTAAGCTATCAGTTAATTGCTCACTAATCACGTCTTAAAATTATCATCTAATCTTTTTGTTAAAGATGTTGATTCTAGCATTTGGTCCACCATAGCTGTAAATTTAACATATTATCAGAGCCTAGCTCTAGAATCCATCAATTTGTGAGCCCATTATCACTTGGCTAATTAGGACTAGTAGATAATTAAGATTTTTACCTCTTTTCAACTAGCTCTTTGCACCCCTAGCCAGTAGAGGGGCTTGATCTCCCTCCAGAAGCACTATTAGGGCAAACAATTCTAGGCAACCATAGCTAGCCATCCCATTCAAACAAAATCGCAAACCGCCAAGCGTAGCTGCCAATTTTCGCTAAATCGTTGGTGCCACATTTCTCAAGGAGAAATGAGATCTCTACTACTCCAGATCAAATTGCTATAATTCCTCTTGGCCCTAGTGGTTTTCAAGGGTGCTCTACAACATGGTGAAGACAGATTTTGATTTGATCAAGTCTACAGTGAGATCTAAGCTCTTCATCAAATCTAAACAGAGATTAAGCATTCAATGTTTGGTCAAATCTTATCTTTCTTGGCTTAATTCTCTACTAGACTAACTGCCATTGATAGCCTTGAAAGGATTTAAGCTCATTTGAACTCTAAGGCCTTAGATCTGGACGCCCCGCATACTGTAAGGCCTTAGATCTGGACTCCCCGCATACTCTGTTTTTTGCACACAAAATAGATGATTAGTTTACTAATCAATGATTAATTAATACTAATCATTATTTTTCAGTGTAATTACGGGTTCAAATCAACCATTTGGTATCTGATACAGATCCCTATAATTTCAGATTGCAATTCGGAGATGGTTTGATACTCCAACCCTTTCGTACAGATTTGTTACCCTTGGTTTAATGTAAATTTTGGTGATTTTATGCTGATAAAGCTGTTGTAATCATCACCACCTAAACCTTATATTGAGTTGTAAAAGGGTAGACATTGCCCTTGAATCTTGAAATTTGATCAAGAGGTAAGACCCCCTTCACATCATCATGAGTACGGCGGCACAAGAGATAGCCAAATTTATGGGGAGCAGTTTTACACATGGCAGACAAAAACCATGTATCTGCTCATGAGGAAAAATCTGTGGGGGCTAGTTGAGGGAAGAGATGAATGCAAAGAGGTGAGAGGGAAAAATGAGTGGAAGAGGAGGATTGAAAAAGCATTGGGACTTATCGCACTCAGTTTAAATGATGAAATCATTCATCACATCACAAGGATACAGTGGGCAAAAGATGCATTGGATGAACTCAAAAAATTATTTGGAACACAAGCAAAAAATTCAAAGATAAGTCTGTTAATACAATTCTAGAAATTAGACATGAAGGAAAGTAAATCTTTAATCACACACTTGAACAAATATAAAAGCATTAAGCAACAACTGGCAGCTGCTCACACTCTCATGCCTCAAACGTCCTGACCATGGACGTACACTGCTACTCTCAGCTTCTGCTGCTGGCCCAGACATAGTAGTAGAACTAGAACTTGCTTGTGGTGGCAAGTTCACATGAACATCAGCCTCAAGTGACTCAATAACACCCTCATCTTTTGCTTTGTACCAACTAGCAAGCTCATTAAACACCACATCTCGTGAGATGACCACTTGTCTAGTTTGAGGGTTATAACATTTGTATGCCTTTCGATCCTGTGCATATCCCACAAATACACATTTCTCTGCCTTAGGATCCAACTTCCTTCTTCTTTCATCAGGCACATGTACATAAGCTATACATCCAAAAACTTTAAGATGTCCAATGTTCGGCCTGTAACCTGTAAGCCGCATCTCTGGCGTGCTTCCATGAATGACTACTGTAGGTGTTTTGTTCAATATATACACTGCAGTAGTACATGCTTCTGCCCAATAGTAATCTGGCATGCTCTTTTCATTGAGCATCGCCCTTGCCACTTCACATATGACTCTATTCTTTCTCTCAGCCACACCATTCTGCTAAGGTGTATACCTGCAAGTCAGCTGTCTCCTTATTCCATGCTTCCTCAAGAAATGCTCAAAGGCTTTTGAGGTGTATTCACCACCTCCATCTGTCCTCAGACATTTAATCCAACAGCCATATTGCTTTTCTGCAAAAGCTTTGAAATCCATGAACTTTTCCAACACTTCACTCTTCTCTTTCAGAAAGTATATCCATGTCATCCTGCTGAAATCATCTATGAATGTAACATAGTATAAACTGCCTTTGATAGATGGGTTTTGTGCAGGACCCCATACATCACTATGTACGATCTCAAGTGGCCTGTTACTCATATTTCCTTCTCTAGGAAACCTCAATCTTGCCTGCTTCCCAAACTGACAGGCTTCACAAACATGCATATGTCCATCATATTTGAACCTAGGCAATCCATTGACAATGCCTCTTGTTTGCATGTTCTTTAATCTCTGTATATTGACATGTCCAATCCTCTTGTGCCACATATCAATGTCCTGTACCACATTCCTGCAGGCTCTTTGAGAACATGGCTGATTTTAGCTCAGGAATTCCAGCATCCAGCTTAAACAATCTTCCTTCTTTCTTGCCTTTAGCAATCACTCTACATCCATGTTTAAAATCTTCAACGAAGCATCCATGCTCATTGAAGCGAACCTGTAATCCCTGTTCCACCATTTGACCAACTGAGGCAAAGCTTTTAGTGATCAAAGGCACATACAACACATCTGACATAGACTTTGTCTGACCATTATGCATGACCAATGGTACACTTCCAACATGTGTAATGACATGCTGGGTATCATCACCTGTTTCCACATAGCCTTTGACATCCATTGGCTTCATATGCTCAAACCATTCACCATGGCATGTCATATGATTTGATGCTCCTGAGTCCATATACCATGTATCATCATTCTTAGCATTTGTTGTCATAGAACCCACAACATGCTTCATGGCAAACAAATGATTTGCAGTTCCATCATTGCTACTTGATGCATAGTTACCACCATGTTGTGCATAGTTTCCACCATAATGACCACCACGTTGTGCTCTTCCCCCTCTCAAATCATTCTGTTTGCGGAAACAATCTCTCGCCATATGACCATATTTGCCACAATAATGGCATTCCACATCTTGCATAGAATTTTGTTGGCCTTGCCAACGTCCTCGACCACGAGGGTTACCTCTGCCTCGCTGAGGTGCATATCCACGACCACCTCGAGCACCATAAGAAGGCTGAAAATTCTGTTGTGGAGGTCTATCCTGCCATCCACGACCATTACCACCACGTCCACGTGATGCAAATCTCCCCCTGCCTCTAAAACCTCTCTGCGAGTAAAAAGCCTGATTTCTGCCATCATCATGGCTAGAAGATGCATCCAGAAATGAATCACTGAGCTTGATTTCCTCAACCAACAAGAGTGAAACCAACTCATCGACGAAGTCGGGTAGACGTGTACTCCTCACTGAGATAGATGTATCAAAGGATTTGTATTCCTTGCCAAGACCACGCAAGGTAATATCCACCAAATCATCATCAGGCATGGGGGCATTTATTGTGGCCAATGCATCTGCAAACTTCTTGATTTCTTGCACATAATCATGTATGCATCTTTTATTCCTTTTCACATTGTGTATCTGCTGTCGCAATTGAGACTTGCGAGCACTCATATCTGTATCAAACATCTTGACCAAAGTATCCCATGCATCTTTGGGATTCTCAGCATCCTGAATGTGTATGAGCATAGCATCAGATATACATATAGACAAATAATGCAGCACTTTGAATGCTCTCTCTGACCATTGCTTATGAGCAATAAGCTGCTGCTGTGTAGGTTGCCGAGGTAGCTCAGGCTCAGGCTCAGCACCTGTAATGAGATTCCAAAATCCTTTCCCTTTCAAGAAACTCTTTATCCTGTACTTCCATGCCTGAAAGTTCTTCCTATCCAGCTTTTCACCAACAATCTGAACTGGATTGTCCGACATGTTGCTCAATGCGTACACCTTCCGCACACTTCAAATCTGTAAATGAGCCTTCCTCAGCTCAACCACACTCCAATGAATGTGCCAGATACTCCAAGGTAGCCAACAAACTCCAAATTTGATGTAGAAAATCAACCTGTAATCATCCAAGATGAACTGACTCACGCAGTACGGAATACCCTGAATTGACACGCCTTCCAAGGCTCCAAATCACAATGTAATGGTGCAATCAAGTATGGGCAACTTGCATTGACACGTAATGAACCTCAATGTTGAGTATCAACTCCATCTGACATGTGTAATTATCAATTTTTGAAAACCCCTTTCTCTGTTTTTGGAAAAACCATAAAAACCAGAAAAACCAGTAATGATTTGGCTTTAATTTCTTCAATATTTCACCAAATTGAGAAACCAGGCATTCATTAGCTTAGCATTAGTGTCCATCAACTCCATGTAAGAGGAATTTGTCCAATTGTAAAACACCAAGGATTAATTGCTCAATTAAAAATGCTCTGTTTCTCTGCAACCAGTGGACAGCCTGTTTTAATCAGCTCATTCCCAGCTCAATTAGGCATCATTGACCAAAAAAATCACATAGCCCTCTTCTCCAATGTATAAAGCATCCAATTGCTAAAGAAATTGTGGAAGATGTCAAGTACCCAATGAGAATTTGATCTCCTCGTAGTCAAAATGATCAAAATCTGCACAGTTTCCTCTGTTCTGGCTGCGCCGCTTGCTGTAGGGGGGATTAGGAGGGTTTGTGATGCTAATTGAAGATGGTTTGAAGTCCCCAAGACACCTAGGCATGTGTGTGACCCATCAATGCTTTGATTTTTACCAAAAATGTGCTCCAAATGCTTCAATTTTTGACTTGCTTTTCTCTGTTTTGTGTGAGCTCAAAAACCAGACATTTCCATACATTTAAATGCTTCCAAAATTTGTTCAAGGCTTGCAAATGGGTTGCCAATACATCCCTCATTGTCAAATACATATGTCTTTTGCCAGAATCACTTGTATTTCCACCATACATCAATGTTCCCCAAGCTTTAATGAAAAGCTTCAAAAACCAAAATTTTTCTTTGCTTTGATTTGCTCTATTTTGCTTTGCTTTTGCCTGTATCACCTGCAATCCGCTCAAGGATTTTTAGAGGACCTTACGCGGTAGGCCAAGCTCTCAGATCAGATAGTATTTGGTGTGCTCCAAGCTTCACAGCTCCAATGGCCAGCTTCACAGCTTCTTTTCACAGCTTCTTCTTCTCCCTCTTCACTCACTCACTCATAAACCCTAATAAATAGCACAAGGCTCTGATACCATGTGCCATGTCCACCCTCACACACAGCATAATGCACTAATCCATAATCCACACAACACACAATGAGTTGTGTCCACACTCTACTAACCCTAGCTAATGTCCACACACTATGACCAGCTCGACACGCGGTCATTTATGTCTCACACATGTTCCTACCTAATCTGCCAGCACATAGCATAGCTAGCTCACACTGACATCGAGCTTGAATCTCAACAAATAATTCTAGGCAACCATAGCTAGCCATCCCATTCAAACAAAATCGCAAACCGCCAAGCGTAGCTGCGAATTTTTGCTAAATCGCTGGCGCCAAATTTCTGAAGGAGAAATGAGATCTCTACTACTCCAGATCAAATTGCTATAATTCCTCTTGGCCCTAGTGGTTTTCAAGGGTGGTCTACAACATGGTGAAGACAGATTTTGATTTGATCAAGTCTACAGTGAGATCTAAGCTCTTCATCAAATCTACAGGTGACTTTGGTAAAACAGAGATTAAGCATTCAATGTTTGGTCAAATCTTGTCTTTCTCGGCTTAATTCTCTACTAGACTAATTGCCATTGATAGCCTTGAAAGGATTTAAGCTCATTTGAACTCTAAGGCCTTAGATCAGGACTCCCCGCATACTCTGTTTTTTGCACACAAAATAGATGATTAGTTTACTAATCAATGAGTAATCAATACTAATCACTATTTTTCAGTGCAATTACGGGTTCAAATCAACCATTTGGTATCTGATACAGATCCCTATAATTTCAGATTGCAATTCGGAGATGGTTTGATACTCCAACCCTTCCGTACAGATTTGTTACCCTTGGTTTAATGTAATTTTTGGTGATTTTATGCTGATAAAGCTGTTGTAATCATCACCACCTAAACCTTATATTGAGTTGTAAAAGGGTAGACATTGCCCTTGAATCTTGAAATTTGATCAAGAGGTAAGACCCCCTTCACATCATCATGAGTACGGTGGCATAAGAGATAGCCAAATTTATGGGGAGCAGTTTTACACATGGCAGACAAAAACCATGTATCTGCTCATGAGGAAAAATCTGTGGGGGCTAGTTGAGGGAAGAGATGAATGCAAAGAGGTGAGAGGGAAAAATGAGTGGAAGAGGAGGATTGAAAAAGCATTGGGACTTATCGCACTCAGTTTAAATGATGAAATCATTCATCACATCACAAGGATACAGTGGGCAAAAGATGCATTGGATGAACTCAAAAGATTATATGGAACACAAGCAAAAAATTCAAAGATAAGTCTGTTAATACAATTCTAGAAATTAGACATGAAGGAAAGTGAATCTTTAATCACACACTTGAACAAATATAAAAGCATTAAGCAACAACTGGCAGCTATTGGCAAAAAGACAGAAGATGATGAGGCACTAGCAGTGCTTCTGAAGAGTGTGGACAAAGGTGAATATGAAAACATTGTAGCAACACTAAAGAATGTACCTGAATTGAAGCTAAAAAAGATAGAAGGAGCCCTACTAGAGCAAGAGACCAGAGGTAAAGAGAAGAAATGGCTAGACTCAACAGCAGGAGAAAAAAAAGCATTCTTCACCTGAGGAGGATTCTCTCGAGGACGAGGACGAGAAAGAGGTAGAGTAGGAGGAAGGACCATCACTTGCCAAAACTGTGGAAAAGCCAGGACACATGGCAAGAGACTGCTACAGCAAACCCAGTGGAGAAGAAACGCATCAACAAACTTCATGGAGGCTCGTAAGGAAGTGGAGTCAGATCATCTTTTCTGAGAGAGAGAGAGAGAGAGAGAGAGAGAGAGAGAGAGAGAGAGAGAGAGAGAGAGAGAGAGAGAGAGAGAGAGAGAGAGAGAGAGAGAGAGAGAGAGAACCCTACAACCGAATGTAACCTGCCCCAACAAAGTAAAACCACCTCTCAGCCACCGATGATGTCGGCCATGTGGTAGATGTATGTATGAGCACTTTGGTCAAGGTCACGGGCACTTGTAGTAGCCTTGGACACATAGAGAGAGAGAGTGTCAAGGACTATGAGTTTAGGGACTTGAGGCACTGGTCGCGGACTATCAAGTAAGAGGGAAACTTGGTATAGGGTCCAGGTGTGCTAGGAGTATTCACTTGAGGGGTGGTGTTGACATATACAAGTGAATAGGCTGTAAAAGAGAATCTATAAATGTGAGAGAGCCTGTGAAAAGGTGAGAAGTATCTACTGGGAGAGAATAAAGGGTAGCATGAGGAGATTTAGGAGGTGTGGAGATATTCTGGGAAGAGGTGGAGAGAATCAAGCAAAAGAGGTGGAGTGAATCAAGGAGAAATCAGTGGGAATACATGCTTGGATGTAAACTCTATAAATTGAGGCATTGGCCTAATGAGAATTTGCTCGTTTTTCATTATCCATGCCTACATTAAGCTATCAGTTAATTGCTCACTGATCACATCGTAATTATCATCTAATCTCTTTGTTAATGATATGGATTCTAGCATTTGATCCACCATAGGTGCAAATTTAACATATTATCAGAGCCTAGCCCTAGAATCCATCAATTTGTGAGCCCATTATCACTTGGCTAATTAGGATTAGTAGATAATTAAGATTTTTACCTCTTTTCAACTAGCTCTTTGCACCCCTAGCCAGTAGAGGGGCTTGATCTCCCTCCAGAAGCACTATTAGGGCAAATAATTCTAGGCAACCATAGCTAGCCATCCCATTCAAACAAAATCGCAAACCGCCAAGCGTAGCTGCCAATTTTTGCTAAATCGTTGGCGCCACATTTTTGAAGGAGAAATGAGATCTCTACTACTCCAGATCAAATTGCTATAATTCCTCTTGGCCCTAGTGGTTTTCAAGGGTGCTCTACAAGCTGGTGAAGACAGATTTTGATTTGATCAAGTCTACAGTGAGATCTAAGCTCTTCATAAAATCTACAGGTGACTTTGGTAAAACAGAGATTAAGCATTCAATGTTTGGTCAAATCTTATCTTTCTTGGCTTAATTCTCTACTAGACTAATTGCCATTGATAGCCTTGAAAGGATTTAAGCTCATTTGAACTCTAAGGCCTTAGATCTGGACTCCCCGCATACTCTGTTTTTTGCACACAAAATAGATGATTAGTTTACTAATCAATGATTAATCAATACTAATCACTATTTTTCAGTGCAATTACGGGTTCAAATCAACCATTTGGTATCTGATACAGATCCCTATAATTTTAGATTGCAATTCGGAGATGGTTTGATACTCCAACCCTTCCGTACAGATTTGTTACCCTTGGTTTAATGTAATTTTTGGTGATTTTATGCTGATAAAGCTGTTGTAATCATCACCACCTAAACCTTATATTGAGTTGTAAAAGGGTAGACATTGCCCTTGAATCTTGAAATTTGATCAAGAGGTAAGACCCCCTTCACATCATCATGAGTACGGCGGCACAAGAGATAGCCAAATTTATGGAGAGCAGTTTTACACATGGCAGACAAAAACCATGTATCTGCTCATGAGGAAAGATCTGTGGGGGCTAGTTGAGGGAAGAGATGAATGCAAAGAGGTGAGAGGGAAAAATGACTGGAAGAGGAGGATTGAAAAAGCATTGGGACTTATCGCACTCAGTTTAAATGATTAAATCATTCATCACATCACAAGGATACAGTGGGCAAAAGATGCATTGGATGAACTCAAAAAATTATTTGAAACACAAGCAAAAAATTCAAAGATAAGTCTGTTAATACAATTCTAGAAATTAGACATGAAGGAAAGTAAATCTTTAATCACACACTTGAACAAATATAAAAGCATTAAGCAACAACCGGCAGCTATTGGCAAAAAGATAGAAGATGATGAGGCACTAACAGTGCTTCTCAAGAGTGTGGACAAAGGTGAATATGAATACATTGTAGCAACACTAAAGAATGTACCTGAATTGAAGCTAAAAAAGATAGAAGGAGCTCTACTAGAGCAAGAGACCAGAGGTAAAGGGAAGAAATGGCTAGACTCAACAGCAAGAGAAAAAAAAGCATTCTTCACCTGAGGAGGATTCTCTCGAGGACGAGGACGAGAAAGAGGTAGAGTAGGAGGAAGGACCATCACTTGCCAAAACTATGGAAAAGCCAGGACACATGGCAAGAGACTGCTACAGCAAACCCAGTGGAGAAGAAACGACATCAACAAACTTCATGGAGGCTCCTAAGGAAGTGGAGTCATATCATCTTTTCTAAGAGAGAGAGAGAGAGAGAGAGAGAGAGAGAGAGAGAGAGAGAGAGAGAGAAACCCTACAACCGAATGTTACCTGCCCCAACAAAGTAAAACCACCTCTCAGCCACCGATGATGTCGGCCATGTGGTAGATGTATGTAAGAGCACTTTGGTCAAGGTCACGGGCACTTGTAGTAGCCTTGGACACATAGAGAGAGAGTGTGTCAAGGACTATGAGTTTAGGGACTTGAGGCACTGGTTGCGGACTATCAAGTAAGAGGGAAACTTAGTATAGTGTCCGGGTATAGTGTCTAGGTGTGCTAGGAGTATTCACTTGAGGGGAGCTGTAGGCTCCTAAGGAAGTGGAGTCAGATCATCTTTTCTGAGAGAGAGAGAGAGAGAGAGAGAGAGAGAGAGAGAGAGAGAGAAACTCTACAACCGAATGTAACCTGCCCCAACAAAGTAAAACCACCTCTCAGCCACCGATGATGTCGGCCATGTGGTAGATGTATGTATGAGCACTTTGGTCAAGGTCACGGGCACTTGTAGTAGCCTTGGACACATAGAGAGAGAGTGTGTCAAGGACTATGAGTTTAGGGACTTGAGGCACTGGTCGCGGACTATCAGAGCCTAGCCCTAGAATCCATCAATTTGTGAGTCCATTATCACTTGGCTAATTAGGATTAGTGGATAATTAAGATTTTTACCTCTTTTCAATTAGCTCTTTGCACCCCTAGCCGGTAGAGGGGCTTGATCTCCCTCCAGAAGCACTATTAGGGCAAATAATTCTAGGCAACCATAGCTAGCCATCCCATTCAAACAAAATCGCAAACCGCCAAGCGTAGCTGCCAATTTTTGCTAAATGGCTGGCGCCACATTTCTGAAGGAGAAATGAGATCTCTACTACTCCAGATCAAATTGTTATAATTCCTCTTGGCCCTAGTGGTTTTCAAGGGTGCTCTACAACATGGTGAAGACAGATTTTGATTTGATCAAGTCTACAGTGAGATCTAAGCTCTTCATCAAATCTACAGGTGACTTTGGTAAAACAGAGATTAAGCATTCAATGTTTGGTCAAATCTTGTCTTTCTTGGCTTAATTCTCTACTAGACTAATTGCCATTGATAACCTTGAAAGGATTTAAGCTCATTTGAACTCTAAGGCCTTAAATCTGGACTCCCCGCATACTCTGTTTTTTGCACACAAAATAGATGATTAGTTTACTAATCAATGATTAATCAATACTAATCACTATTTTTCAGTGCAATTACGGGTTCAAATCAACCATTTGGTATCTGATACAGATCCCTATAATTTCAAATTGCAATTCGGAGATGGTTCAATACTCCAATCCTTCCGTACAGATTTGTTACCCTTGGTTTAATGTAATTTTTGGTGATTTTATGTTGATAAAGCTGTTGTGATCATCACCACCTAAACCTTATATTGAGTTGTAAAAGGGTAGACATTGCCCTTGAATCTTGAAATTTGATCAAGAGGTAAGACCCCCTTCACATCATCATGAGTACGGCAGCACAAGAGATAGCCAAATTTATGGGGAGCAGTTTTACACATGGCAGACAAAAACCATGTATCTGCTCATGAGGAAAAATCTGTGGGGGCTAGTTGAGGGAAGAGATGAATGTAAAGAGGTGAGAGGGAAAAATGAGTGGAAGAGGAGGATTGAAAAAGCATTGGGACTTATCGCACTCAGTTTAAATGATGAAATCATTCATCATATCACAAGGATACAGTGGGCAAAAGATGCATTGGATGAACTTAAAAAATTATTTGGAACACAAGCAAAAAATTCAAAGATAAATCTGTTAATACAATTCTAGAAATTAGACATGAAGGAAAGTGAATCTTTAATCACACACTTGAACAAATATAAAAGCATTAAGCAACAACTGGCAGCTATTGGCAAAAAGACAGAAGATGATGAGGCACTAACAGTGCTTCTGAAGAGTGTGGACAAAGGTGAATATGAAAACATTGTAGCAACACTAAAGAATGTACCTGAATTGAAGCTAAAAAAGATAGAAGGAGCTCTACTAGAGCAAGAGACCAGAGGCAAAGAGAAGAAATGGCTAGACTCAACAGCACGAGAAAAAGAAGCATTCTTCACCTGAGGAGGATTCTTTCGAGGACGAGGACGAGAAAGAGGTAGAGTACGAGGAAGGACCATCACTTGCCAAAACTGTGGAAAAGCCAGGACAGATGGCAAGAGACTGCTACAGCAAACCCCCAGTGGAGAAGAAACGACATCAACAAACTTCATGGAAGCTCCTAAGGAAGTGGAGTCAGATCATCTTTTCTGAGAGAGAGAGAGAGAGAGAGAGAGAGAGAGAGAGAGAGAGAGAGAGAGAGAGAGAGAGAGAGAGAGAGAGAGAGAGAGAGAGAAACCCTACAACCGAATGTAACCTGCCCCAACAAAGTAAAACCACCTTAGCCACCGATGATGTCGGCCATGTGGTAGATGTATGTATGGGCACTTTGGTCAAGGTCACGGGCACTTGTAGTAGCCTTGGATACATAGAGAGAGAGAGAGTGTCAAGGACTATGAGTTTAGGGACTTGAGGCACTGGTCGCGGACTATCAAGTAAGAGGGAAACTTGGTATAGGGTCCAGGTGTGCTAGGAGTATTCACTTGAGGGGAGGTGTTGACATATACAAGTGAATAGGCTGTAAAAGAGAATCTATAAATGTGAGAGAGCCTGTGAAAAGGTGAGAAGTATCTACTGGGAGAGAATAAAGGGTAGCATGAGGAGATTTAGGAGGTGTGGAGATATTCTGGGAAGAGGTGGAGAGAATCAAGCAAAAGAGGTGGAGTGAATCAAGGAGAAATCAGTGGGAATAGATGCTTGGATGTAAACTCTATAAATTGAGGCATTGGCCTAATGAGAATTTGTTGGTTTTTGATTATCCATGCTTACATTAAGCTATCAGTTAATTGCTCACTGATCACGTCTTAATTATCATCTAATCTCTTTGTTAATGATGTGGATTCTAGCATTTGATCCACCATAGCTGCAAATGTATGTCCAAGCTTTTACCACTCTCATAAAATAGACCATAATGTGCTATGGTCTTCACATATCTCATGATGCGTCGCACTGCATCCAAATGTGGTTTCCTGGGGCTCTGCATAAACTGGCTCACTAGCCCCACTGCATAACTCAAATCCGGGCGTGTGATAGTCATATATATGAGACTACCAACCATCTTCCTGTACATAGAAGGATCATCCAATTCCTCGCCATAATCAGCTCGCAACTTCACATTTTGCTCCAATGGTGTACTCATAGGCTTACACCCTGTCATGCCATACTTTGCCAACATATCCAATGCATATTGGCGTTGTACTAACCAAGTACCTGCATGATCTTTCACCACTTCAATTCCAAGAAAGTATCTCAACTCACCAAGATCTTTCATGTCAAATTGCCCACTCAAAGCTTTCTTGACATGCATCACATCTGCACCATGATCACCTGTGATAATCAAGTCATCCACATAGATGACTAGTAAAACAATCTCATGCTGTGTCTTCTTCACATAGAGTGAAGAATCTGCTGTAGAAATCTGAAAACCAAGTGAGATAAGATATCTACTAATCTTATCACTCCAAGCACGTGGTGCTTGCTTCAGACCATACAATGCCTTTTTCAACCTGCATACGTGAGTGGGATATCTAGGGTGTACATACCCTTCTGGCTGTGCCATGTACACTTCCTCTTGTAGATCTCCATTCAGAAATGCGTTCTTAACATCCATCTGATGCATTTCCCAGCCATTAGCTGCAGCCATAGCAATGACTGCTCTCACTGTGCCCATCTTAGCCACCGGACTAAACGTCTCATCATAATCCAAACCTTGGGTCTGTGCATAACCTTTTGCTACCAATCTTGCTTTATGTCTTTCAATAGAACCATCAGATTTGCAATTTACTTTGTAAACCCATTTACATCCAATAACATTCTTGTCCTTTGGTAGTGCAACCAAGTCCCATGTATCATTATGGACCAATGCGTCCATCTCCACATCCATTGCTTTTTCCCATACATGCTCTCCAATAGCATGTAGGTTCCACATGCTTCACCATAGATGTCATGTATGCATAGTGCATAGCAAAATCTCTATATGTCAACCTGTCAACAGGATATCTGACTCTCTGGGATCTCCGCAATGCCTGCGGGTCACTCTGTACACCTATAACTCTAGCATGTGGTGGCACATATCTGTCCTGCCTAGCACCAGGTGTGCGTAAAACAGGTATGCCAAGCTCCTCATCCAAACTCTCAGAACTAGATGACTCATAACCTGTGATTCCAATTCCTTCGACTTTCTTTTTGCCTTTATCCATAGCACTACTCCCAGTGCTCACACTCTCATGCCTCAAACGTCCTGACCATGGACGTACACTGCTACTCTCAGCTTCTGCTGCTGGCCCAGACATAGTAGTAGAACTAGAACTTGCTTGTGGTGGCAAGTTCACATGAACATCAGCCTCAAGTGACTCAATAACACCCTCATCTTTTACTTTGTACCAACTAGCAAGCTCATCAAACACCACATCTCGTGAGATGACCACTTGTCTAGTTTGAGGGTTATAACATTTGTATGCCTTTCGATCCTGTGCATATCCCACAAATACACATTTCTCTGCCTTAGGATCCAACTTCCTTCTTCTTTCATCAGGCACATGTACATAAGCTATACATCCAAAAACTTTAAGATGTCCAATGTCTGGCCTGTAACCTGTAAGCCGCATCTCTGGCGTGCTTCCATGAATGACTGCTGCAGGTGTTTTGTTCAATATATACACTGCAGTAGCACATGCTTCTGCCCAATAGTAATCTGGCATGCTCTTTTCATTGAGCATCGCCCTTGCCACTTCACATATGACTCTATTCTTTCTCTCAGCCATACCATTCTGCTAAGGTGTATACCTGCAAGTCAGCTGTCTCCTTATTCCATGCTTCCTCAAGAAATGCTCAAAGGCTTTTGAGGTGTATTCACCACCTCCATCTGTCCTCAGACATTTAATCCAACAGCCATATTGCTTTTCTGCAAAAGCTTTGAAATCCATGAACTTTTCCAACACTTCACTCTTCTCTTTCAGAAAGTATATCCATGTCATCCTGTTGAAATCATCTATGAATGTAACATAGTATAAACTGCCTTTGATAGATGGGTTTTGTGCAGGACCCCATACATCACTATGTACGATCTCAAGTGGCCTGTTACTCATATTTCCTTCTCCAGGAAACCTCAATCTTGCCTGCTTCCCAAACTGACAGGCTTCACAAACATGCATATGTCCATCATATTTGAACCTAGGCAATCCATTGACAATGCCTCTTGTTTGCATGTTCTTTAATCTCTGTATATTGACATGTCCAATCCTCTTGTGCCACATATCAATGTCCTGTACCACATTCCTGCAGGCTCTTTGAGAACATGGCTGATTTTAGCTCAGGAATTCCAGCATCCAGCTTAAACAATCTTCCTTCTTTCTTGCCTTTAGCAATCACTCT
The DNA here is from genome assembly GCF_041138505.1 of Cibotium barometz. NCBI lineage: Eukaryota > Viridiplantae > Streptophyta > Polypodiopsida > Cyatheales > Cibotiaceae > Cibotium > Cibotium barometz. Next base: position 2,420,451 of record NC_141047.1, on the reverse strand, counting down.
ACATCCATGTTTAAAATCTTCAACGAAGCATCCATGCTCATTGAAGCGAACCTGTAATCCTTGTTCCACCATTTGACCAACTGAGGCCAAGCTTTTAGTGATCGAAGGCACATACAACACATCTGACATAGACTTTGTCTGACCATTATGCTTGACCAATGGTACACTTCCAACATGTGTAATGACATGCTGGGTATCATCACCTGTTTCCACATAGCCTTTGACATCCATTGGCTTCATATGCTCAAACCATTCACTATGGCATGTCATATGATTTGATGCTCCTGAGTCCATATACCATGTATCATCATTCTTAGCATTTGTTGTCATAGAACCCACAACATGCTTCATGGCAAACAAATGATTTGTAGTTCCATCATTGCTACTTGATGCATAGTTACCACCATGTTGTGCATAGTTTCCACCATAATGACCACCACGTTGTGCTCTTCCCCCTCTCAAATCATTCTGTTTGCGAAAACAATCTCTCGCCATATGACCATATTTGCCACAATAATGGCATTCCACATCTTGCATAGAATTTTGTTGGCCTTGCCAACGTCCTCGACCACGGGGGTTACCTCTGCCTCGCTGAGGTGCATATCCACGACCACCTCGAGCACCATAAGAAGGCTGAAAATTCTGTTGTGGAGGTCTATCCTGCCATCCACGACCATTACCACCACGTCCACGTGATGCAAATCTCCCCCTGCCTCTAAAACCTCTCTACGAGTAAAAAGCCTGATTTCTGCCATCATCATGGCTAGAAGATGCATCCAGAAATGAATCACTGAGCTTGATTTCCTCAACCAACAAGAGTGAAACCAACTCATCGAAGTCGGGTAGACCTGTACTCCTCACTGAGATAGATGTATCAAAGGATTTGTATTCCTTGCCAAGACCACGCAAGGTAATATCCACCAAATCATCATCAGGCATGGGGGCATTTATTGTGGCCAATGCATCTGCAAACTTCTTGATTTCTTGCACATAATCATGTATGCTCCTTTTATTCCTTTTCACATTGTGTATCTACTGTCGCAATTGAGACTTGCGACCACTCGTATCTGTATCAAACATCTTGACCAAAGTATCCCATGCATCTCCATCTGACATGTGTAATTATCAATTTTTGAAAACCCCTTTCTCTGTTTTTGGAAAAACCAGAAAAACCAAAAAAGCCAGTAATGATTTGGCTCTAATTTCTTCAATATTTCACCAAATTGAGCAACCAGGCATTCATTAGCTTAGCATTAGTGTCCATCAACTCCATGTAAGAGGAATTTGTCCAATTGTAAAACACCAAGGATTAATTGCTCAATTAAAAATGCTCTATTTCTCTGCAACCAGTGGACAGCCTGTTTTAATCAGCTCATTCCCAGCTCAATTAGGCATCATTGACCAAACAAATCACATAGCCCTCTTCTCCAATGTATAAAGCATCCAATTGCTAAAGAAATTGTGGAAGATGTCAAGTACACAATGAGAATTTGATCTCCTCGTAGTCAAAATGATCAAAATCTGCACAGTTTCCTCTGTTCTGGCTGTGCCGCTTGTTGTAGGGGGGTTTAGGAGGGTTTGTGATGCTAATTGAAGATGGTTTGAAGTCCCCAAGACACCTAGGCATGTGTGTGACCCATCAATGCTTTGATTTTTACCAAAAATGTGCTCCAAATGCTTCAATTTTTGACTTGCTTTTCTCTGTTTTGTGTGAGCTCAAAAACCAGAGATTTCCATACATTTAAATGCTTCCAAAATTTGTTCAAGGCTTGCAAATGGGTTGCCAATACATCCCTCATTGTCAAATACATATGTCTTTTGCCAGAATCACTTGTATTTCCACCATACATCAATGTTCCCCAAGCTTTAATGAAAAGCTTCAAAAACCAGAATTTTGCTTTGCTTTGATTTGCTCTATTTTGCTTTGCTTTTGCCTGTATCACCTGCAATCCGCTCAAGGATGTTTAGAGGACCTTACCCGGTAGGCCAAGCTCTCAAATCTGATAGTATTTGGTGTGTTCCAAGCTTCACAGCTCCAATGGCCAGCTTCACAGCTTCTTTTCACAGCTTCTTCTTCTCCCTCTTCACTCACTCACTCATAAACCCTAATAAACAGCACAAGGCTCTGATACCATGTTGAAAGAACGGTAGAGGAGGAGGAGACACACACACAGGAGCAAACCCTAATGTATATTGCAAACCCTAACCATTGAGGGAAGCCATGTCCACCCTCACACACAGCATAATGCACTAATCCATAATCCACACAACACACAATGAGTTGTGTCCACACTCTACTAACCCTAGCTAATGTCCACACATTATGACCAGCTCTACACGCGGTCATTTATGTCTCACACATGTTCCTACCTAATCTGCCAGCACATAGCATAGCTGGCTCACACTGACATCGAGCTTGAATCTCAACAAATAATTCTAGGCAACCATAGCTAGCCATCCCATTCAAACAAAATCGCAAACCGCCAAGCGTAGCTGCCAATTTTTGCTAAATCGCTGGCGCCACATTTCTGAAGGAGAAATGAGATCTCTACTACTCCAGATCAAATTGCTATAATTCCTCTTGGCCCTAGTGGTTTTCAAGGGTGCTCTACAACATGGTGAAGACAAATTTTGATTTGATCAAGTCTACAGTGAGATCTAAGCTCTTCATCAAATCTACAGGTGACTTTGGTAAAACAGAGATTAAGCATTCAATGTTTGGTCAAATCTTGTCTTTCTTGGCTTAATTCTCTACTAGACTAATTGCCATTGATAGCCTTGAAAGGATTTAAGCTCATTTGAACTCTAAGGCCTTAGATCTGGACTCCCCGCATACTCTGTTTTTTGCACACAAAATAGATGATTAGTTTACTAATCAATGATTAATCAATACTAATCACTATTTTTCAGTGCAATTACGGGTTCAAATCAACCATTTGGTATCTGATACAGATCCCTATAATTTCAGATTACAATTCGGAGATGGTTTGATACTCCAACCCTTCCGTACAGATTTGTTACCCTTGGTTTAATGTAATTTTTGGTGATTTTATGCTGATAAAGCTGTTGTAATCATCACCACCTAAACCTTATATTGAGTTGTAAAAGGGTAGACATTGCCCTTGAATCTTGAAATTTGATCAAGAGGTAAGACCCCCTTCACATCATCATGAGTACGGTGGCACAAGAGATAGCCAAATTTATGGGGAGCAGTTTTACACATGGCAGACAAAAACCATGTATCTGCTCATGAGGAAAAATCTGTGGGGGCTAGTTGAGGGAAGAGATGAATGCAAAGAGGTGAGAGGGAAAAATGAGTGGAAGAGGAGGATTGAAAAAGCATTGGGACTTATCGCACTCAGTTTAAATGATGAAATCATTCATCACATCACAAGGATACAGTGGGCAAAAGATGCATTGGATGAACTCAAAAGATTATATGGAACACAAGCAGAAAATTCAAAGATAAGTCTGTTAATACAATTCTAGAAATTAGACATGAAGGAAAGTGAATCTTTAATCACACACTTGAACAAATATAAAAGCATTAAGCAACAACTGGCAGCTATTGGCAAAAAGACAGAAGATGATGAGGCACTAACAGTGCTTCTGAAGAGTGTGGACAAAGGTGAATATGAAAACATTGTAGCAACACTAAAGAATGTACCTGAATTGAAGCTAAAAAAGATAGAAGGAGCCCTACTAGAGTAAGAGACCAGAGGTAAAGAGAAGAAATGGCTAGACTCAACAGCAGAAGAAAAAAAAGCATTCTTCACCTGAGGAGGATTCTCTCGAGGGACGAGGACGAGAAAGAGGTAGAGTAGGAGGAAGGACCATCACTTGCCAAAACTGTGGAAAAGCCAGGACACATGGCAAGAGACTGCTACAGCGAACCCAGAGAAACGACATCAACAAACTTCATGGAGGCTCCTAAGGAAGTGGAGTCAGATCATCTTTTCTGAGAGAGAGAGAGAGAGAGAGAGAGAGACAGAGAGAGAGAGAGAGAGAGAGAGAGAGAGAGAAACCCTACAACCGAATGTAACCTGTCCCAACAAAGTAAAACCACCTCTCAGCCACCGATGATGTCGGCCATGTGGTAGATGTATGTATGAGCACTTTGGTCAAGGTCACGGGCACTTGTAGTAGCCCTGGACACATAGAGAGAGAGAGAGTGTCAAGGACTATGAGTTTAAGGACTTGAGGCACTGGTCGCGGACCATCAAGTAAGAGGGAAACTTAGTATGGTGTCCAGGTATAGTGTCCAGGTGTGCTAGGAGTATTCACTTGAGGGGAGCTGTAGGCTCGTAAGGAAGTGGAGTCAGATCATCTTTTCTGAGAGAGAGAGAGAGAGAGAGAGAGAGAGAGAGAGAGAGAGAGAAACCCTACAACCGAATGTAACCTGTCCCAACAAAGTAAAACCACCTCTCAGCCACCGATGATGTCGGCCCTGTGGTAGATGTATGTATGAGCACTTTGGTTAAGGTCACGGGCACTTGTAGTAGCCTTGGACACATAGAGAGAGAGAGTGTCAAGGACTATGAGTTTAGGGACTTGAGGCACTGGTCGCGGACTATCAAGTAAGAGGGAAACTTAGTATAGTGTCCAGGTGTGCTAGGAGTATTCACTTGAGGGGAGGTGTTGACATATACAAGTGAATAGGCTGTAAAAGAGAATCTATAAATGTGAGAGAGCCAGTGAAAAGGCGAGAAGTATCTACTGGGAGAGAATAAAGGGTAGCATGAGGAGATTTAGGAGGTGTGGAGATATTTTGGGAAGAGGTGGAGAGAATCAAGCAAAAGAGGTGGAGTGAATCAAGGAGAAATCAGTGGGAATAGATGCTTGGATGTAAACTCTATAAATTGAGGCATTGGCCTAATGAGAATTTGCTGGTTTTTGATTATCCATGCCTACATTAAGCTATCAGTTAATTGCTCACTGATCACGTCTTAATTATCATCTAATCTCTTTGTTAATGATGTGGATTCTAGCATTTGATCCACCATAGCTGCAAATTTAACATATTATCAGAGCCTAGCCCTAGAATCCATCAATTTGTGAGCCCATTATCACTTGGCTAATTAGGATTAGTAGATAATTAAGATTTTTACCTCTTTTCAACTAGCTCTTTGCACCCCTAGCGAGTAGAGGGGCTTGATCTCCCTCCAGAAGCACTATTAGGGCAAATAATTCTAGGCAACCATAGCTAGCCATCCCATTCAAACAAAATCGCAAACCGCCAAGCGTAGCTGCCAAGTTTTGCTAAATCGCTGGCGCCACATTTCTGAAGGAGAAATGAGATCTCTACTACTCCAGATCAAATTGCTATAATTCCTCTTGGCCCTAGTGGTTTTCAAGGGTGCTCTACAACATGGTGAAGACAGATTTTGATTTGATCAAGTCTACAGTGAGATCTAAGCTCTTCATCAAATCTACAGGTGACTTTGGTAAAACAGAGATTAAGCATTCAATGTTTGGTCAAATCTTGTCTTTCTTGGCTTAATTCTCTACTAGACTAATTGCCATTGATAGCCTTGAAAGGATTTAAGCTCATTTGAACTCTAAGGCCTTAGATCTGGACTCCCCGCATACTCTGTTTTTTGCACACAAAATAGATGATTAGTTTACTAATCAATGACTAATCAATACTAATCACTATTTTTCGATGCAATTACGGGTTCAAATCAACCATTTGGTATCTGATACAGATCCCTATAATTTCAGATTGCAATTCGGAGATGGTTTGATACTCCAACCCTTCCGTATAGATTTGTTACCCTTGGTTTAATGCAATTTTTGGTGATTTTATGCTGATAAAGCTGTTGTAATCATCACCACCTAAAACTTATATTGAGTTGTAAAAGGGTAGACATTGCCCTTGAATCTTGAAATTTGATCAAGAGGTAAGACCCCCTTCACATCATCATGAGTACGATGGCACAAGAGGTAGCCAAATTTATGGGGAGCAGTTTTCAGACAAAAACCATGTATCTGCTCATGAGGAAAAATCTGTGGGGGCTAGTTGAGGGAAGAGATGAATGCAAAGAGGTGAGAGGGAAAAATGAGTGGAAGAGGAGGATTGAAAAAGCATTGGGACTTATCACACTCAGTTTAAATGATGAAATCATTCATGACATCACAAGGCTACAGTGGGCAAAAGATGCATTGGATGAACTCAAAAAATTATTTGGAACACATGCAAAAAATTCAAAGATAAGTCTGTTAATACAATTCTAGAAATTAGACATGAAGGAAAGTGAATCTTTAATCACACACTTGAACAAATATAAAAGCATTAAGCAACAACTGGCAGCTATTGGCAAAAAGACAGAAGATGATGAGGCACTAGCAGTGCTTCTGAAGAGTGTGGACAAAGGTGAATATGAAAACATTGTAGCAACACTAAAGAATGTACCTGAATTGAAGCTAAAAAAGATAGAAGGAGCTCTACTAGAGCAAGAGACCAGAGGCAAAGAGAAGAAATGGCTAGACTCAACAGCAGGAGAAAAAAAGCATTCTTTACCTGAGGAGGATTCTCTCGAGGGACGAGGACGAGAAAGAGGTAGAGTAGGAGGAAGGACCATCACTTGCCAAAACTGTGGAAAAGCCAGGACACATGGCAAGAGACTGCTACAGCAAACCCAGTGGAGAAGAAACGACATCAACAAACTTCATGGAGGCTCCTAAGGAAGTGGAGTCAGATCATCTTTTCTGAGAGAGAGAGAGAGAGAGAGAGAGAGAGAGAGAGAGAGAGAGAGAGAGAAACCCTACAACCGAATGTAACCTGCCCCAACAAAGTAAAACCACCTCTCAGCCACCGATGATGTCGGCCATGTGGTAGATGTATGTATGAGCACTTTGGTCAAGGTCACGGGCACTTGTAGTAGCCTTGGACACATAGAGAGAGAGAGTGTCAAGGACTATGAGTTTAGGGACTTGAGGCACTGGTCGCGGACTATCAAGTAAGAGGGAAACTTGGTATAGGGTCCAGGTGTGCTAGGAGTATTCACTTGAGGGGTGGTGTTGACATATACAAGTGAATAGGCTGTAAAAGAGAATCTATAAATGTGAGAGAGCGAAAAGGTGAGAAGTATCTACTGGGAGAGAATAAAGGGTAGCATGAGGAGATTTAGGAGGTGTGGAGATATTCTGGGAAGAGGTGGAGAGAATCAAGCAAAAGAGGTGGAGTGAATCAAGGAGAAATCAGTGGGAATAGATGCTTGGATGTAAACTCTATAAATTGAGGCATTGGCCTAATGAGAATTTGCTGGTTTTTCATTATCCATGCCTACATTAAGCTATCAAATTGCTCACTGATCACGTCTTAATTATCATCTAATCTCTTTGTTAATGATGTGGATTCTAGCATTTGATCCACCATAGCTGCAAATTTAACATATTATCAGAGCCTAGCCCTAGAATCCATCAATTTGTGAGCCCATTCTCACTTGGCTAATTAGGATTAGTAGATAATTAAGATTTTTACCTCTTTTTAACTAGCTCTTTGCACCCCTAGCCAGTAGAGGGGCTTGATCTCCCTCCAGAAGCACTATTAGGGCAAATAATTCTAGGCAACCATAGCTAGCCATCCCATTCAAACAAAATCGCAAACCTCCAAGCGTAGCTGCCAATTTTTGCTAAATCGCTGGCGCCACATTTCTGAAGGAGAAATGAGATCTCTACTACTCCAGATCAAATTGCTATAATTCCTCTTGGCCCTAGTGGTTTTCAAGGGTGCTCTACAACATGGTGAAGACAAATTTCGATTTGATCAAGTCTACAGTGAGATCTAAGCTCTTCATCAAATCTACAGGTGACTTTGGTAAAACAGAGATTAAGCATTCAATGTTTGGTCAAATCTTGTCTTTCTTGGCTTAATTCTCTACTAGACTAATTGCCATTGATAGCCTTGAAAGGATTTAAGCTCATTTGAACTCTAAGGCCTTAGATCTGGACTCCCCGCATACTCTGTTTTTTGCACACAAAATAGATGATTAGTTTACTAATCAATGATTAATCAATACTAATCACTATTTTTCAGTGCAATTACGGGTTCAAATCAACCATTTGGTATCTGATACAGATCCCTATAATTTCAGATTACAATTCGGAGATGGTTTGATACTCCAACCCTTCCGTACAGATTTGTTACCCTTGGTTTAATGTAATTTTTGGTGATTTTATGCTGATAAAGCTGTTGTAATCATCACCACCTAAACCTTATATTGAGTTGTAAAAGGGTAGACATTGCCCTTGAATCTTGAAATTTGATCAAGAGGTAAGACCCCCTTCACATCATCATGAGTACGATGGCACAAGAGGTAGCCAAATTTATGGGGAGCAGCTATCAGACAAAAACCATGTATCTGCTCATGAGGAAAGATCTGTGGGGGCTAGTTGAGGGAAGAGATGAATGCAAAGAGGTGAGAGGGAAAAATGAGTGGAAGAGGAGGATTGAAAAAGCATTGGGACTTATCGCACTCAGTTTAAATGATGAAATCATTCATCACATCACAAGGCTACAGTGGGCAAAAGATGCATTGGATGAACTCAAAAAATTATTTGGAACACAAACAAAAAATTCAAAGATAAATCTGTTAATACAATTCTAGAAATTAGACATGAAGGAAAGTGAATCTTTAATCACACACTTGAACAAATATAAACGCATTAAGCAACACAACTGGCAGCTATTGGTAAAAAGACAGAAGATGATGAGGCACTAGCAGTGCTTCTGAAGAGTGTGGACAAAGGTGAATATGAAAACATTGTAGCAACACTAAAGAATGTACCTGAATTGAAGCTAAAAAAGATAAAAGGAGCTCTACTAGAGCAAGAGACCAGAGGCAAAGAGAAGAAATGGCTAGACTCAACAGCAGGAGAAAAAAAAGTATTCTTTACCGAGGAGGATTCTCTCGAGGACGAGGACGAGAAAGAGGTAGAGTAGGAGGAAGGACCATCACTTGCCAAAACTGTGGAAAAGCCAGGACACATGGCAAGAGACTGCTACAGCAAACCCAGTGGAGAAGAAACGACATCAACAAACTTCATGGAGGCTCCTAAGGAAGTGGAGTCAGATCATCTTTTCTGAGAGAGAGAGAGAGAGAGAGAGAGAGAGAGAGAGAGAGAGAGAGAGAGAGAGAGAAACCCTACAACCGAATGTAACCTGCCCCAACAAAGTAAAACCACCTCTCAGCCACCACCGATGATGTCGGCCATGTGGTAGATGTTTGTATGAGCACTTTGGTCAAGGTCACGGGCACTTGTAGTAGCCTTGGACACATAGAGAGAGAGAGTGTCAAGGACTATGAGTTTAGGGACTTGAGGCACTGGTCGTGGACTATCAAGTAAGAGGGAAACTTGGTATAGGGTCCAGGTGTGCTAGGAGTATTCACTTGAGGGGTGGTGTTGACATATACAAGTGAATAGGCTGTAAAAGAGAATCTATAAATGTGAGAGAGCCTGTGAAAAGGCGAGAAGTATCTACTGGGAGAGAATAAAGGGTAGCATGAGGAGATTTAGGAGGTGTGGAGATATTCTGGGAAGAGGTGGAGAGAATCAAGCAAAAGAGGTGGAGTGAATCAAGGAGAAATCAGTGGGAATAGATGCTTGGATGTAAACTCTATAAATTGAGGCATTGGCCTAATGAGAATTTGCTGGTTTTTGATTATCCATGCCTACATTAAGCTATCAGTTAATTGCTCACTGATCACGTCTTAATTATCATCTAATCTCTTTGTTAATGATGTGGATTCTAGCATTTGATCCACCATAGCTGCAAATTTAATATATTATCAGAGCCTAGCCCTAGAATCCATCAATTTGTGAGCCCATTATCACTTGGCTAATTAGGATTAGTAGATAATTAAGATTTTTACCTCTTTTCAACTAGCTCTTTGCACCCCTAGCCAGTAGAGGGGCTTGATCTCCCTCCAGAAGCACTATTAGGGCAAATAATTCTAGGCAACCATAGCTAGCCATCCCATTCAAACAAAATCGCAAACCGCCAAGCGTAGCTGCCAATTTTTGCTAAATCGCTGGCGCCACATTTCTGAAGGAGAAATGAGATCTCTACTACTCCAGATCAAATTGCTATAATTCCTCTTGGCCCTAGTGGTTTTCAAGGGTGCTCTACAAGCTGGTGAAGACAGATTTTGATTTGATCAAGTCTACAGTGAGATCTAAGCTCTTCATCAAATCTACAGGTGACTTTGGTAAAACAGAGATTAAGCATTCAATGTTTGGTCAAATCTTGTCTTTCTTGGCTTAATTCTCTACTGGACTAACTGCCATTGATAGCCTTGAAAGGATTTAAGCTCATTTGAACTCTAAGGCCTTAGATCTGGACTCCCCGCATACTCTATTTTTTGCACACAAATTAGATGATTAGTTTACTAATCAATGATTAATCAATACTAATCACTATTTTTCAGTGCAATTACGGGTTCAAATCAACCATTTGGTATCTGATACAGATCCCTATAATTTCAAATTGCAATTCGGAGATGGTTCAATACTCCAACCCTTCCGTACAGATTTGTTACCCTTGGTTTAATGTAATTTTTGGTGATTTTATGCTGATAAAGCTGTTGTAATCATCACCACCTAAACCTTATATTGAGTTGTAAAAGGGTAGACATTGCCCTTGAATCTTGAAATTTGATCAAGAGGTAAGATCCCCTTCACATCATCATGAGTACGGCGGCACAAGAGATAGCCAAATTTATGGGGAGCAGTTTTACACATGGCAGACAAAAACCATGTATCTGCTCATGAGGAAAAATCTGTGGGGGCTAGTTGAGGGAAGAGATGAATGCAAAGAGGTGAGAGGGAAAGATGAGTGGAAGAGGAGGATTGAAAAAGCATTGGGACTTATCGCACTCAGTTTAAATGATGAAATCATTCATCACATCACAAGGATACAGTGGGCAAAAGATGCATTGGATGAACTTAAAAATTTATTTGGAACACAAGCAAAAAATTCAAAGATAAATCTGTTAATACAATTCTAGAAATTAGACATGAAGGAAAGTGAATCTTTAATCACACACTTGAACAAATATAAAAGCATTGGCAGCTATTGGCAAAAAGACAGAAGATGATGAGGCACTAACAGTGCTTCTGAAGAGTGTGGACAAAGGTGAATATGAAAACATTGTAGCAACACTAAAGAATGTACCTGAATTGAAGCTAAAAAAGATAGAAGGAGCTCTACTAGAGCAAGAGACCAGAGGCAAAGAGAAGAAATAGCTAGACTCAATAGCACGAGAAAAAAAAGCATTCTTCACTTGAGGAGGATTCTCTCGAGGACGAGGACGAGAAAGAGGTAGAGTACGAGGAAGGACCATCACTTGCCAAAACTGTGGAAAAGCCAGGACACATGGCAAGAGACTGCTACTACAGCAAACCCAGTGGGGAGAAGAAACGACATCGACAAACTTCATGGACGCTCCTAAGGAAGTGGAGTCAGATCATCTTATCTGAGAGAGAGAGAGAGAGAGAGAGAGAGAGAGAGAGAGAGAGAGAGAGAGAGAAACCCTACAACCGAATGTAACCTGCCCCAACAAAGTAAAACCACCTCTCAGCCACCGATGATGTCGGCCATGTGGTAGATGTATGTATGAGCACTTTGGTCAACACGGGCACTTGTAGTAGCCTTGGACACATAGAGAGAGAGAGTGTCAAGGACTATGAGTTTAGGGACTTGAGGCACTGGTCGCGGACTATCAAGTAAGAGGGAAACTTGGTATAGGGTCCAGGTGTGCTAGGAGTATTCACTTGAGGGGAGGTGTTGACATATACAAGTGAATAGGCTGTAAAAGAGAATCTATAAATGTGAGAGAGCCTGTGAAAAGGTGAGAAGTATCTATTGGGAGAGAATAAAGGGTAGCATGAGGAGATTTAGGAGGTGTGGAGATATTCTAGGAAGAGGTGGAGAGAATCAAGCAAAAGAGGTGGAGTGAATCAAGGAGAAATCAGTGGGAATAGATGCTTGGATGTAAACTCTATAAATTGAGGCATTGGCCTAATAAGAATTTGCTGGTTTTTGATTATCCATGCCTACATTAAGCTATCAGTTAATTGCTCACTGATCACGTCTTAATTATCATCTAATCTCTTTGTTAATGATGTGGATTCTAGCATTTGATCCACCATAGCTGCAAATTTAATATATTATCAGAGCCTAGCCCTAGAATCCATCAATTTGTGAGCCCATTATCACTTGGCTAATTAGGATTAGTAGATAATTAAGATTTTTACCTCTTTTCAACTAGCTCTTTGCACCCCTAGCAAGTAGAGGGGCTTGATCTCCCTCCAGAAGCACTATTAGGGTAAATAATTCTAGGCAACCATAGCTAGCCATCCCATTCAAACAAAATCGCAAACCGCCAAGCGTAGCTGCCAATTTTTGCTAAATCGCTAGCGCCACATTTCTGAAGGAGAAATGAGATCTCTACTACTCCAGATCAAATTGCTATAATTCCTCTTGGCCCTAGTGGTTTTCAAGGGTGCTCTACAACATGGTGAAGACAGATTTTGATTTGATCAAGTCTACAGTGAGATCTAAGCTCTTCATCAAATCTACAGGTGACTTTGGTAAAACAGAGATTAAGCATTCAACGTTTGGTCAAATCTTGTCTTTCTTGGCTTAATTCTCTACTAGACTAATTGCCATTGATAGCCTTGAAAGGATTTAAGCTCATTTGAACTCTAAGGCCTTAGATCTGGACTCCCCGCATACTCTGCCTTTTGCACATAAAATAGATGATTAGTTTACTAATCAATGATTAATCAATACTAATCACTAATTTTCAGTGCAATTACGGGTTCAAATCAACCATTGGTATCTGATACAGATCCCTATAATTTTAGATTGCAATTCGGAGATGGTTTGATACTCCAACCCTTCCGTACAGATTTGTTACCCTTGGTTTAATGTAATTTTTGGTGATTTTATGCTGATAAAGCTGTTGTAATCATCACCACCTAAACCTTATATTGAGTTGTAAAAGGGTAGACATTGCCCTTGAATCTTGAAATTTGATCAAGAGGTAAGACCCCCTTCACATCATCATGAGTACGGCGGCACAAGAGATAGCCAAATTTATGGGGAGCAGTTTTACACATGGCAGACAAAAGCCATGTATCTGCTCATGAGGAAAAATCTGTGGGGGCTAGTTGAGGGAAGAGATGAATGCAAAGAGGTTGGAGAGAAAAATGAGTGGAAGAGGAGGATTGAAAAAGCATTGGGACTTATCGCACTTAGTTTAAATGATGAAATCATTCATCACATCACAAGGCTACAGTGGGCAAAAGATGCATTGGATGAACTCAAAAAATTATTTGGAACACAAGCAAAAAATTCAAAGATAAATCTGTTAATACAATTCTAGAAATTAGACATGAAGGAAAGTGAATCTTTAATCACACACTTGAACAAATATAAATGCATTAAGCAACACAACTGGCAGCTATTGGCAAAAAGACAGAAGATGATGAGACACTAGCAGTGCTTCTGAAGAGTGTGGACAAAGGTGAATATGAAAACATTGTAGCAACACTAAAGAATGTACCTGAATTGAAGTTAAAAAAGATAGAAGGAGCTCTACTAGAGCAAGAGACCAGAGGCAAAGAGAAGAAATGGCTAGACTCAACAGCAGGAGAAAAAAAGCATTCTTTACCTGAGGAGGATACTCTCGAGGGACGAGGACGAGAAAGAGGTAGAGTAGGAGGAAGGACCATCACTTGCCAAAACTGTGGAAAAGCCAGGACACATGGCAAGAGACTGCTACAACAAACCCAGTGGAGAAGAAACGACATCAACAAACTTCATGGAGGCTCCTAAGGAAGTGGAGTCAGATCATCTTTTCTGAGAGAGAGAGAGAGAGAGAGAGAGAGAGAGAGAGAGAGAGAGAGAGAGAAACCCTACAACCGAATGTAACCTGCCCCAACAAAGTAAAACCACCTCTCAGCCACCGATGATGTCGGCCATGTGGTAGATGTATGTATGAGCACTTTGGTCAAGGTCACGGGCACTTGTAGTAGCCTTGGACACATAGAGAGAGAGAGTGTCAAGGACTATGAGTTTAGGGACTTGAGGCACTGGTCGCGGACTATCAAGTAAGAGGAAAACTTGGTATAGGGTCCAGGTGTGCTAGGAGTATTCAATTGAGGGGAGGTGTTGACATATACAAGTGAATAGGCTGTAAAAGAGAATCTATAAATGTGAGAGAGCCTGTGAAAAGGTGAGAAGTATCTACTGGGAGAGAATAAAGGGTAGCATGAGGAGATTTAGGAGGTTTGGAGATATTCTGGGAAGAGGTGGAGAGAATCAAGAAAAAGAGGTGGAGTGAATCAAGGAGAAATCATTTTGATCTGATCAAGTCTATAGTGAGATCTAAGCTCTTCATCAAATCTACAGGTGGCTTTGGTAAAACAGAGATTAAGCATTCAATGTTTGGTCAAATCTTGTCTTTGTTGGCTTAATTCTCTACTAGACTAATTGCCATTGATAGCCTTGAAAGGATTTAAGCTCATTTGAACTCTAAGACCTTAGATCTGGACTCCCCGCATACTCTGTTTTTTGCACACAAAATAGATGATTAGTTTACTAATCAATGATTAATCAATACTAATCACTATTTTTCGATGCAATTACGGGTTCAAATCAACCATTTGGTATCTGATACAGATCCTTATAATTTCAGATTGCAATTCGGAGATGGTTTGATACTCCAACCCTTCCGTACAGATTTGTTACCCTTGGTTTAATGTAATTTTTGGTGATTTTATGCTGATAAAGCTGTTGTAATCATCACCACCTAAACCTTATATTAAGTTGTAAAAAGGTAGACATTGCCCTTGAATCTTGAAATTTGATCAAGAGGTAAGACCCCCTTCACATCATCATGAGTACGGTGGCACAAGAGATATCCATGCCTACATTAAGCTATCAGTTAATTGCTCACTGATCACGTCTTAATTATCATCTAATCTCTTTGTTAATGATGTGGATTCTAGCATTTGATCCACCATAGCTGCAAATTTAACATATTATCAGAGCCTAGCCCTAGAATCCATCAATTTGTGAGCCCATTATCACTTGGCTAATTAGGATTAGTAGATAATTAAGATTTTTACCTCTTTTCAACTAGCTCTTTGCACCCCTAGCTCGTAGAGGGGCTTGATCTCCCTCCAGAAGCACTATTAGGGCAAATAATTCTAGGCAACCATAGCTAGGCATCCCACTCAAACAAAATCGCAAACCGCCAAGCGTAGCTGCCAATTTTTGCTAAATCGCTGGCGCCACATTTCTGAAGGTGAAATGAGATCTCTACTACTCCAGATCAAATTGCTATAATTCCTCTTGGCCTAGTGGTTTTCAAGGGTGCTCTACAAGCTCGTGAAGACAGATTTTGATTTGATCAAGTCTACAGTGAGATCTAAGCTCTTCATCAAATCTACAGGTGACTTTGGTAAAACAGAGATTAAGCATTCAATGTTTGGTCAAATCTTGTCTTTCTTGGCTTAATTCTCTACTAGACTAATTGCCATTGATAGCCTTCAAAGGATTTAAGCTCATTTGAACTCTAAGGCCTTAGATCTGGACTCCCCGCATACTCTGTTTTTTGCACACAAATTAGATGGTTAGTTTACTAATCAATGATTAATCAATACTAATCACTATTTTTCAGTGCAATTACGGGTTCAAATCAACCATTTGGTATCTGATACAGATCCCTATAATTTCAAATTGCAATTCGGAGATGGTTCAATACTCCAACCCTTCCGTACAGATTTGTTACCCTTGGTTTAATGTAATTTTTGGTGATTTTATGATGATAAAGCTGTTGTAATCATCACCACCTAAACCTTATATTGAGTTGTAAAAGGGTAGACATTGCCCTTGAATCTTGAAATTTGATCAAGAGGTAAGATCCCCTTCACATCATCATGAGTACGGCGGCACAAGAGATAGCCAAATTTATGTGGAGCAGTTTTACACATGGCAGACAAAAACCATGTATCTGCTCATGAGGAAAAATCTGTGGGGGCTAGTTGAGGGAAGAGATGAATGCAAAGAGGTGAGAGGGAAAGATGAGTGGAAGAGGAGGATTGAAAAAGCATTGGGACTTATCGCACTCAGTTTAAATGATGAAATCATTCATCACATCACAAGGATACAGTGGGCAAAAGATGCATTGGATGAACTTAAAAAATTATTTGGAACACAAGCAAAAAATTCAAAGATAAATCTGTTAATACAATTCTAGAAATTAGACATGAAGGAAAGTGAATCTTTAATCACACACTTGAACAAATATAAAAGCATTGGCAGCTATTGGCAAAAAGACAGAAGATGATGAGGCACTAACAGTGCTTCTGAAGAGTGTGGACAAAGGTGAATATGAAAACATTGTAGCAACACTAAAGAATGTACCTGAATTGAAGCTAAAAAAGATAGAAGGAGCTCTACTAGAGCAAGAGACCAGAGGCAAAGAGAAGAAATAGCTAGACTCAACAGCACGAGAAAAAAAAGCATTCTTCACTTGAGGAGGATTCTCTCGAGGACGAGGACGAGAAAGAGGTAGAGTACGAGGAAGGACCATCACTTGCCAAAACTGTGGAAAAGTCAGGACACATGGCAAGAGACTGCTACTACAGCAAACCCAGTGGAGAAGAAACGTCATCAACAAACTTCATGGAAGCTCCTAAGGAAGTGGAGTCAGATCATCTTTTCTGAGAGAGAGAGAGAGAGAGAGAGAGAGAGAGAGAGAGAGAGAGAGAGAGAGAGAGAGAGAGAAACCCTACAACCGAATGTAACCTGCCCCAACAAAGTAAAACCACCTCTCAGTCACCGATGATGTCGGCCATGTGGTAGATGTATGTATGGGCACTTTGGTCAAGGTCACGGGCACTTGTAGTAGCCTTGGACACATAGAGAGAGAGAGTGTCAAGGACTATGAGTTTAGGGACTTGAGGCACTGGTCGCGGACTATCAAGTAAGAGGGAAACTTGGTATAGGGTCCAGGTGTGCTAGGAGTATTCACTTGAGGGGAGGTGTTGACATATACAAGTGAATAGGCTGTAAAAGAGAATCTATAAATGTGAGAGAGCCTGTGAAAAGGTGAGAAGTATCTACTGGGAGAGAATAAAGGGTAGCATGAGGAGATTTAGGAGGTGTGGAGATATTCTAGGAAGAGGTGGAGAGAATCAAGCAAAAGAGGTGGAGTGAATCAAGGAGAAATCAGTGGGAATAGATGCTTGGATGTAAACTCTATAAATTGAGGCATTGGCCTAATGAGAATTTGCTGGTTTTTGATTATCCATGCCTACATTAAGCTATCAGTTAATTGCTCACTGATCACGTCTTAATTATCATCTAATCTCTTTGTTAATGATGTGGATTCTAGCATTTGATCCACCATAGCTGCAAATTTAATATATTATCAGAGCCTAGCCCTAGAATCCATCAATTTGTGAGCCCATTATCACTTGGCTAATTAGGATTAGTAGATAATTAAGATTTTTACCTCTTTTCAACTAGCTCTTTGCACCCCTAGCAAGTAGAGGGGCTTGATCTCCCTCCAGAAGCACTATTAGGGTAAATAATTCTAGGCAACCATAGCTAGCCATCCCATTCAAACAAAATCGCAAACTGCCAAGCGTAGCTGCCAATTTTTGCTAAATCGCTGGCGCCACATTTTTGAAGGAGAAATGAGATCTCTACTACTCCAGATCAACAAATTGCTATAATTCCTCTTGGCCCTAGTGGTTTTCAAGGGTGCTCTACAACATGGTGAAGACAGATTTTGATTTGATCAAGTCTACAGTGAGATCTAAGCTCTTCATCAAATCTACAGGTGACTTTGGTAAAACAGAGATTAAGCATTCAATGTTTGGTCAAATCTTGTCTTTGTTGGCTTGATTCTCTACTAGACTAATTGCCATTGATAGCCTTGAAAGGATTTAAGCTCATTTGAACTCTAAGGCCTTAGATCTGGACTCCCCGCATACTCTGTTTTTTGCACACAAAATAGATGATTAGTTTACTAATCAATGATTAATCAATACTAATCACTAATTTTCAGTGCAATTACGGGTTCAAATCAACCATTGGTATCTGATACAGATCCCTATAATTTCAGATTGCAATTCAGAGATGGTTTGATACTCCAACCCTTCCGTACAGATTTGTTACCCTTGGTTTAATGTAATTTTTGGTGATTTTATGCTGATAAAGCTGTTGTAATCATCACCACCTAAACCTTATATTGAGTTGTAAAAGGGTAGACATTGCCCTTGAATCTTGAAATTTGATCAAGATGTAAGACCCCCTTCACATCATCATGAGTACGGCGGCACAAGAGATAGCCAAATTTATGGGGAGCAGTTTTACACATGGCAGACAAAAGCCATGTATCTGCTCATGAGGAAAAATCTGTGGGGGCTAGTTGAGGGAAGAGATGAATGCAAAGAGGTGAGAGGGAAAAATGAGTGGAAGAGGAGGATTGAAAAAGCATTGGGACTTATCGCACTCAGTTTAAATGATGAAATCATTCATCACATCACAAGGCTACAGTGGGCAAAAGATGCATTGGATGAACTCAAAAAATTATTTGGAACACAAGCAAAAAATTCAAAGATAAATCTGTTAATACAATTCTAGAAATTAGACATGAAGGAAAGTGAATCTTTAATCACACACTTGAACAAATATAAACGCATTAAGCAACACAACTGGCAGCTATTGGCAAAAAGACAGAAGATGATGAGGCACTAGCAGTGCTTCTGAAGAGTGTGGACAAAGGTGAATATGAAAACATTGTAGCAACACTAAAGAATGTACCTGAATTGAAGCTAAAAAAGATAGAAGGAGCTCTACTAGAGCAAGAGACCAGAGGCAAAGAGAAGAAATGGCTAGACTCAACAACAGGAGAAAAAAAAGCATTCTTTACCTGAGGAGAATTCTCTTGAGGGACGAGGACGAGAAAGAGGTAGAGTAGGAGGAAGGACCATCACTTGCCAAAACTGTGGAAAAGCCAGGACACATGGAAAGAGACTGCTACAGCAAACCCAGTGGAGAAACGACATCAACAAACTTCATGGAGGCTCCTAAGGAAGTGGAGTCAGATCATCTTTTCTGAGAGAGAGAGAGAGAGAGAGAGAGAGAGAGAGACCCCTACAACCGAATGTAACCTGCCCCAACAAAGTAAAACCACCTCTTAGCCACCGATGATGTCGGCCATGTGGTAGATGTATGTATGAGCACTTTGGTCAAGGTCACGGGCACTTGTAGTAGCCTTGGACACTTAGAGAGAGAGAGTGTCAAGGACTATGAGTTTAGGGACTTGAGGCACTGGTCGCGGACTATCAAGTAAGAGGGAAACTTGGTATAGGGTCCAGGTGTGCTAGGAGTATTCACTTGAGGGGTGGTGTTGACATATACAAGTGAATAGGCTATAAAAGAGAATCTATAAATGTGAGAGAGCCTGTGAAAAGGCGAGAAGTATCTACTGGGAGAGAATAAAGGGTAGCATGAGGAGATTTAGGAGGTGTGGAGATATTCTGGGAAGAGGTGGAGAGAATCAAGCAAAAGAGGTGGAGTGAATCAAGGAGAAATCAGTGGGAATAGATGCTTGGATGTAAACTCTATAAATTGAGGCATTGGCCTAATGAGAATTTGCTGGTTTTTGATTATCCATGCCTACATTAAGCTATCAGTTAATTGCTCACTGATCACGTCTTAATTATCATCTAATCTCTTTGTTAATGATGTGGATTCTAGCATTTGATCCACCATAGCTGCAAATTTAATATATTATCAGAGCCTAGCCCTAGAATCCATCAATTTGTGAGCCCATTATCACTTGGCTAATTAGGATTAGTAGATAATTAAGATTTTTACCTCTTTTCAACTAGCTCTTTGCACCCCTAGCCAGTAGAGGGGCTTGATCTCCCTCCAGAAGCACTATTAGGGCAAATAATTCTTGGCAACCATAGCTAGCCATCCCATTCAAACAAAATCGCAAACCGCCAAGCGTAGCTGCCAATTTTTGCTAAATCGCTGGCGCCACATTTCTGAAGGAGAAATGAGATCTCTACTACTCCAGATCAAATTGCTATAATTCCTCTTGGCCCTAGTGGTTTTCAAGGGTGCTCTACAAGCTGGTGAAGACAGATTTTGATTTGATCAAGTCTACACTGAGATCTAAGCTCTTCATCAAATCTACAGGTGACTCTGGTAAAACAGAGATTAAGCATTCAATGTTTGGTCAAATCTTGTCTTTCCTGGCTTAATTCTCTACTAGACTAATTGCCATTGATAGCCTTCAAAGGATTTAAGCTCATTTGAACTCTAATTCCTTAGATCTGGACTCCCCGCATACTCTGTTTTCTGCACACAAATTAGATGATTAGTTTACTAATCAATGATTAATCAATACTAATCACTATTTTTCAGTGCAATTACGGGTTCAAATCAACCATTTGGTATCTGATACAGATCCCTATAATTTCAAATTGCAATTCGGAGATGGTTCAATACTCCAACCCTTCCGTACAGATTTGTTACCCTTGGTTTAATGTAATTTTTGGTGATTTTATGCTGATAAAGCTGTTGTAATCATCACCACCTAAACCTTATATTGAGTTGTAAAAGGGTAGACATTGCCCTTGAATCTTGAAATTTGATCAAGAGGTAAGATCCCCTTCACATCATCATGAGTACGGCGGCACAAGAGATAGCCAAATTTATGGGGAGCAGTTTTACACATGGCAGACAAAAACCATGTATCTGCTCATGAGGAAAAATCTGTGGGGGCTAGTTGAGGGAAGAGATGAATGCAAAGAGGTGAGAGGGAAAGATGAGTGGAAGAGGAGGATTGAAAAAGCATTGGGACTTATCGCACTCAGTTTAAATGATGAAATCATTCATCACATCACAAGGATACAGTGGGCAAAAGATGCATTGGATGAACTTAAAAAATTATTTGGAACACAAGCAAAAAATTCAAAGATAAATCTGTTAATACAGTTCTAGAAATCATACATGAAGGAAAGTGAATCTTTAATCACACACTTGAACAAATATAAAAGCATTGGCAGCTATTGGCAAAAAGACAGAAGATGATGAGGCACTAACAGTGCTTCTGAAGAGTGTGGACAAAGGTGAATATGAAAACATTGTAGCAACACTAAAGAATGTACCTGAATTGAAGCTAAAAAAGATAGAAGGAGCTCTACTAGAGCAAGAGACCAGAGGCAAAGAGAAGAAATAGCTAGACTCAACAGCACGAGAAAAAAAAGCATTCTTCACTTGAGGAGGATTCTCTCGAGGACGAGGACGAGAAAGAGGTAGAGTACGAGGAAGGACCATCACTTGCCAAAACTGTGGAAAAGTCAGGACACATGGCAAGAGACTGCTACTACAGCAAACCCAGTGGAGAAGAAATGACATCAACAAACTTCATGGAAGCTCCTAAGGAAGTGGAGTCAGATCATCTTTTCTGAGAGAGAGAGAGAGAGAGAGAGAGAGAGAGAGAGAGAGAGAGAGAGAGAGAGAGAAACCCTACAACCGAATGTAACCTGCCCCAACAAAGTAAAACCACCTCTCAGTCACCGATGATGTCGGCCATGTGGTAGATGTATGTATGGGCACTTTGGTCAAGGTCACGGGCACTTGTAGTAGCCTTGGACACATAGAGAGAGAGAGTGTCAAGGACTATGAGTTTAGGGACTTGAGGCACTGGTCGCGGACTATCAAGTAAGAGGGAAACTTGGTATAGGGTCCAGGTGTGCTAGGAGTATTCACTTGAGGGGAGGTGTTGACATATACAAGTGAATAGGCTGTAAAAGAGAATCTATAAATGTGAGAGAGCCTGTGAAAAGGTGAGAAGTATCTACTGGGAGAGAATAAAGGGTAGCATGAGGAGATTTAGGAGGTGTGGAGATATTCTAGGAAGAGGTGGAGAGAATCAAGCAAAAGAGGTGGAGTGAATCAAGGAGAAATCAGTGGGAATAGATGCTTGGATGTAAACTCTATAAATTGAGGCATTGGCCTAATGAGAATTTGCTGGTTTTTGATTATCCATGCCTACATTAAGCTATCAGTTAATTGCTCATTGATCACGTCTTAATTATCATCTAATCTCTTTGTTAATGATGTGGATTCTAGCATTTGATCCACCATAGCTGCAAATTTAATATATTATCAGAGCCTAGCCCTAGAATCCATCAATTTGTGAGCCCATTATCACTTGGCTAATTAGGATTAGTAGATAATTAAGATTTTTACCTCTTTTCAACTAGCTCTTTGCACCCCTAGCAAGTAGAGGGGCTTGATCTCCCTCCAGAAGCACTATTAGGGTAAATAATTCTAGGCAACCATAGCTAGCCATCCCATTCAAACAAAATCGCAAACTGCCAAGCGTAGCTGCCAATTTTTGCTAAACCGCTGGCGCCACATTTCTGAAGGAGAAATGAGATCTCTACTACTCCAGATCAACAAATTGCTATAATTCCTCTTGGCCCTAGTGGTTTTCAAGGGTGCTCTACAACATGGTGAAGACAGATTTTGATTTGATCAAGTCTACAGTGAGATCTAAGCTCTTCATCAAATCTACAGGTGACTTTGGTAAAACAGAGATTAAGCATTCAATGTTTGGTTTAATCTTGTCTTTGTTGGCTTAATTCTCTACTAGACTAATTGCCATTGATAGCCTTGAAAGGATTTAAGCTCATTTGAACTCTAAGGCCTTAGATCTGGACTCCCCGCATACTCTGTTTTTTGCACACAAAATAGATGATTAGTTTACTAATCAATGATTAATCAATACTAATCACTAATTTTCAGTGCAATTACGGGTTCAAATCAACCATTGGTATCTGATACAGATCCCTATAATTTCAGATTGCAATTCAGAGATGGTTTGATACTCCAACCCTTCCGTACAGATTTGTTACCCTTGGTTTAATGTAATTTTTGGTGATTTTATGCTGATAAAGCTGTTGTAATCATCACCACCTAAACCTTATATTGAGTTGTAAAAGGGTAGACATTGTCCTTGAATCTTGAAATTTGATCAAGACGTAAGACCCCCTTCACATCATCATGAGTACGGCGGCACAAGAGATAGCCAAATTTATGGGGAGCAGTTTTACACATGGCAGACAAAAGCCATGTATCTGCTCATGAGGAAAAATCTGTGGGGGCTAGTTGAGGGAAGAGATGAATGCAAAGAGGTGAGAGGGAAAAATGAGTGGAAGAGGAGGATTGAAAAAGCATTGGGACTTATCGCACTCAGTTTAAATGATGAAATCATTCATCACATCACAAGGCTACAGTGGGCAAAAGATGCATTGGATGAACTCAAAAAATTATTTGGAACACAAGCAAAAAATTCAAAGATAAATCTGTTAATACAATTCTAGAAATTAGACATGAAGGAAAGTGAATCTTTAATCACACACTTGAACAAATATAAACGCATTAAGCAACACAACTGGCAGCTATTGGCAAAAAGACAGAAGATGATGAGGCACTAGCAGTGCTTCTGAAGAGTGTGGACAAAGGTGAATATGAAAACATTGTAGCAACACTAAAGAATGTACCTGAATTGAAGCTAAAAAAGATAGAAGGAGCTCTACTAGAGCAAGAGACCAGAGGCAAAGAGAAGAAATGGCTAGACTCAACAACAGGAGAAAAAAAAGCATTCTTTACCTGAGGAGAATTCTCTCGAGGGACGAGGACGAGAAAGAGGTAGAGTAGGAGGAAGGACCATCACTTGCCAAAACTGTGGAAAAGCCAGGACACATGGAAAGAGACTGCTACAGCAAACCCAGTGGAGAAGAAACGACATCAACAAACTTCATGGAGGCTCCTAAGGAAGTGGAGTCAGATCATCTTTTCTGAGAGAGAGAGAGAGAGAGAGAGAGAGAGAGAGAGAGAGAGAGAGAGAGAGAGAGAGAAACCCTACAACCGAATGTAACCTGCCCCAACAAAGTAAAACCACCTCTCAGCCACCGATGATGTCGGCCATGTGGTAGATGTATGTATGAGCACTTTGGTCAAGGTCACGGGCACTTGTAGTAGCCTTGGACACATAGAGAGAGAGAGAGTGTCAAGGACTATGAGTTTAGGGACTTGAGGCACTGGTCGCGGACTATCAAGTAAGAGGGAAACTTGGTATAGGGTCCAGGTGTGCTAGGAGTATTCACTTGAGGGGTGGTGTTGACATATACAAGTGAATAGGCTGTAAAAGAGAATCTATAAATGTGAGAGAGCCTGTGAAAAGGCGAGAAGTATCTACTGGGAGAGAATAAAGGGTAGCATGAGGAGATTTAGGAGGTGTGGAGATATTCTGGGAAGAGGTGGAGAGAATCAAGCAAAAGAGGTGGAGTGAATCAAGGAGAAATCAGTGGAAATAGATGCTTGGATGTAAACTCTATAAATTGAGGCATTGGCCTAATGAGAATTTGCTGGTTTTTGATTATCCATGCCTACATTAAGCTATCAGTTAATTGCTCACTGATCACGTCTTAATTATCATCTAATCTCTTTGTTAATGATGTGGATTCTAGCATTTGATCCACCATAGCTGCAAATTTAACATATTATCAGAGCCTAGCCCTAGAATCCATCAATTTGTGAGCCCATTATCACTTGGCTAATTAGGATTAGTAGATAATTAAGATTTTTACCTCTTTTCAACTAGCTCTTTGCACCCCTAGCCAGTAGAGGGGCTTGATCTCCCTCCAGAAGCACTATTAGGGCAAATAATTCTAGGCAACCATAGCTAGCCATCCCATTCAAACAAAATCGCAAACCGCCAAGCGTAGCTGCCAATTTTTGCTAAATCGCTGGCGCCACATTTCTGAAGGAGAAATGAGATCTCTACTACTCCAGATCAAATTGCTATAATTCCTCTTGGCCCTAGTGGTTTTCAAGGGTGCTCTACAACATGGTGAAGACAGATTTTGATTTGATCAAGTCTACACTGAGATCTAAGCTCTTCATCAAATCTACAGGTGACTCTGGTAAAATAGAGATTAAGCATTCAATGTTTGGTCAAATCTTGTCTTTCCTGGCTTAATTCTCTACTAGACTAATTGCCATTGATAGCCTTCAAAGGATTTAAGCTCATTTGAACTCTAATTCCTTAGATCTGGACTCCCCGCATACTCTGTTTTCTGCACACAAATTAGATGATTAGTTTACTAATCAATGATTAATCAATACTAATCACTATTTTTCAGTGCAATTACGGGTTCAAATCAACCATTTGGTATCTGATACAGATCCCTATAATTTCAAATTGCAATTCGGAGATGGTTTGATACTCCAACCCTTCCGTATAGATTTGTTACCCTTGGTTTAATGCAATTTTTGGTGATTTTATGCTGATAAAGCTGTTGTAATCATCACCACCTAAAACTTATATTGAGTTGTAAAAGGGTAGACATTGCCCTTGAATCTTGAAATTTGATCAAGAGGTAAGACCCCCTTCACATCATCATGAGTACGATGGCACAAGGGGTGGCCAAATTTATGGGGAGCAGTTTTCAGACAAAAACCATGTATCTGCTCATGAGGAAAAATCTGTGGGGGCTAGTTGAGGGAAGAGATGAATGCAAAGAGGTGAGAGGGAAAAATGAGTGGAAGAGGAGGATTGAAAAAGCATTGGGACTTATCACACTCAGTTTAAATGATGAAATCATTCATGACATCACAAGGCTACAGTGGGCAAAAGATGCATTGGATGAACTCAAAAAATTATTTGGAACACATGCAAAAAATTCAAAGATAAGTCTGTTAATACAATTCTAGAAATTAGACATGAAGGAAAGTGAATCTTTAATCACACACTTGAACAAATATAAAAGCATTAAGCAACAACTGGCAGCTATTGGCAAAAAGACAGAAGATGATGAGGCACTAGCAGTGCTTCTGAAGAGTGTGGACAAAGGTGAATATGAAAACATTGTAGCAACACTAAAGAATGTACCTGAATTGAAGCTAAAAAAGATAGAAGGAGCTCTACTAGAGCAAGAGACCAGAGGCAAAGAGAAGAAATGGCTAGACTCAACAGCAGGAGAAAAAAAGCATTCTTTACCTGAGGAGGATTCTGTCGAGGGACGAGGACGAGAAAGAGGTAGAGTAGGAGGAAGGACCATCACTTGCCAAAACTGTGGAAAAGCCAGGACACATGGCAAGAGACTGCTACAGCAAACCCAGTGGAGAAGAAACGACATCAACAAACTTCATGGAGGCTCCTAAGGAAGTGGAGTCAGATCATCTTTTCTGAGAGAGAGAGAGAGAGAGAGAGAGAGAGAGAGAGAGAGAGAGAGAGAGAGAGAGAGAGAGAGAGAACCCTACAACCGAATGTAACCTGCCCCAACAAAGTAAAACCACCTCTCAGTCACCGATGATGTCGGCCATGTGGTAGATGTATGTATGGGCACTTTGGTCAAGGTCACGGGCACTTGTAGTAGCCTTGGACACATAGAGAGAGAGAGTGTCAAGGACTATGAGTTTAGGGACTTGAGGCACTGGTCGCGGACTATCAAGTAAGAGGGAAACTTGGTATAGGGTCCAGGTGTGCTAGGAGTATTCACTTGAGGGGAGGTGTTGACATATACAAGTGAATAGGCTGTAAAAGAGAATCTATAAATGTGAGAGAGCCTGTGAAAAGGTGAGAAGTATCTACTGGGAGAGAATAAAGGGTAGCATGAGGAGATTTAGGAGGTGTGGAGATATTCTGGGAAGAGGTGGAGAGAATCAAGCAAAAGAGGTGGAGTGAATCAAGGAGAAATCAGTGGGAATAGATGCTTGGATGTAAACTCTATAAATTGAGGCATTGGCCTAATGAGAATTTGCTGGTTTTTGATTATCCATGCCTACATTAAGCTATCAGTTAATTGCTCACTGATCACGTCTTAATTATCATCTAATCTCTTTGTTAATGATGTGGATTCTAGCATTTGATCCACCATAGCTGCAAATTTAATATATTATCAGAGCCTAGCCCTAGAATCCATCAATTTGTGAGCCCATTATCACTTAGCTAATTAGGATTAGTAGATAATTAAGATTTTTACCTCTTTTCAACTAGCTCTTTGCACCCCTAGCCAGTAGAGGGGCTTGATCTCCCTCCAGAAGCACTATTAGGGCAAATAATTCTAGGCAACCATAGCTAGCCATCCCATTCAAACAAAATCGCAAACCGCCAAGCGTAGCTGCCAATTTTTGCTAAATCGCTGGCGCCACATTTCTGAAGGAGAAATGAGATCTCTACTACTCCAGATCAACAAATTGCTATAATTCCTCTTGGCCCTAGTGGTTTTCAAGGGTGCTCTACAACATGGTGAAGACAGATTTTGATTTGATCAAGTCTACAGTGAGATCTAAGCTCTTCATCAAATCTACAGGTGACTCTGGTAAAACAGAGATTAAGCATTCAATGTTTGGTCAAATCTTGTCTTTCCTGGCTTAATTCTCTACTAGACTAATTGCCATTGATAGCCTTGAAAGGATTTAAGCTCATTTGAACTCTAAGGCCTTAGATCTGGACTCCCCGCATACTCTGTTTTTTGCACACAAAATAGATGATTAGTTTACTAATCAATGATTAATCAATACTAATCACTAATTTTCAGTGCAATTATGGGTTCAAATCAACCATTTGGTATCTGATACAGATCCCTATAATTTCAGATTGCAATTCGGAGATGGTTTGATACTCCAACCCTTCCGTACAGATTTGTTACCCTTGGTTTAATGTAATTTTTGGTGATTTTATGCTGATAAAGCTGTTGTAATCATCACCACCTAAACCTTATATTGAGTTGTAAAAGGGTAGACATTGCCCTTGAATCTTGAAATTTGATCAAGATGTAAGACCCACTTCACATCATCATGAGTACGGCGGCACAAGAGATAGCCAAATTTATGGGGAGCAGTTTTACACATGGCAGACAAAAGCCATGTATCTGCTCATGAGGAAAAATCTGTGGGGGCTAGTTGAGGGAAGAGATGAATGCAAAGAGGTGAGAGGGAAAAATGAGTGGAAGAGGAGGATTGAAAAAGCATTGGGACTTATCGCACTCAGTTTAAATGATGAAATCATTCATCACATCACAAGGCTACAGTGGGCAAAAGATGCATTGGATGAACTCAAAAAATTATTTGGAACACAAGCAAAAAATTCAAAGATAAATCTGTTAATACAATTCTAGAAATTAGACATGAAGGAAAGTGAATCTTTAATCACACACTTGAACAAATATAAACGCATTAAGCAACACAACTGGCAGCTATTG
The DNA here is from genome assembly GCF_041138505.1 of Cibotium barometz. NCBI lineage: Eukaryota > Viridiplantae > Streptophyta > Polypodiopsida > Cyatheales > Cibotiaceae > Cibotium > Cibotium barometz. The sequence continues at coordinate 2,392,134 of NC_141047.1, read as the reverse complement.
GCAAAAAGACAGAAGATGATGAGGCACTAGCAGTGCTTCTGAAGAGTGTGGACAAAGGTGAATATGAAAACATTGTAGCAACACTAAAGAATGTACCTGAATTGAAGCTAAAAAAGATAGAAGGAGCTCTACTAGAGCAAGAGACCAGAGGCAAAGAGAAGAAATGGCTAGACTCAACAACAGGAGAAAAAAAAGCATTCTTTACCTGAGGAGAATTCTCTCGAGGGACGAGGACGAGAAAGAGGTAGAGTAGGAGGAAGGACCATCACTTGCCAAAACTGTGGAAAAGCCAGGACACATGGAAAGAGACTGCTACAGCAAACCCAGTGGAGAAACGACATCAACAAACTTCATGGAGGCTCCTAAGGAAGTGGAGTCAGATCATCTTTTCTGAGAGAGAGAGAGAGAGAGAGAGAGAGAGAGAGAGAGAGAGAGAGAGAGAGAGAGAGAGAGAGAGAGAGGGAGGGAGAGAGAGAGAGAGAGACCCCTACAACCGAATGTAACCTGCCCCAACAAAGTAAAACCACCTCTCAGCCACCGATGATGTCGACCATGTGGTAGATGTATGTATGAGCACTTTGGTCAAGGTCACGGGCACTTGTAGTAGCCTTGGACACTTAGAGAGAGAGAGTGTCAAGGACTATGAGTTTAGGGACTTGAGGCACTGGTCGCGGACTATCAAGTAAGAGGGAAACTTGGTATAGGGTCCAGGTGTGCTAGGAGTATTCACTTGAGGGGTGGTGTTGACATATACAAGTGAATAGGCTATAAAAGAGAATCTATAAATGTGAGAGAGCCTGTGAAAAGGCGAGAAGTATCTACTGGGAGAGAATAAAGGGTAGCATGAGGAGATTTAGGAGGTGTGGAGATATTTTGGGAAGAGGTGGAGAGAATCAAGCAAAAGAGGTGGAGTGAATCAAGGAGAAATCAGTGGGAATAGATGCTTGGATGTAAACTCTATAAATTGAGGCATTGGCCTAATGAGAATTTGCTGGTTTTTGATTATCCATGCCTACATTAAGCTATCAGTTAATTGCTCACTGATCACGTCTTAATTATCATCTAATCTCTTTGTTAATGATGTGGATTCTAGCATTTGATCCACCATAGCTGCAAATTTAACATATTATCAGAGCCTAGCCCTAGAATCCATCAATTTGTGAGCCCATTATCACTTGGCTAATTAGGATTAGTAGATAATTAAGATTTTTACCTCTTTTCAACTAGCTCTTTGCACCCCTAGCCAGTAGAGGGGCTTGATCTCCCTCCAGAAGCACTATTAGGGCAAATAATTCTTGGCAACCATAGCTAGCCATCCCATTCAAACAAAATCGCAAACCGCCAAGCGTAGCTGCCAATTTTTGCTAAATCGCTGGCGCCACATTTCTGAAGGAGAAATGAGATCTCTACTACTCCAGATCAAATTGCTATAATTCCTCTTGGCCCTAGTGGTTTTCAAGGGTGCTCTACAACATGGTGAAGACAGATTTTGATTTGATCAAGTCTACAGTGAGATCTAAGCTCTTCATCAAATCTACAGGTGACTCTGGTAAAACAGAGATTAAGCATTCAATGTTTGGTCAAATCTTGTCTTTCCTGGCTTAATTCTCTACTAGACTAATTGCCATTGATAGCCTTCAAAGGATTTAAGCTCATTTGAACTCTAATTCCTTAGATCTGGACTCCCCGCATACTCTGTTTTCTGCACACAAATTAGATGATTAGTTTACTAATCAATGATTAATCAATACTAATCACTATTTTTCAGTGCAATTACGGGTTCAAATCAACCATTTGGTATCTGATACAGATCCCTATAATTTCAAATTGCAATTCGGAGATGGTTCAATACTCCAACCCTTCCGTACAGATTTGTTACCCTTGGTTTAATGTAATTTTTGGTGATTTTATGCTGATAAAGCTGTTGTAATCATCACCACCTAAACCTTATATTGAGTTGTAAAAGGGTAGACATTGCCCTTGAATCTTGAAATTTGATCAAGAGGTAAGATCCCCTTCACATCATCATGAGTACGGCGGCACAAGAGATAGCCAAATTTATGGGGAGCAGTTTTACACATGGCAGACAAAAACCATGTATCTGCTCATGAGGAAAAATCTGTGGGGGCTAGTTGAGGGAAGAGATGAATGCAAAGAGGTGAGAGGGAAAGATGAGTGGAAGAGGAGGATTGAAAAAGCATTGGGACTTATCGCACTCAGTTTAAATGATGAAATCATTCATCACATCACAAGGATACAGTGGGCAAAAGATGCATTGGATGAACTTAAAAAATTATTTGGAACACAAGCAAAAAATTCAAAGATAAATCTGTTAATACAGTTCTAGAAATCATACATGAAGGAAAGTGAATCTTTAATCACACACTTGAACAAATATAAAAGCATTGGCAGCTATTGGCAAAAAGACAGAAGATGATGAGGCACTAACAGTGCTTCTGAAGAGTGTGGACAAAGGTGAATATGAAAACATTGTAGCAACACTAAAGAATGTACCTGAATTGAAGCTAAAAAAGATAGAAGGAGCTCTACTAGAGCAAGAGACCAGAGGCAAAGAGAAGAAATAGCTAGACTCAACAGCACGAGAAAAAAAAGCATTCTTCACTTGAGGAGGATTCTCTCGAGGACGAGGACGAGAAAGAGGTAGAGTACGAGGAAGGACCATCACTTGCCAAAACTGTGGAAAAGTCAGGACACATGGCAAGAGACTGCTACTACAGCAAACCCAATGGAGAAGAAACGACATCAACAAACTTCATGGAAGCTCCTAAGGAAGTGGAGTCAGATCATCTTTTCTGAGAGAGAGAGAGAGAGAGAGAGAGAGAGAGAGAGAGAGAGAGAGAGAGAGAGAAACCCTACAACCGAATGTAACCTGCCCCAACAAAGTAAAACCACCTCTCAGTCACCGATGATGTCGGCCATGTGGTAGATGTATGTATGGGCACTTTGGTCAAGGTCACGGGCACTTGTAGTAGCCTTGGACACATAGAGAGAGAGAGTGTCAAGGACTATGAGTTTAGGGACTTGAGGCACTGGTCGCGGACTATCAAGTAAGAGGGAAACTTGGTATAGGGTCCAGGTGTGCTAGGAGTATTCACTTGAGGGGAGGTGTTGACATATACAAGTGAATAGGCTGTAAAAGAGAATCTATAAATGTGAGAGAGCCTGTGAAAAGGTGAGAAGTATCTACTGGGAGAGAATAAAGGGTAGCATGAGGAGATTTAGGAGGTGTGGAGATATTCTAGGAAGAGGTGGAGAGAATCAAGCAAAAGAGGTGGAGTGAATCAAGGAGAAATCAGTGGGAATAGATGCTTGGATGTAAACTCTATAAATTGAGGCATTGGCCTAATGAGAATTTGCTGGTTTTTGATTATCCATGCCTACATTAAGCTATCAGTTAATTGCTCATTGATCACGTCTTAATTATCATCTAATCTCTTTGTTAATGATGTGGATTCTAGCATTTGATCCACCATAGCTGCAAATTTAATATATTATCAGAGCCTAGCCCTAGAATCCATCAATTTGTGAGCCCATTATCACTTGGCTAATTAGGATTAGTAGATAATTAAGATTTTTACCTCTTTTCAACTAGCTCTTTGCACCCCTAGCAAGTAGAGGGGCTTGATCTCCCTCCAGAAGCACTATTAGGGTAAATAATTCTAGGCAACCATAGCTAGCCATCCCATTCAAACAAAATCGCAAACTGCCAAGCGTAGCTGCCAATTTTTGCTAAATCGCTGGCGCCACATTTCTGAAGGAGAAATGAGATCTCTACTACTCCAGATCAACAAATTGCTATAATTCCTCTTGGCCCTAGTGGTTTTCAAGGGTGCTCTACAACATGGTGAAGACAGATTTTGATTTGATCAAGTCTACAGTGAGATCTAAGCTCTTCATCAAATCTACAGGTGACTTTGGTAAAACAGAGATTAAGCATTCAATGTTTGGTCAAATCTTGTCTTTGTTGGCTTAATTCTCTACTAGACTAATTGCCATTGATAGCCTTGAAAGGATTTAAGCTCATTTGAACTCTAAGGCCTTAGATCTGGACTCCCCGCATACTCTGTTTTTTGCACACAAAATAGATGATTAGTTTACTAATCAATGATTAATCAATACTAATCACTAATTTTCAGTGCAATTACGGGTTCAAATCAACCATTTGGTATCTGATACAGATCCCTATAATTTCAGATTGCAATTCAGAGATGGTTTGATACTCCAACCCTTCCGTACAGATTTGTTACCCTTGGTTTAATGTAATTTTTGGTGATTTTATGCTGATAAAGCTGTTGTAATCATCACCACCTAAACCTTATATTGAGTTGTAAAAGGGTAGACATTGCCCTTGAATCTTGAAATTTGATCAAGATGTAAGACCCCCTTCACATCATCATGAGTACGGCGGCACAAGAGATAGCCAAATTTATGGGGAGCAGTTTTACACATGGCAGACAAAAGCCATGTATCTGCTCATGAGGAAAAATCTGTGGGGGCTAGTTGAGGGAAGAGATGAATGCAAAGAGGTGAGAGGGAAAAATGAGTGGAAGAGGAGGATTGAAAAAGCATTGGGACTTATCGCACTCAGTTTAAATGATGAAATCATTCATCACATCACAAGGCTACAGTGGGCAAAAGATGCATTGGATGAACTCAAAAAATTATTTGGAACACAAGCAAAAAATTCAAAGATAAATCTGTTAATACAATTCTAGAAATTAGACATGAAGGAAAGTGAATCTTTAATCACACACTTGAACAAATATAAACGCATTAAGCAACACAACTGGCAGCTATTGGCAAAAAGACAGAAGATGATGAGGCACTAGCAGTGCTTCTGAAGAGTGTGGACAAAGGTGAATATGAAAACATTGTAGCAACACTAAAGAATGTACCTGAATTGAAGCTAAAAAAGATAGAAGGAGCTCTACTAGAGCAAGAGACCAGAGGCAAAGAGAAGAAATGGCTAGACTCAACAACAGGAGAAAAAAAAGCATTCTTTACCTGAGGAGAATTCTCTCGAGGGACGAGGACGAGAAAGAGGTAGAGTAGGAGGAAGGACCATCACTTGCCAAAACTGTGGAAAAGCCAGGACACATGGAAAGAGACTGCTACAGCAAACCCAGTGGAGAAGAAACGACATCAACAAACTTCATGGAGGCTCCTAAGGAAGTGGAGTCAGATCATCTTTTCTGAGAGAGAGAGAGAGAGAGAGAGAGAGAGAGAGAGAGAGAGAGAGAGAGAGAAACCCTACAACCGAATGTAACCTGCCCCAACAAAGTAAAACCACCTCTCAGCCACCGATGATGTCGGCCATGTGGTAGATGTATGTATGAGCACTTTGGTCAAGGTCACGGGCACTTGTAGTAGCCTTGGACACTTAGAGAGAGAGAGTGTCAAGGACTATGAGTTTAGGGACTTGAGGCACTGGTCGCGGACTATCAAGTAAGAGGGAAACTTGGTATAGGGTCCAGGTGTGCTAGGAGTATTCACTTGAGGGGTGGTGTTGACATATACAAGTGAATAGGCTATAAAAGAGAATCTATAAATGTGAGAGAGCCTGTGAAAAGGCGAGAAGTATCTACTGGGAGAGAATAAAGGGTAGCATGAGGAGATTTAGGAGGTGTGGAGATATTCTGGGAAGAGGTGGAGAGAATCAAGCAAAAGAGGTGGAGTGAATCAAGGAGAAATCAGTGGGAATAGATGCTTGGATGTAAACTCTATAAATTGAGGCATTGGCCTAATGAGAATTTGCTGGTTTTTGATTATCCATGCCTACATTAAGCTATCAGTTAATTGCTCACTGATCACGTCTTAATTATCATCTAATCTCTTTGTTAATGATGTGGATTCTAGCATTTGATCCACCATAGCTGCAAATTTAACATATTATCAGAGCCTAGCCCTAGAATCCATCAATTTGTGAGCCCATTATCACTTGGCTAATTAGGATTAGTAGATAATTAAGATTTTTACCTCTTTTCAACTAGCTCTTTGCACCCCTAGCCAGTAGAGGGGCTTGATCTCCCTCCAGAAGCACTATTAGGGCAAATAATTCTTGGCAACCATAGCTAGCCATCCCATTCAAACAAAATCGCAAACCGCCAAGCGTAGCTGCCAATTTTTGCTAAATCGCTGGCGCCACATTTCTGAAGGAGAAATGAGATCTCTACTACTCTAGATCAAATTGCTATAATTCCTCTTGGCCCTAGTGGTTTTCAAGGGTGCTCTACAACATGGTGAAGACAGATTTTGATTTGATCAAGTCTACAGTGAGATCTAAGCTCTTCATCAAATCTACAGGTGACTCTGGTAAAACAGAGATTAAGCATTCAATGTTTGGTCAAATCTTGTCTTTCCTGGCTTAATTCTCTACTAGACTAATTGCCATTGATAGCCTTCAAAGGATTTAAGCTCATTTGAACTCTAATTCCTTAGATCTGGACTCCCCGCATACTCTGTTTTCTGCACACAAATTAGATGATTAGGTTACTAATCAATGATTAATCAATACTAATCACTATTTTTCAGTGCAATTACGGGTTCAAATCAACCATTTGGTATCTGATACAGATCCCTATAATTTCAAATTGCAATTCGGAGATGGTTCAATACTCCAACCCTTCCGTACAGATTTGTTACCCTTGGTTTAATGTAATTTTTGGTGATTTTATGCTGATAAAGCTGTTGTAATAATCACCACCTAAACCTTATATTGAGTTGTAAAAGGGTAGACATTGCCCTTGAATCTTGAAATTTGATCAAGAGGTAAGATCCCCTTCACATCATCATGAGTACGGCGGCACAAGAGATAGCCAAATTTATGGGGAGCAGTTTTACACATGGCAGACAAAAACCATGTATCTGCTCATGAGGAAAAATCTGTGGGGGCTAGTTGAGGGAAGAGATGAATGCAAAGAGGTGAGAGGGAAAGATGAGTGGAAGAGGAGGATTGAAAAAGCATTGGGACTTATCGCACTCAGTTTAAATGATGAAATCATTCATCACATCACAAGGATACAGTGGGCAAAAGATGCATTGGATGAACTTAAAAAATTATTTGGAACACAAGCAAAAAATTCAAAGATAAATCTGTTAATACAATTCTAGAAATTAGACATGAAGGAAAGTGAATCTTTAATCACACACTTGAACAAATATAAAAGCATTGGCAGCTATTGGCAAAAAGACAGAAGATGATGAGGCACTAACAGTGCTTCTGAAGAGTGTGGACAAAGGTGAATATGAAAACATTGTAGCAACACTAAAGAATGTACCTGAATTGAAGCTAAAAAAGATAGAAGGAGCTCTACTAGAGCAAGAGACCAGAGGCAAAGAGAAGAAATAGCTAGACTCAACAGCACGAGAAAAAAAAGCATTCTTCACTTGAGGAGGATTCTCTCGAGGACGAGGACGAGAAAGAGGTAGAGTACGAGGAAGGACCATCACTTGCCAAAACTGTGGAAAAGTCAGGACACATGGCAAGAGACTGCTACTACAGCAAACCCAGTGGAGAAGAAACGACATCAACAAACTTCATGGAAGCTCCTAAGGAAGTGGAGTCAGATCATCTTTTCTGAGAGAGAGAGAGAGAGAGAGAGAGAGAGAGAGAGAGGGAGGGAGAGAGAGAGAGAGAGAGAGAGAGAGAGAGAGAGAAACCCTACAACCGAATGTAACCTGCCCCAACAAAGTAAAACCACCTCTCAGTCACCGATGATGTCGGCCATGTGGTAGATGTATGTATGGGCACTTTGGTCAAGGTCACGGGCACTTGTAGTAGCCTTGGACACATAGAGAGAGAGAGTGTCAAGGACTATGAGTTTAGGGACTTGAGGCACTGGTCCTGGACTATCAAGTAAGAGGGAAACTTGGTATAGGGTCTAGGTGTGCTAGGAGTATTCACTTGAGGGGAGGTGTTGACATATACAAGTGAATAGGCTGTAAAAGAGAATCTATAAATGTGAGAGAGCCTGTGAAAAGGTGAGAAGTATCTACTGGGAGAGAATAAAGGGTAGCATGAGGAGATTTAGGAGGTGTGGAGATATTCTAGGAAGAGGTGGAGAGAATCAAGCAAAAGAGGTGGAGTGAATCAAGGAGAAATCAGTGGGAATAGATGCTTGGATGTAAACTCTATAAATTGAGGCATTGGCCTAATGAGAATTTGCTGGTTTTTGATTATCCATGCCTACATTAAGCTATCAGTTAATTGCTCACTGATCACGTCTTAATTATCATCTAATCTCTTTGTTAATGATGTGGATTCTAGCATTTGATCCACCATAGCTGCAAATTTAATATATTATCAGAGCCTAGCCCTAGAATCCATCAATTTGTGAGCCCATTATCACTTGGCTAATTAGGATTAGTAGATAATTAAGATTTTTACCTCTTTTCAACTAGCTCTTTGCACCCCTAGCAAGTAGAGGGGCTTGATGTTGCATGCAAATGAAGATCAATACAAGGATGCAACAAAAAAGACACTTAGGGCTCTTGAAAAGAGTTCAAAGTTGTAGATGAATGTGGGAGGGGGCTTGACAATAATCCCACATGGGAACTTTTGAGAGTTCTAGAATTTTTGTATAAAAGGTAGCTCTTTTGAGAGCTAGACAACACTCTTTGGTCATTTGGTTGAGAGGCTCATAGAGAGAGCTTGCTCCATAGCTCCTTCTCAAGTGCTCTCCCAAGGCTCTCCATCTCCATTCTTGTTTCAATCATGTACTTTCTATTCTTTACATTTTCAATGATATGAGGTTTTGGTCTACACTCTTGCTAATCTAGATTTCTTAATGATGTTTTGATTTGTGAGTTATAGAGTGCTTGTGATGAAGCTTGTGCTTGAAATAATGTGTAGTTGAGGCTTGTGTGATAGCTCTTTGCATATTAGGTTCCTTGCATAAGTTGCATTTGTGTGCTTAAGTGTAGCCTAATCTTGATGCTTTGATTATGTAAGATTGATTGCTTGAGTGTTGAGAAGGATTGAGTAGGACTAGAGGTCATTAGTGTGTGGTTAACTCATCTTCTCCCATTCGGGATAGCCTCTATGCGCTAACCGGGTTGCATTCACGGATTGACAAGTGTGTGGGTTGGAGTGTAGCCTCCGCTATGCTATGATGTCCCAAACAATGGCGCCGCTGCCGGGGAACGCACACCTAAGTTAGTGAAGGGTGTTAACCATTACTTCTTACTAAGTGCTCCATTGATTGCAAAATCGTGGATTAGGGTAGATTAGAGTAGAGTTTGCAAGGGCATTGAGTGTGTGATCTCAAGGGCGCCTTGTGTGCTTTCGTTTTTTTGATTAGAAGCAAAAAAAAAAACAAACAAAATTAATTAAAACCTCTTTGCGGTAGAGAAATCCCGCCATTAATCGGATTTAAGCACTCTCTGTTGTTGCATTGGTGACGGGGTTGGTGAGTGGGAGGTAGAGCATTGGAAGCGGTTTTTTTCTTTCTTTCTTTCTTTTATTGTTTTGATTTGTTGCTTGTATAGTTTTGATTTGTTGCTTGGTAGAGAGGCGTCCGCAGCAAAGAAATATATATATATATATATATATATATATATATATATATGTCTCTATATATTGTTATATATACGCTGAAAGCCAAGGCTTTATATAGATTTATAAGGGCTGCATAACGTTAGCGCACAGGGCGCTGAAAAGCGGCGTGCAACAGACGTTTTTTTTAAATAAAAAAGAAACAAAATCGTTTTTTTTTAAAACGTTGGTGTAGGCGGCCGGCGGCGAAGGCGTAGGCGGATGAGAACGAAGGCGTTGGCATAGCGCCTGCAGCCGGCGGCGATGGCGTAGGCGGGTTGAAGCTAACGAAGGCGCAGCAACTGAAGCGCAGCAATTGAAGCGTGCAGTGGGAAGCGAGGCAGCTGGCTGAGCATTCGAGGAGCCGGCGCTAAGTTGGCTGGCTTGAGAGCAGCGAGCGAAGGCGAGAGGCGCCCAGTTGAGGGTGACCGAGCGGAAGGTGAAGGCGGCCAGTTGAGGGAGCTGAAGGCGGCCAGTTGAGGAGAGAGAAGGCGAAGCCGACAGCAGAGGCGCTGAGGGGACGTCTGCAGGTGATGTGGCAGCAGAACCGACGGCAGAAGCCGGGCAAGTCAAAAAAAAAAAAAACCAGCAGCAGCCTGTAGAGTGTTGGCCGGCGTCAGGCTCAAGACTTGGAGAAGCAGTGGCCAACGACTGTAGCTACAAACACGCAGGCGCAGAGACGACTGTATAGCGAAGGTGACGTGGCTGTAAGCGGTGGCGCAGCATAAGCGGGCAGCAAGAAGAGAGCAAGCGTTGACTGGCTGTATAGGCGGTTGCACGGGCGGCGAGAGCCTGGTGCTGAGGCGACTGCTGGCAGTTGCTCTGTAGGCGAATCTGAGGGAAGCAGAGGCGGTGAAGACGAAGCATTGTGCAGCGAGAAAGTCGGCGAGCGGCGAGCGACGAAGCGGCGGATAAGGTTAGTGGATTTTCCATTTTTTTTATTTTTTTTTATTTTTTCAATGTTTTTTTGTATTTTTAAATAAAACAAAAAAAATAATATTTTTTTATTAAAAAAAGAGAAAAAAGATTTAAAAAACAATTAAATTTAAAAAAAAAAGAGATTAAAAAAGAAAAAGAAATAAAGAAAAGAAAAAGAAATTAAAAAAAAAGAAGAAAAAAAAAGAAGAAAAAAAAGGGAAAAAAGAAAATAATTAAATATTAAAAAAATAGAGAGAAGAAAGAGAAAAAAAATAAAAAAAAATAAAATTTTTTTTTTGAGTCCATATTGTTTGCATATTTTTTATTTTTTTTCATTTCTGTAATTTGCAGCATAATTAGAGTGATTTGCATTGTTTTAACTTTTTGTTATTAAAAAAAAAAGACAAAAACAAAAACAAAACAAAACAAAACCCAAAAAAAAAGAGAAAAAAGATTTAAAAAATAATTAAATTTAAAAAAAAGAGATTAAAAAAGAAAAAGAAATAAAGAAAAGAAAAAGAAATTAAAAAAAAAAGAAGAAAAAAAAAGAAGAAAAAAAAGGGAAAAAAGAAAACAATTAAATATTAAAACAAATAGAGAGAAGAAAGGGAAAAAAAATAAAAAAAAATAAAAAAAAATTGTTTTTTTTGAGTCCATATTGTTTGCATATTTTTTATTTTTTTTCATTTCTGTAATTTGCAGCATAGTTAGAGTGATTTGCATTGTTTTAACTTTTTGTTATTAAAAAAAAAAGACAAAAACAAAAACAAAACAAAACAAAACCAAAAAAAAAAAAGAGAAGAAGAAAAAAACAATTTTTATTTTTGTATTTTGAAACCATTGTTCATCGTTTAAATTTTTACATAATTAAGGTAGCTTGCATTTTTTATTTTTTATTTTTTTAGAATTTTTATAAATGATGCATAATTAGTAAATTCATATTTTTTATATTTGGCACGAAATTTATAAGTTAAAAAAAACAGACAAAAACAAAAACAAAACAAAACAAAAGGAAAAAAAAACAAAAGAAAACAAAAGAAAATTTAAAAAAAAAATCATAAATTAAGTGTTTTTTTTTAGGAGTCTATTCTTTTGCATATTTTGTAATTTTTAATTTTTTTTAATTTTTTACATAATTAGTGTAACCTGCATTTTTTAATTCTTGTAACTTTGTGCATAATTAATATTTTTTTAGTGTGATTCATAATTTTTGTGTTAAAAAAAAAGTAAAAATCATAAAATCATAAAATCATTAAAAAAAACATTTAAAAAAACAAATAATAAAAAAAAATAGGGTAGATAGTACACTACACATATTCTTTTTAGTTGCCTTTAGTGGTTAGGTAGGGTGAAAAATATATATATATATATATTCATATATATATATATATATTTCTATTAAAAAAAAAGACAAAACACAAAAACCAAAACCAAAACAAAACAAAAACACATAAAAAAAAAACCAAAAAAAATTGACCTATGCACTTGCGGTCGGGACGTCTTGTAGATTCTGCCATAGGGCCTACGGCACCTTCTAGAGTACCTACACAAGAAAGTGGGACCCAATCGGTAGGAAATTTGGCAGATATTGCTGAAACCCTATCTGAATCCCAATCCGATACCCTTTCCTCTAGAACAACTAGTTCATTGTCCATGGACAACCTAGGGCCAACAAATAGTCATCCCGTAGCCCCAAATAGGACACCCTCAAGATCCTTTAATCCATTTGAAGCCGACACCATGGGGTTAACACTCAATGTGAGACTCCAATATGTCTACACAAATGCTCAAGGAGCTGAGATCTTTAGGGATCCACAACAACGGTATCTTGTTAAGATCGCCGACATATTCTCAGAACTTGATAGAGCACCTCTAGTCAATGACCAGGGTAACATGTACATGGGTGGAGATGGAGTTCGCTACGAAGTCACCTACCATCCAGAAAAGGTAGACAAATTAGGGGAGCTCTCTAAAACCGAGTTCTTAGACTTATCAGAACTTTCCCGAGCAAGGGAGTCTAGAGATGACTGGCTCATTGAGCCGGACATGCCTGGACCATCCAATGCCCAGTCCTCAAAGCCATCCACCATAGATGATTTACTTCTTGTAGATCTAAATTTGGAAAGGGATAGGAAAGGCAAGAGTAAAATGGATCAGGGGGCTGAAAGCCAATGGGAGTTTGTACGACAAATTCCTGTGACAAAGGTCTTACAGGATGACCCACTTCAAGAGGTCTATAAGGACTCGTTAGAGGGATATTATGCCACGACTAAATTGCCACAGCTAGATCTTCCTCTAGCTCATGTGGTGGTAGTTGAGAAGCTTGCAGGACACATGAACAGAATAATTGATAAATGGGCCAATGAATACCGAACCTTAGATTGGAAAGAGATTCAGGAACTCACGTGGAAAGGACAACCATTATTTATGGAAGTGTTCTCATCAAATACAGCCAAACCAGGAGAGACAGCCTTTCTTGGAGAAACTGTTGCTCCTCCCCTACGAGAGTTCACTAGAGAGGGACCTTCAACATCCAAGTGGACCACAGCTAGTAGCCCAACTCTAGCACCAAGATATCGTCCTACACCAAATGTGCGACCTCAGGTCACACCACACCAACATCTTTCTCACTATAACAATCGGAGGATAGGGGAGCCAACTCGGCCTCCCATAAATGCACCTCCTGAAATGAGGGTGACAAGATCTTTGGAAGGGTTTGGTGAGGCTGGTAATAGGGTACCCACACCAATTTTGGAAACATGTGGACCATCTTTCCAAAGAGAGGAACAATTTCCACTGAGAGTGAGAGGCCGTAGGCCCTATGATGAGTATTCACGACAAGTAAGGCCATCAACTCTTCAGAAATTGGTTAAGAAGTATGAAGGGTCGGGAGATCCATACGATCATGTAGCAGCTTTTAGGCAAGCAGTTCGAGCTGAGCAAGTTGCTGATAAGCATACTCAAATAGAAGGGTTTGGACTCACCCTTGAAGGAAAAGCCCTTGCTTGGTTTCAGGCATTAGAAGCTTCAGACAAAACTTCTTTACGAGTTTTGGAAGAGAGATTCATTGCTGCTTTTTCCTTGATGGGAATTCAACATGACACGGTAGCACACATCTACTCTTTCAAGCAAGGCGAGAATGAGAGTGTTAGAGACTGTGTAAATAGAATGAAGCAGTACATTAATCGTTGCCCAGAAGATGAGAAGCCCGCCCAAAGTCGATTAATTTCTCTCTTCTTAAAAGGCCTCAAAAATTCAACACTGCATACACATCTCTATGCAAAGAAGCATACAAGTTTCAATGAGTGTTGCCATGATGCTATGGATTTCACCGATAACTTCAAGTTCCAAGATGGTTCTGGCCCTGAGGTGAAACCTAGAAATCAGTGGGGTGATGACCAAAGTTCAGGGTCTAGCGCGCTAGTAAATCCAGACCAGATAGCTAACCTAGTACTAAGGAGATTGGGACAGACCTATCGTCCACCCATGCAGCCACAACAACAGCAGCAGAGAATGAGGAGTGTACTTCCTACAGGCCCTCATCTTTGTGGAGCATGTGGCGGTGACCATAAAACAGAGGACTGTAATACCTTTTCTCCTCTAGTCACAAACCAACCCACAAAGAAGTGGTGCCAAGCCTGTGCTTGGAACTTTACCCATACCACACAGGAATGTACTCGCATTGCGAGAATGAGACAGGAACGTGAGCAGCCGAGGGGTGGAGTGGCTCCACAAATGTATCAACAGTATACTAGTTTTGAACGTAAGCCACCGATGACACAAGAACAAGCACGACCTGTTCTTGGTGCTCAACCTCTTGCTCCAGGGACTGCTCCTGTGAGGGTTGTCGACTATGACAATTCAAATATGTGTAGAGACTTGGTAAACCCAGGCTATGTGGAAGAAGAATATGTATCATATTCATCCAAAGATAATCTCTTTGAAAGTCCCGCATACCCAAGCCCAGCACTGGACGTTCAACCAGGGGAACAAAACTCTTTAATGTTGCTAGGCGGCTACCAACCTAGGACTCCAGGCCCCTCAGGTCAATGGCAACCAAGGAAAGTAGAAGCCAAACCAATGGGCCCCTGTTATGAGTGCGGAGAACCCCATTAGGCTCGTGATTGTCCACATCGCTCTAGGCAAGCATCTCGGTCAAATACAACAGTACAAAAGTTTCCACCGATTGAAAGATATTGTCTAGGGTGTTGTGTAGAACACTTCCCAAAAGACTGTCTGCTGAAACCACATGAGGAAGGCACCTCTCAACCAAAGGTTTCACTCAACCTTGTCGGCACAGTTCCATCGCCACCTTCATCTGAGAATGATGATGTCGTGCCACTTAGAGTCATGACTAGATCACAAACACGAAATGCAGAAATGCAAACTGATGAGACACCTCGAACTAGGGATGCAAAGACAAATCTAGTGGACAAGACCCTACAGTCCAGTAGAAAAAAGACCACTCGGCGGAAGAAGAACCGAAACAAACAAACTAAAAGTACATCCACTAGTTCTCAGGAGACCTCTAAACAAAACATAAAGGATAAAACTTTTACATCCCAGGAAGTGCGTGAGGAACATCAACCTCAACCTGAGCCTAGTGTTAAACAAGATGAGGCTAGTACGACTGAGGTTAGTTCTGGGGGTTCTGTTTTTGTGGATAAAGTGAATGAGACTCTAGAGGCCATCATTGATGCTCATAGAAGTCGCATTGCAGCTTTATCTGAGCTACCCAAAAAGCTTCAAGAATACCCAAACCCTCGTGAGGAGAAGATCAATCTAGCTGTACATCAGCAACTCATTAGGGAAGCTCAGTCAATACTTGAGGAACCACCACCACCTATTCCTCGGGGCCCAACCTCTCTTAAGCCAACATTAGAAACTATACCAGAAGTGTCATCAAGTAGAGAAATGAAAAGTGAGCTCATTTCACAAGCTCAGAGCGAAAGGTCTGCACCAATTGACACTCCATTGAAAGATGACATTCTGCCATCACCTAGCCTTGTCTTCCCATGCAATGATGAAGTTATTGATGCTAATGAGGACATGGCAAATGACATGTGGGCCGCAGTAAATGAGAAAATTAATGAGAACATGTCTTCTATTAATTCGCCTCCATTCTCTGAGGTGGATTTTACCAGAGACTCGGAAAACAAATTTAGACACCCAAGCATCCAGGAGGAAGTTCAAACAATTGTTTCTCCTAGAAGTAAGCATACAATGAAAACCTTACCATCATATCTGGGAGAATATGAGAATTGTTCTCAAACCTTGAGGATACCCTCCATACATAAAAGGTTGACTAAGGAGAAGGATATGAGTATGGTGCAAGCTATTTTGTCAGCACCAGTGGCTTGTACCTTACCTTTGCTTGAGTTGATAAAGCTTAAACCTGAGATGTGGAATGATATTGCCACATGTTTGTCAGAGCAGGTATTGCTACAAAAGGGTCACTAAGAGTGTACTATACACCCTGAGACAAAGCATGTTATGCCAGTTCCTATCAACAAAGTAGGAAAATTTTGTGAAGACGATCAGGGAAATGCTACCCTCCCATTAGAAGTGCGAAAAGTATCTTCAACTGCAATACTTGATAGTGGTGCAGGAGTGGGCATTGTGACAAGGTCCATTTGGGAAAAGTGGGGCAAACCAGCTATTAGGAGTACAAGGATGCGCTTGCAGCTAGCAGATGGAAGCTTAGAACATCCCCTTGGGCTGCTCGAGAACGTATTGGTCACCACATGTGGGATTGAATATGAGCACACCTTTGCAGTAGTGGATTTTGGAAAACATCCAAACTACGAAGTGATATTGGGTAGACCATTCATGCGACAATTTCAAATGATTCAAGATTGGGAATACAATTATTTGTACCTCCGACATGATTCTGTCATCACAAGGGTCAACCTAAGGAATCACTCATATCGTGATGTAACAAGGTCTCCAATAGATGAGTTTGATTCTGCTTCATCTGAGGGCTCAAGAGTTACATTGTCAGATGGGCGAGAAGATCTATGGATGTGTGGAGCCTCATGTAGGGATTTCAACACTGAGAGACTTAAGGGTAATCGAAGTGTATCAGACGAGGCATACATTCCACAACCCTTCCCTGAGCATTTAATTGATCCATTAGAATGGAGTCATGTCCTTGCAACATTATCGACATGTGCTTTACCGAAGCCAATTCAATTTTGTGACTCAGATGGATATGATATTATTCCTATACGAATGGTACAACCACGTGCCCTTCTAGATGATTTGTACTATAGGGATACATCCACAACAGCTCTGCATGTCGAGGAAGTCTCAGTAGAGGATTTGACACTCGAATCTGCTAATGATGCTGATAAGGAAGATGGATGGGACTCTGATTTTAATAATGATGTGACAATCCCTGAGGAAGAGTTAGGAAAGGCACGCCTACTCTTGAGAGGAAGGGAGGTTCAGGTAGAGATCCCTAGAAGCCGACCTAAACGTAAATGCTGTAAGAGCCATAAAAGAACCCGTAGACAAGATGAGCGTGAACAACGTGAGAGACTGCAGAAAGAAAAGGAGGAGTCTAAGAGTGAAAACTCTCGACCACCACCTCACTTCTCAGGAAAGAACGGATATCTATACTATGTCCAAGCACAAGATAGTATCAAAGACCAAGTCAAACGATCAGATGGATTCCAAGTAGGGGAAAAGCTAACAACTGTTAGCAAAAATCGTAAAAAGACGAAGAAACAAAAACCACAACTCAAGTCTAAAACCGATTCAAAAAAGAGTGTGGGAAGTGCAAAGACAACGATTGAACAAAAAAATCCGATGCAAGATAGCAAAGGAGAGCTCAAAACCGCATGGTCTTCAATGAGTGAAGACTCAAGTGGACAAGAGCAAGGTCTAAATGTTCCTCCCAATTTCACACAGTACACTCTTCAAGATCGGAAGATTGTTCTTCAACAGCCCATGCGTCAAAAACCAAGCGTGCCAGGGATTTCATACGATGGTCCAGAGGATGCAAAAAAGATTGATATTGCTAAGCCAGGAGAAGAGCCTCGCTATGTGTGGATTGCCACAGACTTGTCCTTAGATGAGGAGAAGTTATTAATACAAACAATAAAGGAGTATCGTGATGTTTTTGCTTGGAGTTATAAAGACCTCAAAGGAGTTGATCCAAGCATATGTCAGCATACAATTCCATTTCGAGAGGATGCAAAACCCTCCAAGCAACGTCCTTATACTTACAATGAAAACTTTGCACGGAAGATAAAGGAAGAAATAGACAAGCTCTTAGAGGCAGAATTTATCTATGAGATTGAACACACTGAATGGGTCTCCCCTATTGTAGTGGTGCCCAAGAAAAATGGAAAACTTCGAGTATGTGTAGACCTCAAGAAGGTAAATGCAGCTACTGTGCGTGATCATTACCCACTTCCAATCACGGATCATGTTCTGGAACGAGTTGCAGGGAAAAAGGCATATAGTTTCTTGGATGGATTCTCCGGGTACAATCAAGTGTCAATTGATCCAAAGGATCAACACAAGACAGCCTTTGCTACTGAAGATGGCATCTTTGCCTATCGTGTTATGCCATTTGGTCTAACAAATGCACCAGCAACCTTTCAACGGTTAATGAGTCATGTATTCAAGGAGTACCTTAGGCAATTTCTTGAGATTTTCATGGATGATTTATGTGTTCACTCACAAGAGCGTGATGATCATATAGAACACCTGAGACTTGTGTTTCAAAAGTGTCAACTTTATCGTATATGCTTGAATCCTGACAAGTGCAAATTCATGGTAAGACAAGGGAAAATTTTGGGCCATATTGTTTCTCGCAATGGGATTTCAACAGATATGGATAAAATTGATGTCATTGTCTCATTACCTCGGCCTATCAACCCTAAAGGGGTACAAACATTCATGGGACATTGTGGCTATTACCGTAGATTCATCTACATGTATGCTGTCCTAGCCAGACCGTTGTATGCCCTTCTTGTAAAGTTTAATTGGACTGATGAGTGTGAGGAATCCTTTGAAAAGTTGAAGCAAGCATTAGTGACTGCACCCATTTTACGGGCACCAGATTGGAACCAAATCTTTCATGTCCATATTGATGCTTCAAACTTTGCGATTGGATGTATTTTGGCTCAATCGGGAGAACACAATAAGGATTTCCCAATCTCATATGCTAGTCGACAGTTGAACAATGCTGAGAGGAATTACACCACAACAGAAAGAGAAGGATTGTCCATGATATATGCAGTGAAAAAGTTTCGCCATTACCTTTTGGCAAACAAATTCATATTTTTTGTGGACCATCAAGCATTGCTATATTTGGTGAATAAGCCTTGTGCAACTGGAAGGATAGTAAGGTGGTTTATCATCCTTCTTGAGTTTGATTTTGAAGTTGCAGTTTGAAAAGGAACAACTCATCTAAGGGCAGATCATTTGTCTCGAATCACCTCTGGCGAAGCTCCTGTGGGTGTGGATGATGATATGTTAGATTCAACACTTTTCCTTGTAGAGACAGCTCCTAGATGGTCTGAATCCATTTTAGAAATTTTGACAAGTGGGCGGATACAACTAGCAGGTCCTAATGTGGACCTATGGCGACCATTCAAGTTAATTTCCGGGAGATTATATCGTCAGGGTAATGATGGAGTGTTGAGGCTTATACCTAACCCCGACCAATATGAGGAGATCTTGGAATGGGCACATGCGGGTATCGATGGAATCCATGCATCAGCTACCACTTGTGTGCGACGTATATCTCAAGATGGGCAATGGTGGCCTACCCTGCATGCAGATGCTGAAACATTTGTTCGTAACTGTGCTTCATGTAAAATTCAGAAGCCAATTCATAATGTCACATTATTCCAAATTTCAACTACACCAAGTTGGAGTAAGTATATTGTGGACTATCTTTAGCATGGTCATACGGATCAAACAATTCCTAAACATCGAAAGCAGGCTATTAAAATTGAAGCGGCAAACTATATGCTAATAGAGGGCCAACTCTACAAGAGGGGCAAGGATGGCAACTTACGCATGTGTGTATGTGAAGCTGACTATCTGAAAATCTTAACTCATGCACATGCAGGTGTTGGGGGTGGACACTTTTCTGGTAATACCACAGCTAAGTTGATTAGGTGGTCTGGGCTTTGGTGGCCAACCTTACAAATGGATGCCGAAGAATATGTGAAACGTTGTGACGATTGTCAAAGGACTAAACCTCCCATCACAAAGGACAATATGCCATTGCGGCCTATGTTGAGCACACGTGCTTTTGCAAAATGGGGTATTGATTTTGTCGGTCCCATTAAACCTCCAGCTCGTAACACGCATGCAGAATATATTATAGTCGCAACCGACTATTTGACCAAATGGGTAGAGGCAAAGGCAACAGTCAAAAATGATGCCAGAACCACAGCCAAGTTCTTGTATGAGTACGTGTTTACACGCTATGGCTTACCTATTGAGATCGTTAGTGATCAAGGTGTACACTTTGTAAATGAAGTCATAGAATTTTTGCTTCAAGAATTTATGGTAATTCACAAGCGTTCTGCACCCTATCATCCCCAGACCAATGGACAAGCAGAGAGTACTAACAAGATTCTCTGCACAGCACTCACAAAGATTGTTGAGGGACATAGGACTGATTGGGAGCAAAAGTTGCACTCAGTTCTCTGGGCATATAGGACAGCCTATAAAACATCTGTGGGCACAACCCCATTTGAACTTGCTTTTGGGCTAGATGCAATTCTTCCCATTGAATTTCTTGTACCTACTCTACGAGTAGCTAAACAATTGGATTGGACTGGTCATGAGCTTTCACAACGCGTTGACGAATTGGAAAAGCTTGATGAGACCCGCTTATTGGCAGTAATGGGGATGTATGCCGAGAAGAGGAGACAAAAGCAATGGTATGATAGAAACGTAACAACTGGCCGATTCAAAAAAGGAGACCTGGTGCTCTTATACACACTTAAGAAGCATAAGAGAAAGCTCAAAAAACGTGGCTTAGGACCGTTTGTGATTAATGAGCTTACCCCAAGTGGTGCAGTGCGTTTAGAGACACTAGAAGGTGAGCAAATGCCTAACTTCATTAATGGAAGTCGTCTCAAGAAATACAATGAACCATTAACTGAAGCCATGCTTCAACAGATGCATGCTGCACAAACACGGAAAAAAGCACTTGACCTACTTAAACGTCAGGCTCAAGAGGAGGCTAAAGCTAGAGTTGCAAAAGCCAAGGAGCGTCGCAAAGCTTCTATGTTAGCCATACAGTTGGCTACTGATGAGCCATATGTCGAACCATTCAATATTCAAGTGGGACTTCATCTTCATGAGACTACCTACTTTGTCTCTGCCTTAATTGACTCTGGTGCAGATTATAATGTTCTCTCGTTTGACACCTGGATAGCCTTGGGTCAACCACCACTTGTGCAAATTCCTGTGGACCTACGAAGCTTCTCCGGAGAATATAACCCTATAGAGGGAAAATGTGTCTTAATGATGACCATTCAGGATCACCAGATGTCAGTACCCTTTTATGTGGCACGTAAGTCCAAGGCAGTAGTAGAGGTTGTTCTCGGTAGATCGTGGTTAAGTGCTACCAATTGCTCATTAGATTGGAAGAATAGACAATACAAGTTGCAAATTGATTCTGATTGCATCTTGGGATCTGCTACACCACGAGCTTTATCGTATCAAAGGGGTAATGTTTCTACCTTACCCAACCCACAATCAAAATCTGCTTTTGAAGCTCCAAAACAAATGATGTGGATAATTGATGAGTACTCAAGTGATGGCCATGGCTGGCATGTTCCAACTAATCTAGTTGCTGCTCAGAGAAGGCCAGGCAAAAAGGAATTATCAATGTGGCTACCCAAAGCTGCGTACAAACTTGTACCATCTAGTCCAGTTGCTAAGCCTTTTAAGAAGCACATCATTTCAAAGCCTAAACCTCGAATTGTTACTCGATGGGTCCCAAAAAATGTGCTCAAAGCACAAGGCTATTATGAGGGTGCAACAGCAATTTGGCTTCCAAAATGCCATGCTTTGACAGGGGTAAAAGAGTGTTTCAGAAAGATTCCAAAAGTCACCCCTGATTGCCCATATCAGTGGGTGCAAAAGAAATCAACGCAAACTCTTCAAGAAAGAAAAGGTGGCTGTGATAGCACCTACAAATCTACTTGTGTTAATCTTCCTAAAACATGTATTGAAACACCGGTTGTCCCGATTTCTCCTTGTAACACAATTCAACCATCAACTTGTGTACCTACGACAAGTCCAAATGAGTCTCATTTGAGCATAGATTCTAGCATTTCAATGCCTAAATCCTCTTATCTTGCTCAAATTCCAAGACAATTGCTAAAGTGTCCACCTCTTAAAAAGGATATACCAAAAACTAAAGATAAGGCATTAACACTACAATTAAAGCTTTTTGGTAAATCAATGTTTGAATAATGTAGTTCCTTATGCCTTTAGAAGATGTGTTTTCTTTGAGATAATCTTGTTTTTGATTGGAATTGTCATGATGGATATGAGTGTTCTAAATTTCATTGTTCTACGTCCAGATAACTCCTGATGGATATTTGGCGTGATACATGTCCACCATGCATTGACCCCGATAGTACTCGACTAGATCATCGCGGGGGTTATAGTGCTCCTCCATTTCAAACACATTCTAGGTACTTCTATGCTCCCTTAGGTGAAAGTTGCTGTGGGCATCACTTTGTCACATTATTCTATCAACAGCATCACCCATTTCCACATTGTCAAGAGTGTGCACGGCTTGTATTAGAAGAAGCTTCACATATTTGTTGGATATGCCGCTCTTACTTTAGACGATATGGCACGGGCTTAATGAAGCAAATTGTGGGAGTTACACCCCAACGCCATAATCTTCTTAATGTGAGAATACCAGAGAGAGGACCACATCAGCGTAGATTACCTGAGGAGGTTCAAGCACAACAATGGAGGGATACAAGCCTAAATGACTTGCAACCACCGATCTTGCAAGCCCTCCTTCCCCAAGCCTCCACATGTCAATATTGGATCAATATGAGTACCTACATTGCGCAGTTCCAAAATCGAAACTGTCTGATTAACCTTCCCATAGAACCAATGCCATACTTTAGTGAGGAAGCACTCCTTCCTCTACCACCTTCTCCAGCGGCAGGTTTTTGTGAGGGGTTGTCTCTGCATCCTGAGGAAATTGATACCATCTTTCCAGCAGACGAGGACACGGATCCACCACCAGCGCAAGGGTAAGTTCAACGACTCCGCAATAAGATCGACAAGCCAGGGCACTTTTCTCCCATTGGGTTTTTTCCCCTCGGCTATATTCGGTGTTTGGCACCAATGGCAAATTTTATTTTTTTCTTTTCTTTTCGTGTTTGTTAATAAAAATTTTGCAGAGATCTCCGTAAAAAACAAAAGCATCAAACACGCCCCAATAGTCCACCTATCGTGCAAACAAATTAGGAAGGGGGGAGACATGCTATGCCTACAAAGATCAAGGAGGAGCAATCTGCACCAAAATCAGCAATTCATCAATGCAAATGAACAACATCAAAAGGGCACTACAACAGGTGTATTCAGATCTTAATCTTTATTTCTTTATGTGCTCTTATCTTTCGAATATATGGTTTGCATGTTCACACAATGTTGACTGGTTTCAGTTTTTGATTAGTTGTTAAAATATGGTGAGTGAATTCTAGAGTCTTAGAAGACTTAGTAAAAGATATTTCTATCTAAAGACAGTGTAGGATATATACCAATGGAGTATGCCAAGTACTTATGTTTTCAAGGTATATTAGTTATCCCTAGTGGTAGTTACCTCTTAGATATGAGCTAGGTGCTAGGAGTCATAAAAATTTATGAAAATATACCCTAAAAAATATATATATATATTCAAAGTGAATTGAGACATGAAGTGTCTACCGCCATGTGAAATGCTTGGTAGGACCTGAGGTTGTCTTAGCACCTTGGGGCCGATGCCTTGGTTTCCATGGGGTGAACACTGATGTCTAAGAACTTCAGAAGAAGAACTTTGAGGAATCTATCGCCTTGATAGATGTTGGTAGGACTCTGGGGTACACTATGGGCCCTTGAGACCGATGCCCTCATCTTCATGGGGTACTCCTTAGGTCATAAAAGAAAGAAAAAGGGTCTGTCGCCCTTGAGATACTTAGCGGTCTTTAGATTCTCTTGGCGGAGGTCTCTTGGCCATTGCTTGGGTCTCTTTGGGATAGAACCTTAATCTTCATCAACTTCTACACACATATCAAAAAAAAAAAAAACGAGAGTTCCAATCACCTTTGCTCATATTTAGGAGTAGGTATGCCATTTAGGAGTAACTTACATACTGGTAGGACATTGAGACTACGGTCATAACCGGCGGTGTACAAAGCACACTTGCCTTTGCATAGCATTATCTACTACTTAAGTCTCACTTTGACTAGTCTTTACTCACCTATTTTAGTACTAATTAAAACTATAATCAGCCCTGCACTTGTATGCTCACGTGTGAAGTCATCATTGCTGATTTTTCTTTTCTTTTCTTTTCTTTTCAATAAAGGACTTTACTTGTATCAATTGTTTTTTTGTTGCAGCTCTTGCTACTACCGCGCTCGAGGACGTGCGCAAAATAGGAAGGGGGGAGTGTTGCATGCAAATGAAGATCAATACAAGGATGCAACAAAAAAGACACTTAGGGCTCTTGAAAAGAGTTCAAAGTTGTAGATGAATGTGGGAGGGGGCTTGACAATAATCCCACATGGGAACTTTTGAGAGTTCTAGAATTTTTGTATAAAAGGTAGCTCTTTTGAGAGCTAGACAACACTCTTTGGTCATTTGGTTGAGAGGCTCATAGAGAGAGCTTGCTCCATAGCTCCTTCTCAAGTGCTCTCCCAAGGCTCTCCATCTCCATTCTTGTTTCAATCATGTACTTTCTATTCTTTACATTTTCAATGATATGAGGTTTTGGTCTACACTCTTGCTAATCTAGATTTCTTAATGATGTTTTGATTTGTGAGTTATAGAGTGCTTGTGATGAAGCTTGTGCTTGAAATAATGTGTAGTTGAGGCTTGTGTGATAGCTCTTTGCATATTAGGTTCCTTGCATAAGTTGCATTTGTGTGCTTAAGTGTAGCCTAATCTTGATGCTTTGATTATGTAAGATTGATTGCTTGAGTGTTGAGAAGGATTGAGTAGGACTAGAGGTCATTAGTGTGTGGTTAACTCATCTTCTCCCATTCGGGATAGCCTCTATGCGCTAACCGGGTTGCATTCACGGATTGACAAGTGTGTGGGTTGGAGTGTAGCCTCCGCTATGCTATGATGTCCCAAACACTTGATCTCCCTCCAGAAGCACTATTAGGGCAAATAATTCTAGGCAACCATAGCTAGCCATCCCATTTAAACAAAATCGCAAACTGCCAAGCGTAGCTGCCAATTTTTGCTAAATCGCTGGCGCCACATTTCTGAAGGAGAAATGAGATCTCTACTACTCCAGATCAACAAATTGCTATAATTCCTCTTGGCCCTAGTGGTTTTCAAGGGTGCTCTACAACATGGTGAAGACAGATTTTGATTTGATCAAGTCTACAGTGAGATCTAAGCTCTTCATCAAATCTACAGGTGACTTTGGTAAAACAGAGATTAAGCATTCAATGTTTGGTCAAATCTTGTCTTTGTTGGCTTAATTCTCTACTAGACTAATTGCCATTGATAGCCTTGAAAGGATTTAAGCTCATTTGAACTCTAAGGCCTTAGATCTGGACTCCCCGCATACTCTATTTTTTGCACACAAAATAGATGATTAGTTTACTAATCAATGATTAATCAATACTAATCACTAATTTTCAGTGCAATTACGGGTTCAAATCAACCATTTGGTATCTGATACAGATCCCTATAATTTCAGATTGCAATTCGGAGATGGTTTGATACTCCAACCCTTCCGTACAGATTTGTTACCCTTGGTTTAATGTAATTTTTGGTGATTTTATGCTGATAAAGCTGTTGTAATCATCACCACCTAAACCTTATATTGAGTTGTAAAAGGGTAGACATTGCCCTTGAATCTTGAAATTTGATCAAGATGTAAGACCCCCTTCACATCATCATGAGTACGGCAGCACAAGAGATAGCCAAATTTATGGGGAGCAGTTTTACACATGGCAGACAAAAGCCATGTATCTGCTCATGAGGAAAAATCTGTGGGGGCTAGTTGAGGGAAGAGATGAATGCAAAGAGGTGAGAGGGAAAAATGAGTGGAAGAGGAGGATTGAAAAAGCATTGGGACTTATCGCACTCAGTTTAAATGATGAAATCATTCATCACATCACAAGGCTATAGTGGGCAAAAGATGCATTGGATGAACTCAAAAAATTATTTGGAACACAAGCAAAAAATTCAAAGATAAATCTGTTAATACAATTCTAGAAATTAGACATGAAGGAAAGTGAATCTTTAATCACACACTTGAACAAATATAAACGCATTAAGCAACACAACTGGCAGCTATTGGCAAAAAGACAGAAGATGATGAGGCACTAGCAGTGCTTCTGAAGAGGGTGGACAAAGGTGAATATGAAAACATTGTAGCAACACTAAAGAATGTACCTGAATTGAAGCTAAAAAAGATAGAAGGAGCTCTACTAGAGCAAGAGACCAGAGGCAAAGAGAAGAAATGGCTAGACTCAACAACAGGAGAAAAAAAAGCATTCTTTACCTGAGGAGAATTCTCTCGAGGGACGAGGACGAGAAAGAGGTAGAGTAGGAGGAAGGACCATCACTTGCCAAAACTGTGGAAAAGCCAGGACACATGGAAAGAGACTGCTACAGCAAACCCAGTGGAGAAGAAACGACATCAACAAACTTCATGAAGGCTCCTAAGGAAGTGGAGTCAGATCATCTTTTCTGAGAGAGAGAGAGAGAGAGAGAGAGAGAGAGAGAGAGAGAGAGAGAGAGAGAGAGAGAGAGAGAGAGAGAGAGAGAGAGAGAAACCCTACAACCGAATGTAACCTGTCCCAACAAAGTAAAACCACCTCTCAGCCACCGATGATGTCGGCCATGTGGTAGATGTATGTATGAGCACTTTGGTCAAGGTCACGGGCACTTGTAGTAGCCTTGGACACATAGAGAGAGAGAGTGTCAAGGACTATGAGTTTAGGGACTTGAGGCACTGGTCGCGGACTATCAAGTAAGAGGGAAACTTGGTATAGGGTCCAGGTGTGCTAGGAGTATTCACTTGAGGGGTGGTGTTGACATATACAAGTGAATAGGCTGTAAAAGAGAATCTATAAATGTGAGAGAGCCTGTGAAAAGGCGAGAAGTATCTACTGGGAGAGAATAAAGGGTAGCATGAGGAGATTTAGGAGGTGTGGAGATATTCTGGGAAGAGGTGGAGAGAATCAAGCAAAAGAGGTGGAGTGAATCAAGGAGAAATCAGTGGGAATAGATGCTTGGATGTAAACTCTATAATTGAGGCATTGGCCTAATGAGAATTTGCTGGTTTTTGATTATCCATGCCTACATTAAGCTATCAGTTAATTGCTCACTGATCACGTCTTAATTATCATCTAATCTCTTTGTTAATGATGTGGATTCTAGCATTTGATCCACCATAGCTGCAAATTTAACATATTATCAGAGCCTAGCCCTAGAATCCATCAATTTGTGAGCCCATTATCACTTGGCTAATTAGGATTAGTAGATAATTAAGATTTTTACCTCTTTTCAACTAGCTCTTTGCACCCCTAGCCAGTAGAGGGGCTTGATCTCCCTCCAGAAGCACTATTAGGGCAAATAATTCTAGGCAACCATAGCTAGCCATCCCATTCAAACAAAATCGCAAACCGCCAAGCGTAGCTGCCAATTTTTGCTAAATCGCTGGCGCCACATTTCTGAAGGAGAAATGAGATCTCTACTACTCCAGATCAAATTGCTATAATTCCTCTTGGCCCTAGTGGTTTTCAAGGGTGCTCTACAACATGGTGAAGACAGATTTTGATTTGATCAAGTCTACAGTGAGATCTAAGCTCTTCATCAAATCTACAGGTGACTCTGGTAAAACAGAGATTAAGCATTCAATGTTTGGTCAAATCTTGTCTTTCCTGGCTTAATTCTCTACTAGACTAATTGCCATTGATAGCCTTCAAAGGATTTAAGCTCATTTGAACTCTAATTCCTTAGATCTGGACTCCCCGCATACTCTGTTTTCTGCACACAAATTAGATGATTAGTTTACTAATCAATGATTAATCAATACTAATCACTATTTTTCAGTGCAATTACGGGTTCAAATCAACCATTTGGTATCTGATACAGATCCCTATAATTTCAAATTGCAATTCGGAGATGGTTCAATAC
Organism: Cibotium barometz; assembly: GCF_041138505.1. Lineage (NCBI taxonomy): Eukaryota > Viridiplantae > Streptophyta > Polypodiopsida > Cyatheales > Cibotiaceae > Cibotium > Cibotium barometz. Next base: position 2,364,293 of record NC_141047.1, on the reverse strand, counting down.
TCCAACCCTTCCGTACAGATTTGTTACCCTTGGTTTAATGTAATTTTTGGTGATTTTATGCTGATAAAGCTGTTGTAATCATCACCACCTAAACCTTATATTGAGTTGTAAAAGGGTAGACATTGCCCTTGAATCTTGAAATTTGATCAAGAGGTAAGATCCCCTTCACATCATCATGAGTACGGCGGCACAAGAGATAGCCAAATTTATGGGGAGCAGTTTTACACATGGCAGACAAAAACCATGTATCTGCTCATGAGGAAAAATCTGTGGGGGCTAGTTGAGGGAAGAGATGAATGCAAAGAGGTGAGAGGGAAAGATGAGTGGAAGAGGAGGATTGAAAAAGCATTGGGACTTATCGCACTCAGTTTAAATGATGAAATCATTCATCACATCACAAGGATACAGTGGGCAAAAGATGCATTGGATGAACTTAAAAAATTATTTGGAACACAAGCAAAAAATTCAAAGATAAATCTGTTAATACAATTCTAGAAATTAGACATGAAGGAAAGTGAATCTTTAATCACACACTTGAACAAATATAAAAGCATTGGCAGCTATTGGCAAAAAGACAGAAGATGATGAGGCACTAACAGTGCTTCTGAAGAGTGTGGACAAAGGTGAATATGAAAACATTGTAGCAACACTAAAGAATGTACCTGAATTGAAGCTAAAAAAGATAGAAGGAGCTCTACTAGAGCAAGAGACCAGAGGCAAAGAGAAGAAATAGCTAGACTCAACAGCACGAGAAAAAAAAGCATTCTTCACTTGAGGAGGATTCTCTCGAGGACGAGGACGAGAAAGAGGTAGAGTACGAGGAAGGACCATCACTTGCCAAAACTGTGGAAAAGTCAGGACACATGGCAAGAGACTGCTACTACAGCAAACCCAGTGGAGAAGAAACGACATCAACAAACTTCATGGAAGCTCCTAAGGAAGTGGAGTCAGATCATCTTTTCTGAGAGAGAGAGAGAGAGAGAGAGAGAGAGAGAGAGAGAGAGAGAGGGAGGGAGAGAGAGAGAGAGAGAGAGAGAGAGAGAGAGAGAGAGAGAAACCCTACAACCGAATGTAACCTGCCCCAACAAAGTAAAACCACCTCTCAGTCACCGATGATGTCGGCCATGTGGTAGATGTATGTATGGGCACTTTGGTCAAGGTCACGGGCACTTGTAGTAGCCTTGGACACATAGAGAGAGAGAGTGTCAAGGACTATGAGTTTAGGGACTTGAGGCACTGGTCGCGGACTATCAAGTAAGAGGGAAACTTGGTATAGGGTCCAGGTGTGCTAGGAGTATTCACTTGAGGGGAGGTGTTGACATATACAAGTGAATAGGCTGTAAAAGAGAATCTATAAATGTGAGAGAGCCTGTGAAAAGGTGAGAAGTATCTACTGGGAGAGAATAAAGGGTAGCATGAGGAGATTTAGGAGGTGTGGAGATATTCTAGGAAGAGGTGGAGAGAATCAAGCAAAAGAGGTGGAGTGAATCAAGGAGAAATCAGTGGGAATAGATGCTTGGATGTAAACTCTATAAATTGAGGCATTGGCCTAATGAGAATTTGCTGGTTTTTAATTATCCATGCCTACATTAAGCTATCAGTTAATTGCTCACTGATCACGTCTTAATTATCATCTAATCTCTTTGTTAATGATGTGGATTCTAGCATTTGATCCACCATAGCTGCAAATTTAATATATTATCAGAGCCTAGCCCTAGAATCCATCAATTTGTGAGCCCATTATCACTTGGCTAATTAGGATTAGTAGATAATTAAGATTTTTACCTCTTTTCAACTAGCTCTTTGCACCCCTAGCAAGTAGAGGGGCTTGATCTCCCTCCAGAAGCACTATTAGGGTAAATAATTCTAGGCAACCATAGATAGCCATCCCATTCAAACAAAATCGCAAACTGCCAAGCGTAGCTGCAAATTTTTGCTAAATCGCTGGCGCCACATTTTTGAAGGAGAAATGAGATCTCTACTACTCCAGATCAACAAATTGCTATAATTCCTCTTGGCCCTAGTGGTTTTCAAGGGTGCTCTACAACATGGTGAAGACAGATTTTGATTTGATCAAGTCTACAGTGAGATCTAAGCTCTTCATCAAATCTACAGGTGACTTTGGTAAAACAGAGATTAAGCATTCAATGTTTGGTCAAATCTTGTCTTTGTTGGCTTAATTCTCTACTAGACTAATTGCCATTGATAGCCTTGAAAGGATTTAAGCTCATTTGAACTCTAAGGCCTTAGATCTGGACTCCCCGCATACTCTGTTTTTTGCACACAAAATAGATGATTAGTTTACTAATCAATGATTAATCAATACTAATCACTAATTTTCAGTGCAATTACGGGTTCAAATCAACCATTTGGTATCTGATACAGATCCCTATAATTTTAGATTGCAATTCGGAGATGGTTTGATACTCCAACCCTTCCGTACAGATTTGTTACCCTTGGTTTAATGTAATTTTTGGTGATTTTATGCTGATAAAGCTGTTGTAATCATCACCACCTAAACCTTATATTGAGTTGTAAAAGGGTAGACATTGCCCTTGAATCTTGAAATTTGATCAAGATGTAAGACCCCCTTCACATCATCATGAGTACGGCGGCACAAGAGATAGCCAAATTTATGGGGAGCAGTTTTACACATGGCAGACAAAAGCCATGTATCTGCTCATGAGGAAAAATCTGTGGGGGCTAGTTGAGGGAAGAGATGAATGCAAAGAGGTGAGAGGGAAAAATGAGTGGAAGAGGAGGATTGAAAAAGCATTGGGACTTATCGCACTCAGTTTAAATGATGAAATCATTCATCACATCACAAGGCTACAGTGGGCAAAAGATGCATTGGATGAACTCAAAAAATTATTTGGAACACAAGCAAAAAATTCAAAGATAAATCTGTTAATACAATTCTAGAAATTAGACATGAAGGAAAGTGAATCTTTAATCACACACTTGAACAAATATAAACGCATTAAGCAACACAACTGGCAGCTATTGGCAAAAAGACAGAAGATGATGAGGCACTAGCAGTGCTTCTGAAGAGTGTGGACAAAGGTGAATATGAAAACATTGTAGCAACACTAAAGAATGTACCTGAATTGAAGCTAAAAAAGATAGAAGGAGCTCTACTAGAGCAAGAGACCAGAGGCAAAGAGAAGAAATGGCTAGACTCAACAACAGGAGAAAAAAAAGCATTCTTTACCTGAGGAGAATTCTCTCGAGGGACGAGGACGAGAAAGAGGTAGAGTAGGAGGAAGGACCATCACTTGCCAAAACTGTGGAAAAGCCAGGACACATGGAAAGAGACTGCTACAGCAAACCCAGTGGAGAAGAAACGACATCAACAAACTTCATGGAGGCTCCTAAGGAAGTGGAGTCAGATCATCTTTTCAGAGAGAGAGAGAGAGAGAGAGAGAGAGAGAGAGAGAGAGAGAGAGAGAGAAACCCTACAACCGAATGTAACCTGCCCCAACAAAGTAAAACCACCTCTCAGCCACCGATGATGTCGGCCATGTGGTAGATGTATGTATGAGCACTTTGGTCAAGGTCACGGGCACTTGTAGTAGCCTTGGACACATAGAGAGAGAGAGTGTCAAGGACTATGAGTTTAGGGACTTGAGGCACTGGTCGCGGACTATCAAGTAAGAGGGAAACTTGGTATAGGGTCCAGGTGTGCTAGGAGTATTCACTTGAGGGGTGGTGTTGACATATACAAGTGAATAGGCTGTAAAAGAGAATCTATAAATGTGAGAGAGCCTGTGAAAAGGCGAGAAGTATCTACTGGGAGAGAATAAAGGGTAGCATGAGGAGATTTAGGAGGTGTGGAGATATTCTAGGAAGAGGTGGAGAGAATCAAGCAAAAGAGGTGGAGTGAATCAAGGAGAAATCAGTGGGAATAGATGCTTGGATGTAAACTCTATAAATTGAGGCATTGGCCTAATGAGAATTTGCTGGTTTTTGATTATCCATGCCTACATTAAGCTATCAGTTAATTGCTCACTGATCACATCTTAATTATCATCTAATCTCTTTGTTAATGATGTGGATTCTAGCATTTGATCCACCATAGCTGCAAATTTAACATATTATCAGAGCCTAGCCCTAGAATCCATCAATTTGTGAGCCCATTATCACTTGGCTAATTAGGATTAGTAGATAATTAAGATTTTTACCTCTTTTCAACTAGCTCTTTGCACCCCTAGCCAGTAGAGGGGCTTGATCTCCCTCCAGAAGCACTATTAGGGCAAATAATTCTAGGCAACCATAGCTAGCCATCCCATTCAAACAAAATCGCAAACCGCCAAGCGTAGCTGCCAATTTTTGCTAAATCGCTGGCGCCACATTTCTGAAGGAGAAATGAGATCTCTACTACTCCAGATCAAATTGCTATAATTCCTCTTGGCCCTAGTGGTTTTCAAGGGTGCTCTACAGCATGGTGAAGACAGATTTTGATTTGATCAAGTCTACAGTGAGATCTAAGCTCTTCATCAAATCTACAGGTGACTCTGGTAAAACAGAGATTAAGCATTCAATGTTTGGTCAAATCTTGTCTTTCCTGGCTTAATTCTCTACTAGACTAATTGCCATTGATAGCCTTCAAAGGATTTAAGCTCATTTGAACTCTAATTCCTTAGATCTGGACTCCCCGCATACTCTGTTTTCTGCACACAAATTAGATGATTAGTTTACTAATCAATGATTAATCAATACTAATCACTATTTTTCAGTGCAATTACGGGTTCAAATCAACCATTTGGTATCTGATACAGATCCCTATAATTTCAAATTGTAATTCGGAGATGGTTCAATACTCCAACCCTTCCGTACAGATTTGTTACCCTTGGTTTAATGTAATTTTTGGTGATTTTATGCTGATAAAGCTGTTGTAATCATCACCACCTAAACCTTATATTGAGTTGTAAAAGGGTAGACATTGCCCTTGAATCTTGAAATTTGATCAAGAGGTAAGATCCCCTTCACATCATCATGAGTACGGCGGCACAAGAGATAGCCAAATTTATGGGGAGCAGTTTTACACATGGCAGACAAAAACCATGTATCTGCTCATGAGGAAAAATCTGTGGGGGCTAGTTGAGGGAAGAGATGAATGCAAAGAGGTGAGAGGGAAAGATGAGTGGAAGAGGAGGATTGAAAAAGCATTGGGACTTATCGCACTCAGTTTAAATGATGAAATCATTCATCACATCACAAGGATACAGTGGGCAAAAGATGCATTGGATGAACTTAAAAGATTATTTGGAACACAAGCAAAAAATTCAAAGATAAATCTGTTAATACAATTCTAGAAATTAGACATGAAGGAAAGTGAATCTTTAATCACACACTTGAACAAATATAAAAGCATTGGCAGCTATTGGCAAAAAGACAGAAGATGATGAGGCACTAACAGTGCTTCTGAAGAGTGTGGACAAAGGTGAATATGAAAACATTGTAGCAACACTAAAGAATGTACCTGAATTGAAGCTAAAAAAGATAGAAGGAGCTCTACTAGAGCAAGAGACCAGAGGCAAAGAGAAGAAATAGCTAGACTCAACAGCACGAGAAAAAAAAGCATTCTTCACTTGAGGAGGATTCTCTCGAGGACGAGGACGAGAAAGAGGTAGAGTACGAGGAAGGACCATCACTTGCCAAAACTGTGGAAAAGTCAGGACACATGGCAAGAGACTGCTACTACAGCAAACCCAGTGGAGAAGAAACGACATCAACAAACTTCATGGAAGCTCCTAAGGAAGTGGAGTCAGATCATCTTTTCTGAGAGAGAGAGAGAGAGAGAGAGAGAGAGAGAGAGAGAGAGAGAGAGAGAGAGAGAGAGAAACCCTACAACCGAATGTAACCTGCCCCAACAAAGTAAAACCACCTCTCAGTCACCGATGATGTCGGCCATGTGGTAGATGTATGTATGGGCACTTTGGTCAAGGTCACGGGCACTTGTAGTAGCCTTGGACACATAGAGAGAGAGAGTGTCAAGGACTATGAGTTTAGGGACTTGAGGCACTGGTCGCGGACTATCAAGTAAGAGGGAAACTTGGTATAGGGTCCAGGTGTGCTAGGAGTATTCACTTGAGGGGAGGTGTTGACATATACAAGTGAATAGGCTGTAAAAGAGAATCTATAAATGTGAGAGAGCCTGTGAAAAGGTGAGAAGTATCTACTGGGAGAGAATAAAGGGTAGCATGAGGAGATTTAGGAGGTGTGGAGATATTCTAGGAAGAGGTGGAGAGAATCAAGCAAAAGAGGTGGAGTGAATCAAGGAGAAATCAGTGGGAATAGATGCTTGGATGTAAACTCTATAAATTGAGGCATTGGCCTAATGAGAATTTGCTGGTTTTTAATTATCCATGCCTACATTAAGCTATCAGTTAATTGCTCACTGATCACGTCTTAATTATCATCTAATCTCTTTGTTAATGATGTGGATTCTAGCATTTGATCCACCATAGCTGCAAATTTAATATATTATCAGAGCCTAGCCCTAGAATCCATCAATTTGTGAGCCCATTATCACTTGGCTAATTAGGATTAGTAGATAATTAAGATTTTTACCTCTTTTCAACTAGCTCTTTGCACCCCTAGCAAGTAGAGGGGCTTGATCTCCCTCCAGAAGCACTATTAGGGTAAATAATTCTAGGCAACCATAGATAGCCATCCCATTCAAACAAAATCGCAAACTGCCAAGCGTAGCTGCAAATTTTTGCTAAATCGCTGGTGCCACATTTTTGAAGGAGAAATGAGATCTCTACTACTCCAGATCAACAAATTGCTATAATTCCTCTTGGCCCTAGTGGTTTTCAAGGGTGCTCTACAACATGGTGAAGACAGATTTTGATTTGATCAAGTCTACAGTGAGATCTAAGCTCTTCATCAAATCTACAGGTGACTTTGGTAAAACAGAGATTAAGCATTCAATGTTTGGTCAAATCTTGTCTTTGTTGGCTTAATTCTCTACTAGACTAATTGCCATTGATAGCCTTGAAAGGATTTAAGCTCATTTGAACTCTAAGGCCTTAGATCTGGACTCCCCGCATACTCTGTTTTTTGCACACAAAATAGATGATTAGTTTACTAATCAATGATTAATCAATACTAATCACTAATTTTCAGTGCAATTACGGGTTCAAATCAACCATTTGGTATCTGATACAGATCCCTATAATTTTAGATTGCAATTCGGAGATGGTTTGATACTCCAACCCTTCCGTACAGATTTGTTACCCTTGGTTTAATGTAATTTTTGGTGATTTTATGCTGATAAAGCTGTTGTAATCATCACCACCTAAACCTTATATTGAGTTGTAAAAGGGTAGACATTGCCCTTGAATCTTGAAATTTGATCAAGATGTAAGACCCCCTTCACATCATCATGAGTACGGCGGCACAAGAGATAGCCAAATTTATGGGGAGCAGTTTTACACATGGCAGACAAAAGCCATGTATCTGCTCATGAGGAAAAATCTGTGGGGGCTAGTTGAGGGAAGAGATGAATGCAAAGAGGTGAGAGGGAAAAATGAGTGGAAGAGGAGGATTGAAAAAGCATTGGGACTTATCGCACTCAGTTTAAATGATGAAATCATTCATCACATCACAAGGCTACAGTGGGCAAAAGATGCATTGGATGAACTCAAAAAATTATTTGGAACACAAGCAAAAAATTCAAAGATAAATCTGTTAATACAATTCTAGAAATTAGACATGAAGGAAAGTGAATCTTTAATCACACACTTGAACAAATATAAACGCATTAAGCAACACAACTGGCAGCTATTGGCAAAAAGACAGAAGATGATGAGGCACTAGCAGTGCTTCTGAAGAGTGTGGACAAAGGTGAATATGAAAACATTGTAGCAACACTAAAGAATGTACCTGAATTGAAGCTAAAAAAGATAGAAGGAGCTCTACTAGAGCAAGAGACCAGAGGCAAAGAGAAGAAATGGCTAGACTCAACAACAGGAGAAAAAAAAGCATTCTTTACCTGAGGAGAATTCTCTCGAGGGACGAGGACGAGAAAGAGGTAGAGTAGGAGGAAGGACCATCACTTGCCAAAACTGTGGAAAAGCCAGGACACATGGAAAGAGACTGCTACAGCAAACCCAGTGGAGAAGAAACGACATCAACAAACTTCATGGAGGCTCCTAAGGAAGTGGAGTCAGATCATCTTTTCAGAGAGAGAGAGAGAGAGAGAGAGAGAGAGAGAGAGAGAGAGAGAGAGAGAGAAACCCTACAACCGAATGTAACCTGCCCCAACAAAGTAAAACCACCTCTCAGCCACCGATGATGTCGGCCATGTGGTAGATGTATGTATGAGCACTTTGGTCAAGGTCACGGGCACTTGTAGTAGCCTTGGACACATAGAGAGAGAGAGTGTCAAGGACTATGAGTTTAGGGACTTGAGGCACTGGTCGCGGACTATCAAGTAAGAGGGAAACTTGGTATAGGGTCCAGGTGTGCTAGGAGTATTCACTTGAGGGGTGGTGTTGACATATACAAGTGAATAGGCTGTAAAAGAGAATCTATAAATGTGAGAGAGCCTGTGAAAAGGCGAGAAGTATCTACTGGGAGAGAATAAAGGGTAGCATGAGGAGATTTAGGAGGTGTGGAGATATTCTAGGAAGAGGTGGAGAGAATCAAGCAAAAGAGGTGGAGTGAATCAAGGAGAAATCAGTGGGAATAGATGCTTGGATGTAAACTCTATAAATTGAGGCATTGGCCTAATGAGAATTTGCTGGTTTTTGATTATCCATGCCTACATTAAGCTATCAGTTAATTGCTCACTGATCACATCTTAATTATCATCTAATCTCTTTGTTAATGATGTGGATTCTAGCATTTGATCCACCATAGCTGCAAATTTAACATATTATCAGAGCCTAGCCCTAGAATCCATCAATTTGTGAGCCCATTATCACTTGGCTAATTAGGATTAGTAGATAATTAAGATTTTTACCTCTTTTCAACTAGCTCTTTGCACCCCTAGCCAGTAGAGGGGCTTGATCTCCCTCCAGAAGCACTATTAGGGCAAATAATTCTAGGCAACCATAGCTAGCCATCCCATTCAAACAAAATCGCAAACCGCCAAGCGTAGCTGCCAATTTTTGCTAAATCGCTGGCGCCACATTTCTGAAGGAGAAATGAGATCTCTACTACTCCAGATCAAATTGCTATAATTCCTCTTGGCCCTAGTGGTTTTCAAGGGTGCTCTACAGCATGGTGAAGACAGATTTTGATTTGATCAAGTCTACAGTGAGATCTAAGCTCTTCATCAAATCTACAGGTGACTCTGGTAAAACAGAGATTAAGCATTCAATGTTTGGTCAAATCTTGTCTTTCCTGGCTTAATTCTCTACTAGACTAATTGCCATTGATAGCCTTCAAAGGATTTAAGCTCATTTGAACTCTAATTCCTTAGATCTGGACTCCCCGCATACTCTGTTTTCTGCACACAAATTAGATGATTAGTTTACTAATCAATGATTAATCAATACTAATCACTATTTTTCAGTGCAATTACGGGTTCAAATCAACCATTTGGTATCTGATACAGATCCCTATAATTTCAAATTGTAATTCGGAGATGGTTCAATACTCCAACCCTTCCGTACAGATTTGTTACCCTTGGTTTAATGTAATTTTTGGTGATTTTATGCTGATAAAGCTGTTGTAATCATCACCACCTAAACCTTATATTGAGTTGTAAAAGGGTAGACATTGCCCTTGAATCTTGAAATTTGATCAAGAGGTAAGATCCCCTTCACATCATCATGAGTACGGCGGCACAAGAGATAGCCAAATTTATGGGGAGCAGTTTTACACATGGCAGACAAAAACCATGTATCTGCTCATGAGGAAAAATCTGTGGGGGCTAGTTGAGGGAAGAGATGAATGCAAAGAGGTGAGAGGGAAAGATGAGTGGAAGAGGAGGATTGAAAAAGCATTGGGACTTATCGCACTCAGTTTAAATGATGAAATCATTCATCACATCACAAGGATACAGTGGGCAAAAGATGCATTGGATGAACTTAAAAGATTATTTGGAACACAAGCAAAAAATTCAAAGATAAATCTGTTAATACAATTCTAGAAATTAGACATGAAGGAAAGTGAATCTTTAATCACACACTTGAACAAATATAAAAGCATTGGCAGCTATTGGCAAAAAGACAGAAGATGATGAGGCACTAACAGTGCTTCTGAAGAGTGTGGACAAAGGTGAATATGAAAACATTGTAGCAACACTAAAGAATGTACCTGAATTGAAGCTAAAAAAGATAGAAGGAGCTCTACTAGAGCAAGAGACCAGAGGCAAAGAGAAGAAATAGCTAGACTCAACAGCACGAGAAAAAAAAGCATTCTTCACTTGAGGAGGATTCTCTCGAGGACGAGGACGAGAAAGAGGTAGAGTACGAGGAAGGACCATCACTTGCCAAAACTGTGGAAAAGTCAGGACACATGGCAAGAGACTGCTACTACAGCAAACCCAGTGGAGAAGAAACGACATCAACAAACTTCATGGAAGCTCCTAAGGAAGTGGAGTCAGATCATCTTTTCTGAGAGAGAGAGAGAGAGAGAGAGAGAGAGAGAGAGAGAGAGAGAGAGAGAGAGAGAGAACCCTACAACCGAATGTAACCTGCCCCAACAAAGTAAAACCACCTCTCAGTCACCGATGATGTCGGCCATGTGGTAGATGTATGTATGGGCACTTTGGTCAAGGTCACGGGCACTTGTAGTAGCCTTGGACACATAGAGAGAGAGAGTGTCAAGGACTATGAGTTTAGGGACTTGAGGCACTGGTCGCGGACTATCAAGTAAGAGGGAAACTTGGTATAGGGTCCAGGTGTGCTAGGAGTATTCACTTGAGGGGAGGTGTTGACATATACAAGTGAATAGGCTGTAAAAGAGAATCTATAAATGTGAGAGAGCCTGTGAAAAGGTGAGAAGTATCTACTGGGAGAGAATAAAGGGTAGCATGAGGAGATTTAGGAGGTGTGGAGATATTCTAGGAAGAGGTGGAGAGAATCAAGCAAAAGAGGTGGAGTGAATCAAGGAGAAATCAGTGGGAATAGATGCTTGGATGTAAACTCTATAAATTGAGGCATTGGCCTAATGAGAATTTGCTGGTTTTTAATTATCCATGCCTACATTAAGCTATCAGTTAATTGCTCACTGATCACGTCTTAATTATCATCTAATCTCTTTGTTAATGATGTGGATTCTAGCATTTGATCCACCATAGCTGCAAATTTAATATATTATCAGAGCCTAGCCCTAGAATCCATCAATTTGTGAGCCCATTATCACTTGGCTAATTAGGATTAGTAGATAATTAAGATTTTTACCTCTTTTCAACTAGCTCTTTGCACCCCTAGCAAGTAGAGGGGCTTGATCTCCCTCCAGAAGCACTATTAGGGTAAATAATTCTAGGCAACCATAGATAGCCATCCCATTCAAACAAAATCGCAAACTGCCAAGCGTAGCTGCAAATTTTTGCTAAATCGCTGGCGCCACATTTTTGAAGGAGAAATGAGATCTCTACTACTCCAGATCAACAAATTGCTATAATTCCTCTTGGCCCTAGTGGTTTTCAAGGGTGCTCTACAACATGGTGAAGACAGATTTTGATTTGATCAAGTCTACAGTGAGATCTAAGCTCTTCATCAAATCTACAGGTGACTTTGGTAAAACAGAGATTAAGCATTCAATGTTTGGTCAAATCTTGTCTTTGTTGGCTTAATTCTCTACTAGACTAATTGCCATTGATAGCCTTGAAAGGATTTAAGCTCATTTGAACTCTAAGGCCTTAGATCTGGACTCCCCGCATACTCTGTTTTTTGCACACAAAATAGATGATTAGTTTACTAATCAATGATTAATCAATACTAATCACTAATTTTCAGTGCAATTACGGGTTCAAATCAACCATTTGGTATCTGATACAGATCCCTATAATTTTAGATTGCAATTCGGAGATGGTTTGATACTCCAACCCTTCCGTACAGATTTGTTACCCTTGGTTTAATGTAATTTTTGGTGATTTTATGCTGATAAAGCTGTTGTAATCATCACCACCTAAACCTTATATTGAGTTGTAAAAGGGTAGACATTGCCCTTGAATCTTGAAATTTGATCAAGATGTAAGACCCCCTTCACATCATCATGAGTACGGCGGCACAAGAGATAGCCAAATTTATGGGGAGCAGTTTTACACATGGCAGACAAAAGCCATGTATCTGCTCATGAGGAAAAATCTGTGGGGGCTAGTTGAGGGAAGAGATGAATGCAAAGAGGTGAGAGGGAAAAATGAGTGGAAGAGGAGGATTGAAAAAGCATTGGGACTTATCGCACTCAGTTTAAATGATGAAATCATTCATCACATCACAAGGCTACAGTGGGCAAAAGATGCATTGGATGAACTCAAAAAATTATTTGGAACACAAGCAAAAAATTCAAAGATAAATCTGTTAATACAATTCTAGAAATTAGACATGAAGGAAAGTGAATCTTTAATCACACACTTGAACAAATATAAACGCATTAAGCAACACAACTGGCAGCTATTGGCAAAAAGACAGAAGATGATGAGGCACTAGCAGTGCTTCTGAAGAGTGTGGACAAAGGTGAATATGAAAACATTGTAGCAACACTAAAGAATGTACCTGAATTGAAGCTAAAAAAGATAGAAGGAGCTCTACTAGAGCAAGAGACCAGAGGCAAAGAGAAGAAATGGCTAGACTCAACAACAGGAGAAAAAAAAGCATTCTTTACCTGAGGAGAATTCTCTCGAGGGACGAGGACGAGAAAGAGGTAGAGTAGGAGGAAGGACCATCACTTGCCAAAACTGTGGAAAAGCCAGGACACATGGAAAGAGACTGCTACAGCAAACCCAGTGGAGAAGAAACGACATCAACAAACTTCATGGAGGCTCCTAAGGAAGTGGAGTCAGATCATCTTTTCAGAGAGAGAGAGAGAGAGAGAGAGAGAGAGAGAGAGAGAGAGAGAGAGAGAAACCCTACAACCGAATGTAACCTGCCCCAACAAAGTAAAACCACCTCTCAGCCACCGATGATGTCGGCCATGTGGTAGATGTATGTATGAGCACTTTGGTCAAGGTCACGGGCACTTGTAGTAGCCTTGGACACATAGAGAGAGAGAGTGTCAAGGACTATGAGTTTAGGGACTTGAGGCACTGGTCGCGGACTATCAAGTAAGAGGGAAACTTGGTATAGGGTCCAGGTGTGCTAGGAGTATTCACTTGAGGGGTGGTGTTGACATATACAAGTGAATAGGCTGTAAAAGAGAATCTATAAATGTGAGAGAGCCTGTGAAAAGGCGAGAAGTATCTACTGGGAGAGAATAAAGGGTAGCATGAGGAGATTTAGGAGGTGTGGAGATATTCTAGGAAGAGGTGGAGAGAATCAAGCAAAAGAGGTGGAGTGAATCAAGGAGAAATCAGTGGGAATAGATGCTTGGATGTAAACTCTATAAATTGAGGCATTGGCCTAATGAGAATTTGCTGGTTTTTGATTATCCATGCCTACATTAAGCTATCAGTTAATTGCTCACTGATCACATCTTAATTATCATCTAATCTCTTTGTTAATGATGTGGATTCTAGCATTTGATCCACCATAGCTGCAAATTTAACATATTATCAGAGCCTAGCCCTAGAATCCATCAATTTGTGAGCCCATTATCACTTGGCTAATTAGGATTAGTAGATAATTAAGATTTTTACCTCTTTTCAACTAGCTCTTTGCACCCCTAGCCAGTAGAGGGGCTTGATCTCCCTCCAGAAGCACTATTAGGGCAAATAATTCTAGGCAACCATAGCTAGCCATCCCATTCAAACAAAATCGCAAACCGCCAAGCGTAGCTGCCAATTTTTGCTAAATCGCTGGCGCCACATTTCTGAAGGAGAAATGAGATCTCTACTACTCCAGATCAAATTGCTATAATTCCTCTTGGCCCTAGTGGTTTTCAAGGGTGCTCTACAGCATGGTGAAGACAGATTTTGATTTGATCAAGTCTACAGTGAGATCTAAGCTCTTCATCAAATCTACAGGTGACTCTGGTAAAACAGAGATTAAGCATTCAATGTTTGGTCAAATCTTGTCTTTCCTGGCTTAATTCTCTACTAGACTAATTGCCATTGATAGCCTTCAAAGGATTTAAGCTCATTTGAACTCTAATTCCTTAGATCTGGACTCCCCGCATACTCTGTTTTCTGCACACAAATTAGATGATTAGTTTACTAATCAATGATTAATCAATACTAATCACTATTTTTCAGTGCAATTACGGGTTCAAATCAACCATTTGGTATCTGATACAGATCCCTATAATTTCAAATTGCAATTCGGAGATGGTTCAATACTCCAACCCTTCCGTACAGATTTGTTACCCTTGGTTTAATGTAATTTTTGGTGATTTTATGCTGATAAAGCTGTTGTAATCATCACCACCTAAACCTTATATTGAGTTGTAAAAGGGTAGACATTGCCCTTGAATCTTGAAATTTGATCAAGAGGTAAGATCCCCTTCACATCATCATGAGTACGGCGGCACAAGAGATAGCCAAATTTATGGGGAGCAGTTTTACACATGGCAGACAAAAACCATGTATCTGCTCATGAGGAAAAATCTGTGGGGGCTAGTTGAGGGAAGAGATGAATGCAAAGAGGTGAGAGGGAAAGATGAGTGGAAGAGGAGGATTGAAAAAGCATTGGGACTTATCGCACTCAGTTTAAATGATGAAATCATTCATCACATCACAAGGATACAGTGGGCAAAAGATGCATTGGATGAACTTAAAAAATTATTTGGAACACAAGCCAAAAATTCAAAGATAAATCTGTTAATACAATTCTAGAAATTAGACATGAAGGAAAGTGAATCTTTAATCACACACTTGAACAAATATAAAAGCATTGGCAGCTATTGGCAAAAAGACAGAAGATGATGAGGCACTAACAGTGCTTCTGAAGAGTGTGGACAAAGGTGAATATGAAAACATTGTAGCAACACTAAAGAATGTACCTGAATTGAAGCTAAAAAAGATAGAAGGAGCTCTACTAGAGCAAGAGACCAGAGGCAAAGAGAAGAAATAGCTAGACTCAACAGCACGAGAAAAAAAAGCATTCTTCACTTGAGGAGGATTCTCTCGAGGACGAGGACGAGAAAGAGGTAGAGTACGAGGAAGGACCATCACTTGCCAAAACTGTGGAAAAGTCAGGACACATGGCAAGAGACTGCTACTACAGCAAACCCAGTGGAGAAGAAACGACATCAACAAACTTCATGGAAGCTCCTAAGGAAGTGGAGTCAGATCATCTTTTCTGAGAGAGAGAGAGAGAGAGAGAGAGAGAGAGAGAGAGAGAGAGAGAGAGAGAGAGAGAGAGAGAGAGAGAGAGAAACCCTACAACCGAATGTAACCTGCCCCAACAAAGTAAAACCACCTCTCAGTCACCGATGATGTCGGCCATGTGGTAGATGTATGTATGGGCACTTTGGTCAAGGTCACGGGCACTTGTAGTAGCCTTGGACACATAGAGAGAGAGAGTGTCAAGGACTATGAGTTTAGGGACTTGAGGCACTGGTCGCGGACTATCAAGTAAGAGGGAAACTTGGTATAGGGTCCAGGTGTGCTAGGAGTATTCACTTGAGGGGAGGTGTTGACATATACAAGTGAATAGGCTGTAAAAGAGAATCTATAAATGTGAGAGAGCCTGTGAAAAGGTGAGAAGTATCTACTGGGAGAGAATAAAGGGTAGCATGAGGAGATTTAGGAGGTGTGGAGATATTCTAGGAAGAGGTGGAGAGAATCAAGCAAAAGAGGTGGAGTGAATCAAGGAGAAATCAGTGGGAATAGATGCTTGGATGTAAACTCTATAATTGAGGCATTGGCCTAATGAGAATTTGCTGGTTTTTGATTATCCATGCCTACATTAAGCTATCAGTTAATTGCTCACTGATCACGTCTTAATTATCATCTAATCTCTTTGTTAATGATGTGGATTCTAGCATTTGATCCACCATAGCTGCAAATTTAACATATTATCAGAGCCTAGCCCTAGAATCCATCAATTTGTGAGCCCATTATCACTTGGCTAATTAGGATTAGTAGATAATTAAGATTTTTACCTCTTTTCAACTAGCTCTTTGCACCCCTAGCAAGTAGAGGGGCTTGATCTCCCTCCAGAAGCACTATTAGGGTAAATAATTCTAGGCAACCATAGCTAGCCATCCCATTCAAACAAAATCGCAAACTGCCAAGCGTAGCTGCCAATTTTTGCTAAATCGCTGGCGCCACATTTCTGAAGGAGAAATGAGATCTCTACTACTCCAGATCAACAAATTGCTATAATTCCTCTTGGCCCTAGTGGTTTTCAAGGGTGCTCTACAACATGGTGAAGACAGATTTTGATTTGATCAAGTCTACAGTGAGATCTAAGCTCTTCATCAAATCTACAGGTGACTTTGGTAAAACAGAGATTAAGCATTCAATGTTTGGTCAAATCTTGTCTTTGTTGGCTTAATTCTCTACTAGACTAATTGCCATTGATAGCCTTGAAAGGATTTAAGCTCATTTGAACTCTAAGGCCTTAGATCTGGACTCCCCGCATACTCTGTTTTTTGCACACAAAATAGATGATTAGTTTACTAATCAATGATTAATCAATACTAATCACTAATTTTCAATGCAATTACGGGTTCAAATCAACCATTTGGTATCTGATACAGATCCCTATAATTTTAGATTGCAATTCGGAGATGGTTTGATACTCTAACCCTTCCGTACAGATTTGTTACCCTTGGTTTAATGTAATTTTTGGTGATTTTATGCTGATAAAGCTGTTGTAATCATCACCACCTAAACCTTATATTGAGTTGTAAAAGGGTAGACATTGCCCTTGAATCTTGAAATTTGATCAAGATGTAAGACCCCCTTCACATCATCATGAGTACGGCGGCACAAGAGATAGCCAAATTTATGGGGAGCAGTTTTACACATGGCAGACAAAAACCATGTATCTGCTCATGAGGAAAAATCTGTGGGGGCTAGTTGAGGGAAGAGATGAATGCAAAGAGGTGAGAGGGAAAAATGAGTGGAAGAGGAGGATTGAAAAAGCATTGGGACTTATCGCACTCAGTTTAAATGATGAAATCATTCATCACATCACAAGGCTACAGTGGGCAAAAGATGCATTGGATGAACTCAAAAAATTATTTAGAACACAAGCAAAAAATTCAAAGATAAATCTGTTAATACAATTCTAGAAATTAGACATGAAGGAAAGTGAATCTTTAATCACACACTTGAACAAATATAAACGCATTAAGCAACACAACTGGCAGCTATTGGCAAAAAGACAGAAGATGATGAGGCACTAGCAGTGCTTCTGAAGAGTGTGGACAAAGGTGAATATGAAAACATTGTAGCAACACTAAAGAATGTACCTGAATTGAAGCTAAAAAAGATAGAAGGAGCTCTACTAGAGCAAGAGACCAGAGGCAAAGAGAAGAAATGGCTAGACTCAACAACAGGAGAAAAAAAAGCATTCTTTACCTGAGGAGAATTCTCTCGAGGGACGAGGACGAGAAAGAGGTAGAGTAGGAGGAAGGACCATCACTTGCCAAAACTGTGGAAAAGCCAGGACACATGGAAAGAGACTGCTACAGCAAACCCAGTGGAGAAGAAACGACATCAACAAACTTCATGGAGGCTCCTAAGGAAGTGGAGTCAGATCATCTTTTCTGAGAGAGAGAGAGAGAGAGAGAGAGAGAGAGAGAGAGAGAGAGAGAGAAACCCTACAACCGAATGTAACCTGCCCCAACAAAGTAAAACCACCTCTCAGCCACCGATGATGTCGGCCATGTGGTAGATGTATGTATGAGCACTTTGGTCAAGGTCACGGGCACTTGTAGTAGCCTTGGACACATAGAGAGAGAGAGTGTCAAGGACTATGAGTTTAGGGACTTGAGGCACTGGTCGCGGACTATCAAGTAAGAGGGAAACTTGGTATAGGGTCCAGGTGTGCTAGGAGTATTCACTTGAGGGGTGGTGTTGACATATACAAGTGAATAGGCTGTAAAAGAGAATCTATAAATGTGAGAGAGCCTGTGAAAAGGCGAGAAGTATCTACTGGGAGAGAATAAAGGGTAGCATGAGGAGATTTAGGAGGTGTGGAGATATTCTGGGAAGAGGTGGAGAGAATCAAGCAAAAGAGGTGGAGTGAATCAAGGAGAAATCAGTGGGAATAGATGCTTGGATGTAAACTCTATAAATTGAGGCATTGGCCTAATGAGAATTTGCTGGTTTTTGATTATCCATGCCTACATTAAGCTATCAATTAATTGCTCACTGATCACGTCTTAATTATCATCTAATCTCTTTGTTAATGATGTGGATTCTAGCATTTGATCCACCATAGCTGCAAATTTAACATATTATTAGAGCCTAGCCCTAGAATCCATCAATTTGTGAGCCCATTATCACTTGGCTAATTAGGATTAGTAGATAATTAAGATTTTTACCTCTTTTCAACTAGCTCTTTGCACCCCTAGCCAGTAGAGGGGCTTGATCTCCCTCCAGAAGCACTATTAGGGCAAATAATTCTAGGCAACCATAGCTAGCCATCCCATTCAAACAAAATCGCAAACCGCCAAGCGTAGCTGCCAATTTTTGCTAAATCGCTGGCGCCACATTTCTGAAGGAGAAATGAGATCTCTACTACTCCAGATCAAATTGCTATAATTCCTCTTGGCCCTAGTGGTTTTCAAGGGTGCTCTACAACATGGTGAAGACAGATTTTGATTTGATCAAGTCTACAGTGAGATCTAAGCTCTTCATCAAATCTACAGGTGACTCTGGTAAAACAGAGATAAAGCATTCAATGTTTGGTCAAATCTTGTCTTTCCTGGCTTAATTCTCTACTAGACTAATTGCCATTGATAGCCTTCAAAGGATTTAAGCTCATTTGAACTCTAATTCCTTAGATCTGGACTCCCCGCATACTCTATTTTCTGCACACAAATTAGATGATTAGTTTACTAATCAATGATTAATCAATACTAATCACTATTTTTCAGTGCAATTACGGGTTCAAATCAACCATTTGGTATCTGATACAGATCCCTATAATTTCAAATTGCAATTCGGAGATGGTTCAATACTCCAACCCTTCCGTACAGATTTGTTACCCTTGGCTTAATGTAATTTTTGGTGATTTTATGCTGATAAAGCTGTTGTAATCATCACCACCTAAACCTTATATTGAGTTGTAAAAGGGTAGACATTGCCCTTGAATCTTGAAATTTGATCAAGAGGTAAGATCCCCTTCACATCATCATGAGTACGGCGGCACAAGAGATAGCCAAATTTATGGGGAGCAGTTTTACACATGGCAGACAAAAACCATGTATCTGCTCATGAGGAAAAATCTGTGGGGGCTAGTTGAGGGAAGAGATGAATGCAAAGAGGTGAGAGGGAAAGATGAGTGGAAGAGGAGGATTGAAAAAGCATTGGGACTTATCGCACTCAGTTTAAATGATGAAATCATTCATCACATCACAAGGATACAGTGGGCAAAAGATGCATTGTGGATGAACTCAAAAAATTATTTGGAACACAAGCAAAAAATTCAAAGATAAGTCTGTTAATACATTTCTAGAAATTAGACATGAAGGAAAGTGAATCTTTAATCACACACTTGAACAAATATAAAAGCATTGGCAGCTATTGGCAAAAAGACAGAAGATGATGAGGCACTAACAGTGCTTCTGAAGAGTGTGGACAAAGGTGAATATGAAAACATTGTAGCAACACTAAAGAATGTACCTGAATTGAAGCTAAAAAAGATAGAAGGAGCTCTACTAGAGCAAGAGACCAGAGGCAAAGAGAAGAAATAGCTAGACTCAACAGCACGAGAAAAAAAAGCATTCTTCACTTGAGGAGGATTCTCTCGAGGACGAGGACGAGAAAGAGGTAGAGTACGAGGAAGGACCATCACTTGCCAAAACTGTGGAAAAGTCAGGACACATGGCAAGAGACTGCTACTACAGCAAACCCAGTGGAGAAGAAACAACATCAACAAACTTCATGGAAGCTCCTAAGGAAGTGGAGTCAGATCATCTTTTCTGAGAGAGAGAGAGAGAGAGAGAGAGAGAGAGAGAGAGAGAGAGAGAGAGAGAGAGAGAGAAACCCTACAACCGAATGTAACCTGCCCCAACAAAGTAAAACCACCTCTCAGTCACCGATGATGTCGGCCATGTGGTAGATGTATGTATGGGCACTTTGGTCAAGGTCACGGGCACTTGTAGTAGCCTTGGACACATAGAGAGAGAGAGTGTCAAGGACTATGAGTTTAGGGACTTGAGGCACTGGTTGCGGACTATCAAGTAAGAGGGAAACTTGGTATAGGGTCCAGGTGTGCTAGGAGTATTCACTTGAGGGGAGGTGTTGACATATACAAGTGAATAGGCTGTAAAAGAGAATCTATAAATGTGAGAGAGCCTGTGAAAAGGTGAGAAGTATCTACTGGGAGAGAATAAAGGGTAGCATGAGGAGATTTAGGAGGTGTGGAGATATTCTAGGAAGAGGTGGAGAGAATCAAGCAAAAGAGGTGGAGTGAATCAAGGAGAAATCAGTGGGAATAGATGCTTGGATGTAAACTCTATAATTGAGGCATTGGCCTAATGAGAATTTGCTGGTTTTTGATTATCCATGCCTACATTAAGCTATCAGTTAATTGCTCACTGATCACGTCTTAATTATCATCTAATCTCTTTGTTAATGATGTGGATTCTAGCATTTGATCCACCATAGCTGTAAATTTAATATATTATCAGAGCCTAGCCCTAGAATCCATCAATTTGTGAGCCCATTATCACTTGGCTAATTAGGATTAGTAGATAATTAAGATTTTTACCTCTTTTCAACTAGCTCTTTGCACCCCTAGCAAGTAGAGGGGCTTGATCTCCCTCCAGAAGCACTATTAGGGTAAATAATTCTAGGCAACCATAGATAGCCATCCCATTCAAACAAAATCGCAAACTGCCAAGCGTAGCTGCCAATTTTTGCTAAATCGCTGGCGCCACATTTCTGAAGGAGAAATGAGATCTCTACTACTCCAGATCAACAAATTGCTATAATTCCTCTTGGCCCTAGTGGTTTTCAAGGGTGCTCTACAACATGGTGAAGACAGATTTTGATTTGATCAAGTCTACAGTGAGATCTAAGCTCTTCATCAAATCTACAGGTGACTTTGGTAAAACAGAGATTAAGCATTCAATGTTTGGTCAAATCTTGTCTTTGTTGGCTTAATTCTCTACTAGACTAATTGCCATTGATAGCCTTGAAAGGATTTAAGCTCATTTGAACTCTAAGGCCTTAGATCTGGACTCCCCGCATACTCTGTTTTTTGCACACAAAATAGATGATTAGTTTACTAATCAATGATTAATCAATACTAATCACTAATTTTCAGTGTAATTACGGGTTCAAATCAACCATTTGGTATCTGATACAGATCCCTATAATTTCAGATTGCAATTCGGAGATGGTTTGATACTCCAACCCTTCCGTACAGATTTGTTACCCTTGGTTTAATGTAATTTTTGGTGATTTTATGCTGATAAAGCTGTTGTAATCATCACCACCTAAACCTTATATTGAGTTGTAAAAGGGTAGACATTGCCCTTGAATCTTGAAATTTGATCAAGATGTAAGACCCCCTTCACATCATCATGAGTACGGCGGCACAAGAGATAGCCAAATTTATGGGGAGCAGTTTTACACATGGCAGACAAAAGCCATGTATCTGCTCATGAGGAAAAATCTGTGGGGGCTAGTTGAGGGAAGAGATGAATGCAAAGAGGTGAGAGGGAAAAATGAGTGGAAGAGGAGAATTGAAAAAGCATTGGGACTTATCGCACTCAGTTTAAATGATGAAATCATTCATCACATCACAAGGCTACAGTGGGCAAAAGATGCATTGGATGAACTCAAAAAATTATTTGGAACACAAGCAAAAAATTCAAAGATAAATCTGTTAATACAATTCTAGAAATTAGACATGAAGGAAAGTGAATCTTTAATCACACACTTGAACAAATATAAAAGCATTGGCAGCTATTGGCAAAAAGACAGAAGATGATGAGGCACTAACAGTGCTTCTGAAGAGTGTGGACAAAGGTGAATATGAAAACATTGTAGCAACACTAAAGAATGTACCTGAATTGAAGCTAAAAAAGATAGAAGGAGCTCTACTAGAGCAAGAGACTAGAGGCAAAGAGAAGAAATAGCTAGACTCAACAGCACGAGAAAAAAAAGCATTCTTCACTTGAGGAGGATTCTCTCGAGGACGAGGACGAGAAAGAGGTAGAGTACGAGGAAGGACCATCACTTGCCAAAACTGTGGAAAAGTCAGGACACATGGCAAGAGACTGCTACTACAGCAAACCCAGTGGAGAAGAAACGACATCAACAAACTTCATGGAAGCTCCTAAGGAAGTGGAGTCAGATCATCTTTTCTGAGAGAGAGAGAGAGAGAGAGAGAGAGAGAGAGAGAGAGAGAGAGAGAGAAACCCTACAATCGAATGTAACCTGCCCCAACAAAGTAAAACCACCTCTCAGTCACCGATGATGTCGGCCATGTGGTAGATGTATGTATGGGCACTTTGGTCAAGGTCACGGGCACTTGTAGTAGCCTTGGACACATAGAGAGAGAGAGTGTCAAGGACTATGAGTTTAGGGACTTGAGGCACTGGTCGCGGACTATCAAGTAAGAGGGAAACTTGGTATAGGGTCCAGGTGTGCTAGGAGTATTCACTTGAGGGGAGGTGTTGACATATACAAGTGAATAGGCTGTAAAAGAGAATCTATAAATGTGAGAGAGCCTGTGAAAAGGTGAGAAGTATCTACTGGGAGAGAATAAAGGGTAGCATGAGGAGATTTAGGAGGTGTGGAGATATTCTAGGAAGAGGTGGAGAGAATCAAGCAAAAGAGGTGGAGTGAATCAAGGAGAAATCAGTGGGAATAGATGCTTGGATGTAAACACTATAATTGAGGCATTGGCCTAATGAGAATTTGCTGGTTTTTGATTATCCATGCCTACATTAAGCTATCAGTTAATTGCTCACTGATCACGTCTTAATTATCATCTAATCTCTTTGTTAATGATGTGGATTCTAGCATTTGATCCACCATAGCTGTAAATTTAACATATTATCAGAGCCTAGCCCTAGAATCCATCAATTTGTGAGCCCATTATCACTTGGCTAATTAGGATTAGTAGATAATTAAGATTTTTACCTCTTTTCAACTAGCTCTTTGCACCCCTAGCAAGTAGAGGGGCTTGATCTCCCTCCAGAAGCACTATTAGGGTAAATAATTCTAGGCAACCATAGCTAGCCATCCCATTCAAACAAAATCGCAAACTGCCAAGCGTAGCTGCCAATTTTTGCTAAATCGCTGGGGCCACATTTCTGAAGGAGAAATGAGATCTCTACTACTCCAGATCAACAAATTGCTATAATTCCTCTTGGCCCTAGTGGTTTTCAAGGGTGCTCTACAACATGGTGAAGACAGATTTTGATTTGATCAAGTCTACAGTGAGATCTAAGCTCTTCATCAAATCTACAGGTGACTTTGGTAAAACAGAGATTAAGCATTCAATGTTTGGTCAAATCTTATCTTTGTTGGCTTAATTCTCTACTAGACTAATTGCCATTGATAGCCTTCAAAGGATTTAAGCTCATTTGAACTCTAAGGCCTTAGATCTGGACTCCCCGCATACTCTGTTTTTTGCACACAAAATAGATGATTAGTTTACTAATCAATGATTAATCAATACTAATCACTAATTTTCAATGCAATTACGGGTTCAAACCAACCATTTGGTATCTGATACAGATCCCTATAATTTTAGATTGCAATTCGGAGATGGTTTGATACTCCAACCCTTCCGTACAGATTTGTTACCCTTGGTTTAATGTAATTTTTGGTGATTTTATGCTGATAAAGCTGTTGTAATCATCACCACCTAAACCTTATATTGAGTTGTAAAAGGGTAGACATTGCCCTTGAATCTTGAAATTTGATCAAGATGTAAGACCCCCTTCACATCATCATGAGTACGGCGGCACAAGAGATAGCCAAATTTATGGGGAGCAGTTTTACACATGGCAGACAAAAGCCATGTATCTGCTCATGAGGAAAAATCTGTGGGGGCTAGTTGAGGGAAGAGATGAATGCAAAGAGGTGAGAGGGAAAAATGAGTGGAAGAGGAGGATTGAAAAAGCATTGGGACTTATCGCACTCAGTTTAAATGATGAAATCATTCATCACATCACAAGGCTACAGTGGGCAAAAGATGCATTGGATGAACTCAAAAAATTATTTGGAACACAAGCAAAAAATTCAAAGATAAATCTGTTAATACAATTCTAGAAATTAGACATGAAGGAAAGTGAATCTTTAATCACACACTTGAACAAATATAAACGCATTAAGCAACACAACTGGCAGCTATTGGCAAAAAGACAGAAGATGATGAGGCACTAGCAGTGCTTCTGAAGAGTGTGGACAAAGGTGAATATGAAAACATTGTAGCAACACTACAGAATGTACCTGAATTGAAGCTAAAAAAGATAGAAGGAGCTCTACTAGAGCAAGAGACCAGAGGCAAAGAGAAGAAATGGCTAGACTCAACAACAGGAGAAAAAAAAGCATTCTTTACCTGAGGAGAATTCTCTCGAGGGACGAGGACGAGAAAGAGGTAGAGTAGGGGGAAGGACCATCACTTGCCAAAACTGTGGAAAAGCCAGGACACATGGAAAGAGACTGCTACAGCAAACCCAGTGGAGAAGAAACGACATCAACAAACTTCATGGAGGCTCCTAAGGAAGTGGAGTCAGATCATCTTTTCTGAGAGAGAGAGAGAGAGAGAGAGAGAGAGAGAGAGAGAGAGAGAGAGAGAGAGAGAGAGAGAGAGAAACCCTACAACCGAATGTAACCTGCCCCAACAAAGTAAAACCACCTCTCAGCCACCGATGATGTCGGCCATGTGGTAGATGTATGTATGAGCACTTTGGTCAAGGTCACGGGCACTTGTAGTAGCCTTGGACACATAGAGAGAGAGAGTGTCAAGGACTATGAGTTTAGGGACTTGAGGCACTGGTCGCGGACTATCAAGTAAGAGGGAAACTTGGTATAGGGTCCAGGTGTGCTAGGAGTATTCACTTGAGGGGTGGTGTTGACATATACAAGTGAATAGGCTGTAAAAGAGAATCTATAAATGTGAGAGAGCCTGTGAAAAGGCGAGAAGTATCTACTGGGAGAGAATAAAGGGTAGCATGAGGAGATTTAGGAGGTGTGGAGATATTCTGGGAAGAGGTGGAGAGAATCAAGCAAAAGAGGTGGAGTGAATCAAGGAGAAATCAGTGGGAATAGATGCTTGGATGTAAACTCTATAAATTGAGGCATTGGCCTAATGAGAATTTGCTGGTTTTTGATTATCCATGCCTACATTAAGCTATCAGTTAATTGCTCACTGATCACGTCTTAATTATCATCTAATCTCTTTGTTAATGATGTGGATTCTAGCATTTGATCCACCATAGCTGCAAATTTAACATATTATCAGAGCCTAGCCCTAGAATCCATCAATTTGTGAGCCCATTATCACTTGGCTAATTAGGATTAGTAGATAATTAAGATTTTTACCTCTTTTCAACTAGCTCTTTGCACCCCTAGCCAGTAGAGGGGCTTGATCTCCCTCCAGAAGCACTATTAGGGCAAATAATTCTAGGCAACCATAGCTAGCCATCCCATTCAAACAAAATCGCAAACCGCCAAGCGTAGCTGCCAATTTTTGCTAAATCGCTGGCGCCACATTTCTGAAGGAGAAATGAGATCTCTACTACTCCAGATCAAATTGCTATAATTCCTCTTGGCCCTAGTGGTTTTCAAGGGTGCTCTACAACATGGTGAAGACAGATTTTGATTTGATCAAGTCTACAGTGAGATCTAAGCTCTTCATCAAATCTACAGGTGACTCTGGTAAAACAGAGATTAAGCATTCAATGTTTGGTCAAATCTTGTCTTTCCTGGCTTAATTCTCTACTAGACTAATTGCCATTGATAGCCTTGAAAGGATTTAAGCTCATTTGAACTCTAAGGCCTTAGATCTGGACTCCCCGCATACTCTGTTTTTTGCACACAAAATAGATGATTAGTTTACTAATCAATGATTAATCAATACTAATCACTAATTTTCAGTGTAATTACGGGTTCAAATCAACCATTTGGTATCTGATACAGATCCCTATAATTTCAGATTGCAATTCGGAGATGGTTTGATACTCCAACCCTTCCGTACAGATTTGTTACCCTTGGTTTAATGTAATTTTTGGTGATTTTATGCTGATAAAGCTGTTGTAATCATCACCACCTAAACCTTATATTGAGTTGTAAAAGGGTAGACATTGCCCTTGAATCTTGAAATTTGATCAAGAGGTAAGATCCCCTTCACATCATCATGAGTACGGCGGCACAAGAGATAGCCAAATTTATGGGGAGCAGTTTTACACATGGCAGACAAAAACCATGTATCTGCTCATGAGGAAAAATCTGTGGGGGCTAGTTGAGGGAAGAGATGAATGCAAAGAGGTGAGAGGGAAAGATGAGTGGAAGAGGAGGATTGAAAAAGCATTGGGACTTATCGCACTCAGTTTAAATGATGAAATCATTCATCACATCACAAGGATACAGTGGGCAAAAAATGCATTGTGGATGAACTCAAAAAATTATTTGGAACACAAGCAAAAAATTCAAAGATAAGTCTGTTAATACATTTCTAGAAATTAGACATGAAGGAAAGTGAATCTTTAATCACACACTTGAACAAATATAAAAGCATTGGCAGCTATTGGCAAAAAGACAAAAGATGATGAGGCACTAACAGTGCTTCTGAAGAGTGTGGACAAAGGTGAATATGAAAACATTGTAGCAACACTAAAGAATGTACCTGAATTGAAGCTAAAAAAGATAGAAGGAGCTCTACTAGAGCAAGAGACCAGAGGCAAAGAGAAGAAATAGCTAGACTCAACAGCACGAGAAAAAAAAGCATTCTTCACTTGAGGAGGATTCTCTCGAGGACGAGGACGAGAAAGAGGTAGAGTACGAGGAAGGACCATCACTTGCCAAAACTGTGGAAAAGTCAGGACACATGGCAAGAGACTGCTACTACAGCAAACCCAGTGGAGAAGAAACGACATCAACAAACTTCATGGAAGCTCCTAAGGAAGTGGAGTCAGATCATCTTTTCTGAGAGAGAGAGAGAGAGAGAGAGAGAGAGAGAGAGAGAGAGAGAGAGAGAGAGAGAGAGAAACCCTACAACCGAATGTAACCTGCCCCAACAAAGTAAAACCACCTCTCAGTCACCGATGATGTCGGCCATGTGGTAGATGTATGTATGGGCACTTTGGTCAAGGTCACGGGCACTTGTAGTAGCCTTGGACACATAGAGAGAGAGAGTGTCAAGGACTATGAGTTTAGGGACTTGAGGCACTGGTCGCGGACTATCAAGTAAGAGGGAAACTTGGTATAGGGTCCAGGTGTGCTAGGAGTATTCACTTGAGGGGAGGTGTTGACATATACAAGTGAATAGGCTGTAAAAGAGAATCTATAAATGTGAGAGAGCCTGTGAAAAGGTGAGAAGTATCTACTGGGAGAGAATAAAGGGTAGCATGAGGAGATTTAGGAGGTGTGGAGATATTCTAGGAAGAGGTGGAGAGAATCAAGCAAAAGAGGTGGAGTGAATCAAGGAGAAATCAGTGGGAATAGATGCTTGGATGTAAACTCTATAATTGAGGCATTGGCCTAATGAGAATTTGCTGGTTTTTGATTATCCATGCCTACATTAAGCTATCAGTTAATTGCTCACTGATCACGTCTTAATTATCATCTAATCTCTTTGTTAATGATGTGGATTCTAGCATTTGATCCACCATAGCTGCAAATTTAATATATTATCAGAGCCTAGCCCTAGAATCCATCAATTTGTGAGCCCATTATCACTTGGCTAATTAGGATTAGTAGATAATTAAGATTTTTACCTCTTTTCAACTAGCTCTTTGCACCCCTAGCAAGTAGAGGGGCTTGATCTCCCTCCAGAAGCACTATTAGGGTAAATAATTCTAGGCAACCATAGCTAGCCATCCCATTCAAACAAAATCGCAAACTGCCAAGCGTAGCTGCCAATTTTTGCTAAATCGCTGGCGCCACATTTCTGAAGGAGAAATGAGATCTCTACTACTCCAGATCAACAAATTGCTATAATTCCTCTTGGCCCTAGTGGTTTTCAAGGGTGCTCTACAACATGGTGAAGACAGATTTTGATTTGATCAAGTCTACAGTGAGATCTAAGCTCTTCATCAAATCTACAGGTGACTTTGGTAAAACAGAGATTAAGCATTCAATGTTTGGTCAAATCTTGTCTTTGTTGGCTTAATTCTCTACTAGACTAATTGCCATTGATAGCCTTGAAAGGATTTAAGCTCATTTGAACTCTAAGGCCTTAGATCTGGACTCCCCGCATACTCTGTTTTTTGCACACAAAATAGATGATTAGTTTACTAATCAATGATTAATCAATACTAATCACTAATTTTCAGTGTAATTACGGGTTCAAATCAACCATTTGGTATCTGATACAGATCCCTATAATTTCAGATTGCAATTCGGAGATGGTTTGATACTCCAACCCTTCCGTACAGATTTGTTACCCTTGGTTTAATGTAATTTTTGGTGATTTTATGCTGATAAAGCTGTTGTAATCATCACCACCTAAACCTTATATTGAGTTGTAAAAGGGTAGACATTGCCCTTGAATCTTGAAATTTGATCAAGATGTAAGACCCCCTTCACATCATCATGAGTACGGCGGCACAAGAGATAGCCAAATTTATGGGGAGCAGTTTTACACATGGCAGACAAAAGCCATGTATCTGCTCATGAGGAAAAATCTGTGGGGGCTAGTTGAGGGAAGAGATGAATGCAAAGAGGTGAGAGGGAAAAATGAGTGGAAGAGGAGAATTGAAAAAGCATTGGGACTTATCGCACTCAGTTTAAATGATGAAATCATTCATCACATCACAAGGCTACAGTGGGCAAAAGATGCATTGGATGAACTCAAAAAATTATTTGGAACACAAGCAAAAAATTCAAAGATAAATCTGTTAATACAATTCTAGAAATTAGACATGAAGGAAAGTGAATCTTTAATCACACACTTGAACAAATATAAACGCATTAAGCAACACAACTGGCAGCTCTATTGGCAAAAAGACAGAAGATGATGAGGCACTAGCAGTGCTTCTGAAGAGTGTGGACAAAGGTGAATATGAAAACATTGTAGCAACACTAAAGAATGTACCTGAATTGAAGCTAAAAAAGATAGAAGGAGCTCTACTAGAGCAAGAGACCAGAGGCAAAGAGAAGAAATGGCTAGACTCAACAACAGGAGAAAAAAAAGCATTCTTTACCTGAGGAGAATTCTCTCGAGGGACGAGGACGAGAAAGAGGTAGAGTAGGAGGAAGGACCATCACTTGCCAAAACTGTGGAAAAGCCAGGACACATGGAAAGAGACTGCTACAGCAAACCCAGTGGAGAAGAAACGACATCAACAAACTTCATGGAGGCTCCTAAGGAGGTGAAGTCAGATCATCTTTTCTGAGAGAGAGAGAGAGAGAGAGAGAGAGAGAGAG
Source organism: Cibotium barometz (assembly GCF_041138505.1). Classification (NCBI taxonomy): domain Eukaryota; kingdom Viridiplantae; phylum Streptophyta; class Polypodiopsida; order Cyatheales; family Cibotiaceae; genus Cibotium; species Cibotium barometz. Next base: position 2,334,505 of record NC_141047.1, on the reverse strand, counting down.
AGAGAGAGAGAGAGAGAAACCCTACAACTGAATGTAACCTGTCCCAACAAAGTAAAACCACCTCTCAGCCACCGATGATGTCGGCCATGTGGTAGATGTATGTATGAGCACTTTGGTCAAGGTCACGGGCACTTGTAGTAGCCTTGGACACATAGAGAGAGAGAGTGTCAAGGACTATGAGTTTAGGGACTTGAGGCACTGGTCGCGGACTATCAAGTAAGAGGGAAACTTGGTATAGGGTCCAGGTGTGCTAGGAGTATTCACTTGAGGGGTGGTGTTGACATATACAAGTGAATAGGCTGTAAAAGAGAATCTATAAATGTGAGAGAGCCTGTGAAAAGGCGAGAAGTATCTACTGGGAGAGAATAAAGGGTAGCATGAGGAGATTTAGGAGGTGTGGAGATATTCTAGGAAGAGGTGGAGAGAATCAAGCAAAAGAGGTGGAGTGAATCAAGGAGAAATCAGTGGGAATAGATGCTTGGATGTAAACTCTATAAATTGAGGCATTGGCCTAATGAGAATTTGCTGGTTTTTGATTATCCATGCCTACATTAAGCTATCAGTTAATTGCTCACTGATCACATCTTAATTATCATCTAATCTCTTTGTTAATGATGTGGATTCTAGCATTTGATCCACCATAGCTGCAAATTTAACATATTATCAGAGCCTAGCCCTAGAATCCATCAATTTGTGAGCCCATTATCACTTGGCTAATTAGGATTAGTAGATAATTAAGATTTTTACCTCTTTTCAACTAGCTCTTTGCACCCCTAGCCAGTAGAGGGGCTTGATCTCCCTCCAGAAGCACTATTAGGGCAAATAATTCTAGGCAACCATAGCTAGCCATCCCATTCAAACAAAATCGCAAACCGCCAAGCGTAGCTGCCAATTTTTGCTAAATCGCTGGCGCCACATTTCTGAAGCAGAAATGAGATCTCTACTACTCCAGATCAAATTGCTATAATTCCTCTTGGCCCTAGTGGTTTTCAAGGGTGCTCTACAACATGGTGAAGACAGATTTTGATTTGATCAAGTCTACAGTGAGATCTAAGCTCTTCATCAAATCTACAGGTGACTCTGGTAAAACAGAGATTAAGCATTCAATGTTTGGTCAAATCTTGTCTTTCCTGGCTTAATTCTCTACTAGACTAATTGCCATTGATAGCCTTCAAAGGATTTAAGCTCATTTGAACTCTAATTCCTTAGATCTGGACTCCCCGCATACTCTGTTTTCTGCACACAAATTAGATGATTAGTTTACTAATCAATGATTAATTAATACTAATCACTATTTTTCAATGCAATTACGGGTTCAAATCAACCATTTGGTATCTGATACAGATCCCTATAATTTCAAATTGCAATTCGGAGATGGTTCAATACTCCAACCCTTCCGTACAGATTTGTTACCCTTGGCTTAATGTAATTTTTGGTGATTTTATGCTGATAAAGCTGTTGTAATCATCACCACCTAAACCTTATATTGAGTTGTAAAAGGGTAGACATTGCCCTTGAATCTTGAAATTTGATCAAGAGGTAAGATCCCCTTCACATCATCATGAGTACGGCGGCACAAGAGATAGCCAAATTTATGGGGAGCAGTTTTACACATGGCAGACAAAAACCATGTATCTGCTCATGAGGAAAAATCTGTGGGGGCTAGTTGAGGGAAGAGATGAATGCAAAGAGGTGAGAGGGAAAGATGAGTGGAAGAGGAGGATTGAAAAAGCATTGGGACTTATCGCACTCAGTTTAAATGATGAAATCATTCATCACATCACAAGGATACAGCGGGCAAAAGATGCATTGTGGATGAACTCAAAAAATTATTTGGAACACAAGCAAAAAATTCAAAGATAAGTCTGTTAATACATTTCTAGAAATTAGACATGAAGGAAAGTGAATCTTTAATCACACACTTGAACAAATATAAAAGCATTGGCAGCTATTGGCAAAAAGACAGAAGATGATGAGGCACTAACAGTGCTTCTGAAGAGTGTGGACAAAGGTGAATATGAAAACATTGTAGCAACACTAAAGAATGTACCTGAATTGAAGCTAAAAAAGATAGAAGGAGCTCTACTAGAGCAAGAGACCAGAGGCAAAGAGAAGAAATAGCTAGACTCAACAGCACGAGAAAAAAAAGCATTCTTCACTTGAGGAGGATTCTCTCGAGGACGAGGACGAGAAAGAGGTAGAGTACGAGGAAGGACCATCACTTGCCAAAACTGTGGAAAAGTCAGGACACATGGCAAGAGACTGCTACTACAGCAAACCCAGTGGAGAAGAAACGACATCAACAAACTTCATGGAAGCTCCTAAGGAAGTGGAGTCAGATCATCTTTTCTGAGAGAGAGAGAGAGAGAGAGAGAGAGAGAGAGAGAGAGAGAGAGAGAGAGAGAGAAACCCTACAACCGAATGTAACCTGCCCCAACAAAGTAAAACCACCTCTCAGTCACCGATGATGTCGGCCATGTGGTAGATGTATGTATGGGCACTTTGGTCAAGGTCACGGGCACTTGTAGTAGCCTTGGACACATAGAGAGAGAGAGTGTCAAGGACTATGAGTTTAGGGACTTGAGGCACTGGTCGCGGACTATCAAGTAAGAGGGAAACTTGGTATAGGGTCCAGGTGTGCTAGGAGTATTCACTTGAGGGGAGGTGTTGACATATACAAGTGAATAGGCTGTAAAAGAGAATCTATAAATGTGAGAGAGCCTGTGAAAAGGTGAGAAGTATCTACTGGGAGAGAATAAAGGGTAGCATGAGGAGATTTAGGAGGTGTGGAGATATTCTAGGAAGAGGTGGAGAGAATCAAGCAAAAGAGGTGGAGTGAATCAAGGAGAAATCAGTGGGAATAGATGCTTGGATGTAAACTCTATAAATTGAGGCATTGGCCTAATGAGAATTTGCTGGTTTTTGATTATCCATGCCTACATTAAGCTATCAGTTAATTGCTCACTGATCACGTCTTAATTATCATCTAATCTCTTTGTTAATGATGTGGATTCTAGCATTTGATCCACCATAGCTGCAAATTTAATATATTATCAGAGCCTAGCCCTAGAATCCATCAATTTGTGAGCCCATTATCACTTGGCTAATTAGGATTAGTAGATAATTAAGATTTTTACCTCTTTTCAACTAGCTCTTTGCACCCCTAGCAAGTAGAGGGGCTTGATCTCCCTCCAGAAGCACTATTAGGGTAAATAATTCTAGGCAACCATAGCTAGCCATCCCATTCAAACAAAATCGCAAACTGCCAAGCGTAGCTGCCAATTTTTGCTAAATCGCTGGTGCCACATTTCTGAAGGAGAAATGAGATCTCCACTACTCCAGATCAACAAATTGCTATAATTCCTCTTGGCCCTAGTGGTTTTCAAGGGTGCTCTACAACATGGTGAAGACAGATTTTGATTTGATCAAGTCTACAGTGAGATCTAAGCTCTTCATCAAATCTACAGGTGACTTTGGTAAAACAGAGATTAAGCATTCAATGTTTGGTCAAATCTTGTCTTTGTTGGCTTAATTCTCTACTAGACTAATTGCCATTGATAGCCTTGAAAGGATTTAAGCTCATTTGAACTCTAAGGCCTTAGATCTGGACTCCCCGCATACTCTGTTTTTTGCACACAAAATAGATGATTAGTTTACTAATCAATGATTAATCAATACTAATCACTAATTTTCAGTGCAATTACGGGTTCAAATCAACCATTTGGTATCTGATACAGATCCCTATAATTTCATATTGCAATTCGGAGATGGTTTGATACTCCAACCCTTCCGTACAGATTTGTTACCCTTGGTTTAATGTAATTTTTGGTGATTTTATGCTGATAAAGCTGTTGTAATCATCACCACCTAAACCTTATATTGAGTTGTAAAAGGGTAGACATTGCCCTTGAATCTTGAAATTTGATCAAGATGTAAGACCCCCTTCACATCATCATGAGTACGGCGGCACAAGAGATAGCCAAATTTATGGGGAGCAGTTTTACACATGGCAGACAAAAGCCATGTATCTGCTCATGAGGAAAAATCTGTGGGGGCTAGTTGAGGGAAGAGATGAATGCAAAGAGGTGAGAGGGAAAAATGAGTGGAAGAGGAGGATTGAAAAAGCATTGGGACTTATCGCACTCAGTTTAAATGATGAAATCATTCATCACATCACAAGGCTACAGTGGGCAAAAGATGCATTGGATGAACTCAAAAAATTATTTGGAACACAAGCAAAAAATTCAAAGATAAATCTGTTAATACAATTCTAGAAATTAGACATGAAGGAAAGTGAATCTTTAATCACACACTTGAACAAATATAAACGCATTAAGCAACACAACTGGCAGCTATATTGGCAAAAAGACAGAAGATGATGAGGCACTAGCAGTGCTTCTGAAGAGGGTGGACAAAGGTGAATATGAAAACATTGTAGCAACACTAAAGAATGTACCTGAATTGAAGCTAAAAAAGATAGAAGGAGCTCTACTAGAGCAAGAGACCAGAGGCAAAGAGAAGAAATGGCTAGACTCAACAACAGGAGAAAAAAAAGCATTCTTTACCTGAGGAGAATTCTCTCGAGGGACGAGGACGAGAAAGAGGTAGAGTAGGAGGAAGGACCATCACTTGCCAAAACTGTGGAAAAGCCAGGACACATGGAAAGAGACTGCTACAGCAAACCCAGTGGAGAAGAAACGACATCAACAAACTTCATGGAGGCTCCTAAGGAAGTGGAGTCAGATCATCTTTTCTGAGAGAGAGAGAGAGAGAGAGAGAGAGAGAGAGAGAGAGAGAGAGAGAGAGAGAGAGAGAGAGAGAGAGAGAGAGAGAGAGAGAAACCCTACAACCGAATGTAACCTACCCCAACAAAGTAAAACCACCTCTCAGCCACCGATGATGTCGGCCATGTGGTAGATGTATGTATGAGCACTTTGGTCAAGGTCACGGCACTTGTAGTAGCCTTGGACACATAGAGAGAGAGAGTGTCAAGGACTATGAGTTTAGGGACTTGAGGCACTGGTCGCGGACTATCAAGTAAGAGGGAAACTTGGTATAGGGTCCAGGTGTGCTAGGAGTATTCACTTGAGGGGTGGTGTTGACATATACAAGTGAATAGGCTGTAAAAGAGAATCTATAAATGTGAGAGAGCCTGTGAAAAGGCGAGAAGTATCTACTGGGAGAGAATAAAGGGTAGCATGAGGAGATTTAGGAGGTGTGGAGATATTCTGGGAAGAGGTGGAGAGAATCAAGCAAAAGAGGTGGAGTGAATCAAGGAGAAATCAGTGGGAATAGATGCTTGGATGTAAACTCTATAAATTGAGGCATTGGCCTAATGAGAATTTGCTGATTTTTGATTATCCATGCCTACATTAAGCTATCAGTTAATTGCTCACTGATCACGTCTTAATTATCATCTAATCTCTTTGTTAATGATGTGGATTCTAGCATTTGATCCACCATAGCTGCAAATTTAACATATTATCAGAGCCTAGCCCTAGAATCCATCAATTTGTGAGCCCATTATCACTTGGCTAATTAGGATTAGTAGATAATTAAGATTTTTACCTCTTTTCAACTAGCTCTTTGCACCCCTAGCCAGTAGAGGGGCTTGATCTCCCTCCAGAAGCACTATTAGGGCAAATAATTCTAGGCAACCATAGCTAGCCATCCCATTCAAACAAAATCGCAAACCGCCAAGCGTAGCTGCCAATTTTTGCTAAATCGCTGGCGCCACATTTCTGAAGGAGAAATGAGATCTCTACTACTCCAGATCAAATTGCTATAATTCCTCTTGGCCCTAGTGGTTTTCAAGGGTGCTCTACAACATGGTGAAGACAGATTTTGATTTGATCAAGTCTACAGTGAGATCTAAGCTCTTCATCAAATCTACAGGTGACTCTGGTAAAACAGAGATTAAGCATTCAATGTTTGGTCAAATCTTGTCTTTCCTGGCTTAATTCTCTACTAGACTAATTGCCATTGATAGCCTTCAAAGGATTTAAGCTCATTTGAACTCTAATTCCTTAGATCTGGACTCCCCGCATACTCTGTTTTCTGCACACAAATTAGATGATTAGTTTACTAATCAATGATTAATCAATACTAATCACTATTTTTCAGTGCAATTACGGGTTCAAATCAACCATTTGGTATCTGATACAGATCCCTATAATTTCAAATTGCAATTCGGAGATGGTTCAATACTCCAACCCTTCCGTACAGATTTGTTACCCTTGGTTTAATGTAATTTTTGGTGATTTTATGCTGATAAAGCTGTTGTAATCATCACCACCTAAACCTTATATTGAGTTGTAAAAGGGTAGACATTGCCCTTGAATCTTGAAATTTGATCAAGAGGTAAGATCCCCTTCACATCATCATGAGTACGGCGGCACAAGAGATAGCCAAATTTATGGGGAGCAGTTTTACACATGGCAGACAAAAACCATGTATCTGCTCATGAGGAAAAATCTGTGGGGGCTAGTTGAGGGAAGAGATGAATGCAAAGAGGTGAGAGGGAAAGATGAGTGGAAGAGGAGGATTGAAAAAGCATTGGGACTTATCGCACTCAGTTTAAATGATGAAATCATTCATCACATCACAAGGATACAGTGGGCAAAAGATGCATTGGATGAACTTAAAAAATTATTTGGAACACAAGCAAAAAATTCAAAGATAAATCTGTTAATACAATTCTAGAAATTAGACATGAAGGAAAGTGAATCTTTAATCACACACTTGAACAAATATAAAAGCATTGGCAGCTATTGGCAAAAAGACAGAAGATGATGAGGCACTAACAGTGCTTCTGAAGAGTGTGGACAAAGATGAATATGAAAACATTGTAGCAACACTAAAGAATGTACCTGAATTGAAGCTAAAAAAGATAGAAGGAGCTCTACTAGAGCAAGAGACCAGAGGCAAAGAGAAGAAATAGCTAGACTCAACAGCACGAGAAAAAAAAGCATTCTTCACTTGAGGAGGATTCTCTCGAGGACGAGGACGAGAAAGAGGTAGAGTACGAGGAAGGACCATCACTTGCCAAAACTGTGGAAAAGTCAGGACACATGGCAAGAGACTGCTACTACAGCAAACCCAGTGGAGAAGAAACAACATCAACAAACTTCATGGAAGCTCCTAAGGAAGTGGAGTCAGATCATCTTTTCTGAGAGAGAGAGAGAGAGAGAGAGAGAGAGAGAGAGAGAGAGAGAGAGAGAGAGAGAGAGAGAGAGAGAGAGAGAGAGAGAGAAACCCTACAACCGAATGTAACCTGCCCCAACAAAGTAAAACCACCTCTCAGTCACCGATGATGTCGGCCATGTGGTAGATGTATGTATGGGCACTTTGGTCAAGGTCACGGGCACTTGTAGTAGCCTTGGACACATAGAGAGAGAGAGTGTCAAGGACTATGAGTTTAGGGACTTGAGGCACTGGTCGCGGACTATCAAGTAAGAGGGAAACTTGGTATAGGGTCCAGGTGTGCTAGGAGTATTCACTTGAGGGGAGGTGTTGACATATACAAGTGAATAGGCTGTAAAAGAGAATCTATAAATGTGAGAGAGCCTGTGAAAAGGTGAGAAGTATCTACTGGGAGAGAATAAAGGGTAGCATGAGGAGATTTAGGAGGTGTGGAGATATTCTAGGAAGAGGTGGAGAGAATCAAGCAAAAGAGGTGGAGTGAATCAAGGAGAAATCAGTGGGAATAGATGCTTGGATGTAAACTCTATAATTGAGGCATTGGCCTAATGAGAATTTGCTGGTTTTTGATTATCCATGCCTACATTAAGCTATCAGTTAATTGCTCATTGATCACGTCTTAATTATCATCTAATCTCTTTGTTAATGATGTGGATTCTAGCATTTGATCCACCATAGCTGCAAATTTAATATATTATCAGAGCCTAGCCCTAGAATCCATCAATTTGTGAGCCCATTATCACTTGGCTAATTAGGATTAGTAGATAATTAAGATTTTTACCTCTTTTCAACTAGCTCTTTGCACCCCTAGCAAGTAGAGGGGCTTGATCTCCCTCCAGAAGCACTATTAGGGTAAATACTTCTAGGCAACCATAGCTAGCCATCCCATTCAAACAAAATCGCAAACTGCCAAGCGTAGCTGCAAATTTTTGCTAAATCGCTGGCGCCACATTTTTGAAGGAGAAATGAGATCTCTACTACTCCAGATCAACAAATTGCTATAATTCCTCTTGGCCCTAGTGGTTTTCAAGGGTGCTCTACAACATGGTGAAGACAGATTTTGATTTGATCAAGTCTACAGTGAGATCTAAGCTCTTCATCAAATCTACAGGTGACTTTGGTAAAACAGAGATTAAGCATTCAATGTTTGGTCAAATCCTGTCTTTGTTGGCTTAATTCTCTACTAGACTAATTGCCATTGATAGCCTTGAAAGGATTTAAGCTCATTTGAACTCTAAGGCCTTAGATCTCGACTCCCCGCATACTCTGTTTTTTGCACACAAAATAGATGATTAGTTTACTAATCAATGATTAATCAATACTAATCACTAATTTTCAATGCAATTACGGGTTCAAATCAACCATTTGGTATCTGATATAGATCCCTATAATTTTAGATTGCAATTCGGAGATGGTTTGATACTCCAACCCTTCCGTACAGATTTGTTACCCTTGGTTTAATGTAATTTTTGGTGATTTTATGCTGATAAAGCTGTTGTAATCATCACCACCTAAACCTTATATTGAGTTGTAAAAGGGTAGACATTGCCCTTGAATCTTGAAATTTGATCAAGATGTAAGACCCCCTTCACATCATCATGAGTACGGCGGCACAAGAGATAGCCAAATTTATGGGGAGCAGTTTTACACATGGCAGACAAAAACCATGTATCTGCTCATGAGGAAAAATCTGTGGGGGCTAGTTGAGGGAAGAGATGAATGCAAAGAGGTGAGAGGGAAAAATGAGTGGAAGAGGAGGATTGAAAAAGCATTGGGACTTATCGCACTCAGTTTAAATGATGAAATCATTCATCACATCACAAGGCTACAGTGGGCAAAAGATGCATTGGATGAACTCAAAAAATTATTTGGAACACAAGCAAAAAATTCAAAGATAAATCTGTTAATACAATTCTAGAAATTAGACATGAAGGAAAGTGAATCTTTAATCACACACTTGAACAAATATAAACGCATTAAGCAACACAACTGGCAGCTATTGGCAAAAAGACAGAAGATGATGAGGCACTAGCAGTGCTTCTGAAGAGTGTGGACAAAGGTGAATATGAAAACATTGTAGCAACACTAAAGAATGTACCTGAATTGAAGCTAAAAAAGATAGAAGGAGCTCTACTAGAGCAAGAGACCAGAGGCAAAGAGAAGAAATGGCTAGACTCAACAACAGGAGAAAAAAAAGCATTCTTTACCTGAGGAGAATTCTCTCGAGGGACGAGGACGAGAAAGAGGTAGAGTAGGAGGAAGGACCATCACTTGCCAAAACTGTGGAAAAGCCAGGACACATGGAAAGAGACTGCTACAGCAAACCCAGTGGAGAAGAAACGACATCAACAAACTTCATGGAGGCTCCTAAGGAAGTGGAGTCAGATCATCTTTTCAGAGAGAGAGAGAGAGAGAGAGAGAGAGAGAGAGAGAGAGAGAAACCCTACAACCGAATGTAACCTGCCCCAACAAAGTAAAACCACCTCTCAGCCACCGATGATGTCGGCCATGTGGTAGATGTATGTATGAGCACTTTGGTCAAGGTCACGGGCACTTGTAGTAGCCTTGGACACATAGAGAGAGAGAGTGTCAAGGACTATGAGTTTAGGGACTTGAGGCACTGGTCGCGGACTATCAAGTAAGAGGGAAACTTGGTATAGGGTCCAGGTGTGCTAGGAGTATTCACTTGAGGGGTGGTGTTGACATATACAAGTGAATAGGCTGTAAAAGAGAATCTATAAATGTGAGAGAGCCTGTGAAAAGGCGAGAAGTATCTACTGGGAGAGAATAAAGGGTAGCATGAGGAGATTTAGGAGGTGTGGAGATATTCTAGGAAGAGGTGGAGAGAATCAAGCAAAAGAGGTGGAGTGAATCAAGGAGAAATCAGTGGGAATAGATGCTTGGATGTAAACTCTATAAATTGAGGCATTGGCCTAATGAGAATTTGCTGGTTTTTGATTATCCATGCCTACATTAAGCTATCAGTTAATTGCTCACTGATCACATCTTAATTATCATCTAATCTCTTTGTTAATGATGTGGATTCTAGCATTTGATCCACCATAGCTGCAAATTTAACATATTATCAGAGCCTAGCCCTAGAATCCATCAATTTGTGAGCCCATTATCACTTGGCTAATTAGGATTAGTAGATAATTAAGATTTTTACCTCTTTTCAACTAGCTCTTTGCACCCCTAGCCAGTAGAGGGGCTTGATCTCCCTCCAGAAGCACTATTAGGGCAAATAATTCTAGGCAACCATAGCTAGCCATCCCATTCAAACAAAATCGCAAACCGCCAAGCGTAGCTGCCAATTTTTGCTAAATCGCTGGCGCCACATTTTTGAAGGAGAAATGAGATCTCTACTACTCCAGATCAAATTGCTATAATTCCTCTTGGCCCTAGTGGTTTTCAAGGGTGCTCTACAGCATGGTGAAGACAGATTTTGATTTGATCAAGTCTACAGTGAGATCTAAGCTCTTCATCAAATCTACAGGTGACTCTGGTAAAACAGAGATTAAGCATTCAATGTTTGGTCAAATCTTGTCTTTCCTGGCTTAATTCTCTACTAGACTAATTGCCATTGATAGCCTTCAAAGGATTTAAGCTCATTTGAACTCTAATTCCTTAGATCTGGACTCCCCGCATACTCTGTTTTCTGCACACAAATTAGATGATTAGTTTACTAATCAATGATTAATCAATACTAATCACTATTTTTCAGTGCAATTACGGGTTCAAATCAACCATTTGGTATCTGATACAGATCGCTATAATTTCAAATTGCAATTCGGAGATGGTTCAATACTCCAACCCTTCCGTACAGATTTGTTACCCTTGGTTTAATGTAATTTTTGGTGATTTTATGCTGATAAAGCTGTTGTAATCATCACCACCTAAACCTTATATTGAGTTGTAAAAGGGTAGACATTGCCCTTGAATCTTGAAATTTGATCAAGAGGTAAGATCCCCTTCACATCATCATGAGTACGGCGGCACAAGAGATAGCCAAATTTATGGGGAGCAGTTTTACACATGGCAGACAAAAACCATGTATCTGCTCATGAGGAAAAATCTATGGGGGCTAGTTGAGGGAAGAGATGAATGCAAAGAGGTGAGAGGGAAAGATGAGTGGAAGAGGAGGATTGAAAAAGCATTGGGACTTATCGCACTCAGTTTAAATGATGAAATCATTCATCACATCACAAGGATACAATGGGCAAAAGATGCATTGGATGAACTTAAAAAATTATTTGGAACACAAGCAAAAAATTCAAAGATAAATCTGTTAATACAATTCTAGAAATTAGACATGAAGGAAAGTGAATCTTTAATCACACACTTGAACAAATATAAAAGCATTGGCAGCTATTGGCAAAAAGACAGAAGATGATGAGGCACTAACAGTGCTTCTGAAGAGTGTGGACAAAGGTGAATATGAAAACATTGTAGCAACACTAAAGAATGTACCTGAATTGAAGCTAAAAAAGATAGAAGGAGCTCTACTAGAGCAAGAGACCAGAGGCAAAGAGAAGAAATAGCTAGACTCAACAGCACGAGAAAAAAAAGCATTCTTCACTTGAGGAGGATTCTCTCGAGGACGAGGACGAGAAAGAGGTAGAGTACGAGGAAGGACCATCACTTGCCAAAACTGTGGAAAAGTCAGGACACATGGCAAGAGACTGCTACTACAGCAAACCCAGTGGAGAAGAAACGACATCAACAAACTTCATGGAAGCTCCTAAGGAAGTGGAGTCAGATCATCTTTTCTGAGAGAGAGAGAGAGAGAGAGAGAGAGAGAGAGAGAGAGAGAGAGAGAGAGAGAGAGAAACCCTACAACCGAATGTAACCTGCCCCAACAAAGTAAAACCACCTCTCAGTCACCGATGATGTCGGCCATGTGGTAGATGTATGTATGGGCACTTTGGTCAAGGTCACGGGCACTTGTAGTAGCCTTGGACACATAGAGAGAGAGAGTGTCAAGGACTATGAGTTTAGGGACTTGAGGCACTGGTCGCGGACTATCAAGTAAGAGGGAAACTTGGTATAGGGTCCAGGTGTGCTAGGAGTATTCATTTGAGGGGAGGTGTTGACATATACAAGTGAATAGGCTGTAAAAGAGAATCTATAAATGTGAGAGAGCCTGTGAAAAGGTGAGAAGTATCTACTGGGAGAGAATAAAGGGTAGCATGAGGAGATTTAGGAGGTGTGGAGATATTCTAGGAAGAGGTGGAGAGAATCAAGCAAAAGAGGTGGAGTGAATCAAGGAGAAATCAGTGGGAATAGATGCTTGGATGTAAACTCTATAAATTGAGGCATTGGCCTAATGAGAATTTGCTGGTTTTTGATTATCCATGCCTACATTAAGCTATCAGTTAATTGCTCACTGATCACGTCTTAATTATCATCTAATCTCTTTGTTAATGATGTGGATTCTAGCATTTGATCCACCATAGCTGCAAATTTAACATATTATCAGAGCCTAGCCCTAGAATCCATCAATTTGTGAGCCCATTATCACTTGGCTAATTAGGATTAGTAGATAATTAAGATTTTTACCTCTTTTCAACTAGCTCTTTGCACCCCTAGCAAGTAGAGGGGCTTGATCTCCCTCCAGAAGCACTATTAGGGTAAATAATTCTAGGCAACCATAGCTAGCCATCCCATTCAAACAAAATCGCAAACTGCCAAGCGTAGCTGCCAATTTTTGCTAAATCGCTGGCGCCACATTTTTGAAGGAGAAATGAGATCTCTACTACTCCAGATCAACAAATTGCTATAATTCCTCTTGGCCCTAGTGGTTTTCAAGGGTGCTCTACAACATGGTGAAGACAGATTTTGATTTGATCAAGTCTACAGTGAGATCTAAGCTCTTCATCAAATCTACAGGTGACTTTGGTAAAACAGAGATTAAGCATTCAATGTTTGGTCAAATCTTGTCTTTGTTGGCTTAATTCTCTACTAGACTAATTGCCATTGATAGCCTTGAAAGGATTTAAGCTCATTTGAACTCTAAGGCCTTAGATCTCGACTCCCCGCATACTCTGTTTTTTGCACACAAAATAGATGATTAGTTTACTAATCAATGATTAATCAATACTAATCACTAATTTTCAATGCAATTACGGGTTCAAATCAACCATTTGGTATCTGATACAGATCCCTATAATTTTAGATTGCAATTCGGAGATGGTTTGATACTCCAACCCTTCCGTACAGATTTGTTACCCTTGGTTTAATGTAATTTTTGGTGATTTTATGCTGATAAAGCTGTTGTAATCATCACCACCTAAACCTTATATTGAGTTGTAAAAGGGTAGACATTGCCCTTGAATCTTGAAATTTGATCAAGATGTAAGACCCCCTTCACATCATCATGAGTACGGCGGCACAAGAGATAGCCAAATTTATGGGGAGCAGTTTTACACATGGCAGACAAAAGCCATGTATCTGCTCATGAGGAAAAATCTGTGGGGGCTAGTTGAGGGAAGAGATGAATGCAAAGAGGTGAGAGGGAAAAATGAGTGGAAGAGGAGGATTGAAAAAGCATTGGGACTTATCGCACTCAGTTTAAATGATGAAATCATTCATCACATCACAAGGCTACAGTGGGCAAAAGATGCATTGGATGAACTCAAAAAATTATTTGGAACACAAGCAAAAAATTCAAAGATAAATCTGTTAATACAATTCTAGAAATTAGACATGAAGGAAAGTGAATCTTTAATCACACACTTGAACAAATATAAATGCATTAAGCAACACAACTGGCAGCTATTGGCAAAAAGACAGAAGATGATGAGGCACTAGCAGTGCTTCTGAAGAGTGTGGACAAAGGTGAATATGAAAACATTGTAGCAACACTAAAGAATGTACCTGAATTGAAGCTAAAAAAGATAGAAGGAGCTCTACTAGAGCAAGAGACCAGAGGCAAAGAGAAGAAATGGCTAGACTCAACAACAGGAGAAAAAAAAGCATTCTTTACCTGAGGAGAATTCTCTCGAGGGACGAGGATGAGAAAGAGGTAGAGTAGGAGGAAGGACCATCACTTGCCAAAACTGTGGAAAAGCCAGGACACATGGAAAGAGACTGCTACAGCAAACCCAGTGGAGAAGAAACGACATCAACAAACTTCATGGAGGCTCCTAAGGAAGTGGAGTCAGATCATCTTTTCTGAGAGAGAGAGAGAGAGAGAGAGAGAGAGAGAGAGAGAGAGAGAGAGAGAGAGAGAGAAACCCTACAACCGAATGTAACCTGCCCCAACAAAGTAAAACCACCTCTCAGCCACCGATGATGTCGGCCATGTGGTAGATGTATGTATGAGCACTTTGGTCAAGGTCACGGGCACTTGTAGTAGCCTTGGACACATAGAGAGAGAGAGTGTCAAGGACTATGAGTTTAGGGACTTGAGGCACTGGTCGCGGACTATCAAGTAAGAGGGAAACTTGGTATAGGGTCCAGGTGTGCTAGGAGTATTCACTTGAGGGGTGGTGTTGACATATACAAGTGAATAGGCTGTAAAAGAGAATCTATAAATGTGAGAGAGCCTGTGAAAAGGCGAGAAGTATCTACTGGGAGAGAATAAAGGGTAGCATGAGGAGATTTAGGAGGTGTGGAGATATTCTAGGAAGAGGTGGAGAGAATCAAGCAAAAGAGGTGGAGTGAATCAAGGAGAAATCAGTGGGAATAGATGCTTGGATGTAAACTCTATAAATTGAGGCATCGGCCTAATGAGAATTTGCTGGTTTTTGATTATCCATGCCTACATTAAGCTATCAGTTAATTGCTCACTGATCACGTCTTAATTATCATCTAATCTCTTTGTTAATGATGTGGATTCTAGCATTTGATCCACCATAGCTGCAAATTTAACATATTATCAGAGCCTAGCCCTAGAATCCATCAATTTGTGAGCCCATTATCACTTGGCTAATTAGGATTAGTAGATAATTAAGATTTTTACCTCTTTTCAACTAGCTCTTTACACCCCTAGCCAGTAGAGGGGCTTGATCTCCCTCCAGAAGCACTATTAGGGCAAATAATTCTAGGCAACCATAGCTAGCCATCCCATTCAAACAAAATCGCAAACCGCCAAGCGTAGCTGCCAATTTTTGCTAAATCGCTGGCGCCACATTTCTGAAGGAGAAATGAGATCTCTACTACTCCAGATCAACAAATTGCTATAATTCCTCTTGGCCCTAGTGGTTTTCAAGGGTGCTCTACAACATGGTGAAGACAGATTTTGATTTGATCAAGTCTACAGTGAGATCTAAGCTCTTCATCAAATCTACAGGTGACTTTGGTAAAACAGAGATTAAGCATTCAATGTTTGGTCAAATCTTGTCTTTGTTGGCTTAATTCTCTACTAGACTAATTGCCATTGATAGCCTTGAAAGGATTTAAGCTCATTTGAACTCTAAGGCCTTAGATCTGGACTCCCCGCATACTCTGTTTTTTGCACACAAAATAGATGATTAGTTTACTAATCAATGATTAATCAATACTAATCACTATTTTTCAGTGCAATTACGGGTTCAAATCAACCATTTGGTATCTGATATAGATCCCTATAATTTCAAATTGCAATTCGGAGATGGTTCAATACTCCAACCCTTCCGTACAGATTTGTTACCCTTGGCTTAATGTAATTTTTGGTGATTTTATGCTGATAAAGCTGTCGTAATCATCACCACCTAAACCTTATATTGAGTTGTAAAAGGGTAGACATTGCCCTTGAATCTTGATATTTGATCAAGAGGTAAGATCCCCTTCACATCATCATGAGTACGGCGGCACAAGAGATAGCCAAATTTATGGGGAGCAGTTTTACACATGGCAGACAAAAACCATGTATCTGCTCATGAGGAAAAATCTGTGGGGGCTAGTTGAGGGAAGAGATGAATGCAAAGAGGTGAGAGGGAAAGATGAGTGGAAGAGGAGGATTGAAAAAGCATTGGGACTTATCGCACTCAGTTTAAATGATGAAATCATTCATCACATCACAAGGATACAGTGGGCAAAAGATGCATTGTGGATGAACTCAAAAAATTATTTGGAACACAAGCAAAAAATTCAAAGATAAGTCTGTTAATACATTTCTAGAAATTAGACATGAAGGAAAGTGAATCTTTAATCACACACTTGAACAAATATAAAAGCATTGGCAGCTATTGGCAAAAAGACAGAAGATGATGAGGCACTAACAGTGCTTCTGAAGAGTGTGGACAAAGGTGAATATGAAAACATTGTAGCAACACTAAAGAATGTACCTGAATTGAAGCTAAAAAAGATAGAAGGAGCTCTACTAGAGCAAGAGACCAGAGGCAAAGAGAAGAAATAGCTAGACTCAACAGCACGAGAAAAAAAAGCATTCTTCACTTGAGGAGGATTCTCTCGAGGACGAGGACGAGAAAGAGGTAGAGTACGAGGAAGGACTATCACTTGCCAAAACTGTGGAAAAGTCAGGACACATGGCAAGAGACTGCTACTACAGCAAACCCAGTGGAGAAGAAACAACATCAACAAACTTCATGGAAGCTCCTAAGGAAGTGGAGTCAGATCATCTTTTCTGAGAGAGAGAGAGAGAGAGAGAGAGAGAGAGAGAGAGAGAGAGAGAGAGAGAGAGAGAGAAACCCTACAACCGAATGTAACCTGCCCCAACAAAGTAAAACCACCTCTCAGTCACCGATGATGTCGGCCATGTGGTAGATGTATGTATGGGCACTTTGGTCAAGGTCACGGGCACTTGTAGTAGCCTTGGACACATAGAGAGAGAGAGTGTCAAGGACTATGAGTTTAGGGACTTGAGGCACTGGTCGCGGACTATCAAGTAAGAGGGAAACTTGGTATAGGGTCCAGGTGTGCTAGGAGTATTCACTTGAGGGGAGGTGTTGACATATACAAGTGAATAGGCTGTAAAAGAGAATCTATAAATGTGAGAGAGCCTGTGAAAAGGTGAGAAGTATCTACTGGGAGACAATAAAGGGTAGCATGAGGAGATTTAGGAGGTGTGGAGATATTCTAGGAAGAGGTGGAGAGAATCAAGCAAAAGAGGTGGAGTGAATCAAGGAGAAATCAGTGGGAATAGATGCTTGGATGTAAACTCTATAATTGAGGCATTGGCCTAATGAGAATTTGCTGGTTTTTGATTATCCATGCCTACATTAAGCTATCAGTTAATTACTCACTGATCACGTCTTAATTATCATCTAATCTCTTTGTTAATGATGTGGATTCTAGCATTTGATCCACCATAGCTGCAAATTTAATATATTATCAGAGCCTAGCCCTAGAATCCATCAATTTGTGAGCCCATTATCACTTGGCTAATTAGGATTAGTAGATAATTAAGATTTTTACCTCTTTTCAACTAGCTCTTTGCACCCCTAGCAAGTAGAGGGGCTTGATCTCCCTCCAGAAGCACTATTAGGGTAAATAATTCTAGGCAACCATAGCTAGCCATCCCATTCAAACAAAATTGCAAACTGCCAAGCGTAGCTGCCAATTTTTGCTAAATCGTTGGCGCCACATTTCTGAAGGAGAAATGAGATCTCTACTACTCCAGATCAACAAATCGCTATAATTCCTCTTGGCCCTAGTGGTTTTCAAGGGTGCTCTACAACATGGTGAAGACAGATTTTGATTTGATCAAGTCTACAGTGAGATCTAAGCTCTTCATCAAATCTACAGGTGACTTTGGTAAAACAGAGATTAAGCATTCAATGTTTGGTCAAATCTTGTCTTTGTTGGCTTAATTCTCTACTAGACTAATTGCCATTGATAGCCTTGAAAGGATTTAAGCTCATTTGAACTCTAAGGCCTTAGATCTGGACTCCCCGCATACTCTGTTTTTTGCACACAAAATAGATGATTAGTTTACTAATCAATGATTAATCAATACTAATCACTAATTTTCAGTGCAATTACGGGTTCAAATCAACCATTTGGTATCTGATACAGATCCCTATAATTTCAGATTGCAATTCGGAGATGGTTTGATACTCCAACCCTTCCGTACAGATTTGTTACCCTTGGTTTAATGTAATTTTTGGTGATTTTATGCTGATAAAGCTGTTGTAATCATCACCACCTAAACCTTATATTGAGTTGTAAAAGGGTAGACATTGCCCTTGAATCTTGAAATTTGATCAAGATGTAAGACCCCCTTCACATCATCATGAGTACGGCGGCACAAGAGATAGCCAAATTTATGGGGAGCAGTTTTACACATGGCAGACAAAAGCCATGTATCTGCTCATGAGGAAAAATCTGTGGGGGCTAGTTGAGGGAAGAGATGAATGCAAAGAGGTGAGAGGAAAAAATGAGTGGAAGAGGAGGATTGAAAAAGCATTGGGACTTATCGCACTCAGTTTAAATGATGAAATCATTCATCACATCACAAGGCTACAGTGGGCAAAAGATGCATTGGATGAACTCAAAAAATTATTTGGAACACAAGCAAAAAATTCAAAGATAAATCTGTTAATACAATTCTAGAAATTAGACATGAAGGAAAGTGAATCTTTAATCACACACTTGAACAAATATAAACGCATTAAGCAACACAACTGGCAGCTATTGGCAAAAAGACAGAAGATGATGAGGCACTAGCAGTGCTTCTGAAGAGTGTGGACAAAGGTGAATATGAAAACATTGTAGCAACACTAAAGAATGTACCTGAATTGAAGCTAAAAAAGATAGAAGGAGCTCTACTAGAGCAAGAGACCAGAGGCAAAGAGAAGAAATGGCTAGACTCAACAACAGGAGAAAAAAAAGCATTCTTTACCTGAGGAGAATTCTCTCGAGGGACGAGGACGAGAAAGAGGTAGAGTAGGAGGAAGGACCATCACTTGCCAAAACTGTGGAAAAGCCAGGACACATGGAAAGAGACTGCTACAGCAAACCCAGTGGAGAAGAAACGACATCAACAAACTTCATGGAGGCTCCTAAGGAAGTGGAGTCAGATCATCTTTTCTGAGAGAGAGAGAGAGAGAGAGAGAGAGAGAGAGAGAGAGAGAGAGAGAGAAACCCTACAACCGAATGTAACCTGCCCCAACAAAGTAAAACCACCTCTCAGCCACCGATGATGTCGGCCATGTGGTAGATGTATGTATGAGCACTTTGGTCAAGGTCACGGGCACTTGTAGTAGCCTTGGACACATAGAGAGAGAGAGTGTCAAGGACTATGAGTTTAGGGACTTGAGGCACTGGTCGCGGACTATCAAGTAAGAGGGAAACTTGGTATAGGGTCCAGGTGTGCTAGGAGTATTCACTTGAGGGGTGGTGTTGACATATACAAGTGAATAGGCTGTAAAAGAGAATCTATAAATGTGAGAGAGCCTGTGAAAAGGCGAGAAGTATTTACTGGGAGAGAATAAAGGGTAGCATGAGGAGATTTAGGAGGTGTGGAGATATTCTGGGAAGAGGTGGAGAGAATCAAGCAAAAGAGGTGGAGTGAATCAAGGAGAAATCAGTGGGAATAGATGCTTGGATGTAAACTCTATAAATTGAGGCATTGGCCTAATGAGAATTTGCTGGTTTTTGATTATCCATGCCTACATTAAGCTATCAGTTAATTGCTCACTGATCACGTCTTAATTATCATCTAATCTCTTTGTTAATGATGTGGATTCTAGCATTTGATCCACCATAGCTGCAAATTTAACATATTATCAGAGCCTAGCCCTAGAATCCATCAATTTGTGAGCCCATTATCACTTGGCTAATTAGGATTAGTAGATAATTAAGATTTTTACCTCTTTTCAACTAGCTCTTTGCACCCCTAGCCAGTAGAGGGGCTTGATCTCCCTCCAGAAGCACTATTAGGGCAAATAATTCTAGGCAACCATAGCTAGCCATCCCATTCAAACAAAATCGCAAACCGCCAAGCGTAGCTGCCAATTTTTGCTAAATCGCTGGCGCCACATTTCTGAAGGAGAAATGAGATCTCTACTACTCCAGATCAAATTGCTATAATTCCTCTTGGCCCTAGTGGTTTTCAAGGGTGCTCTACAACATGGTGAAGACAGATTTTGATTTGATCAAGTCTACAGTGAGATCTAAGCTCTTCATCAAATCTACAGGTGACTCTGGTAAAACAGAGATTAAGCATTCAATGTTTGGTCAAATCTTGTCTTTCCTGGCTTAATTCTCTACTAGACTAATTGCCATTGATAGCCTTCAAAGGATTTAAGCTCATTTGAACTCTAATTCCTTAGATCTGGACTCCCCGCATACTCTGTTTTTTGCACACAAATTAGATGATTAGTTTACTAATCAATGATTAATCAATACTAATCACTATTTTTCAGTGCAATTACGGGTTCAAATCAACCATTTGGTATCTGATACAGATCCCTATAATTTCAAATTGCAATTCGGAGATGGTTCAATACTCCAACCCTTCCGTACAGATTTGTTACCCTTGGTTTAATGTAATTTTTGGTGATTTTATGCTGATAAAGCTGTTGTAATCATCACCACCTAAACCTTATATTGAGTTGTAAAAGGGTAGACATTGCCCTTGAATCTTGAAATTTGATCAAGAGGTAAGATCCCCTTCACATCATCATGAGTACGGCGGCACAAGAGATAGCCAAATTTATGGGGAGCAGTTTTACACATGGTAGACAAAAACCATGTATCTGCTCATGAGGAAAAATCTGTGGGGGCTAGTTGAGGGAAGAGATGAATGCAAAGAGGTGAGAGGGAAAGATGAGTGGAAGAGGAGGATTGAAAAAGCATTGGGACTTATTGCACTCAGTTTAAATGATGAAATCATTCATCACATCACAAGGCTACAGTGGGCAAAAGATGCATTGGATGAACTCAAAAAATTATTTGGAACACAAGCAAAGAATTCAAAGATAAATCTGTTAATACAATTCTAGAAATTAGACATGAAGGAAAGTGAATCTTTAATCACACACTTGAACAAATATAAACGCATTAAGCAACACAACTGGCAGCTATTGGCAAAAAGACAGAAGATGATGAGGCACTAGCAGTGCTTCTGAAGAGTGTGGACAAAGGTGAATATGAAAACATTGTAGCAACACTAAAGAATGTACCTGAATTGAAGCTAAAAAAGATAGAAGGAGCTCTACTAGAGCAAGAGACCAGAGGCAAAGAGAAGAAATGGCTAGACTCAACAACAGGAGAAAAAAAAGCATTCTTTACCTGAGGAGAATTCTCTCGAGGGACGAGGACGAGAAAGAGGTAGAGTAGGAGGAAGGACCATCACTTGCCAAAACTGTGGAAAAGCCAGGACACATGGAAAGAGATTGCTACAGCAAACCCAGTGGAGAAGAAACGACATCAACAAACTTCATGGAGGCTCCTAAGGAAGTGGAGTCAGATCATCTTTTCTGAGAGAGAGAGAGAGAGAGAGAGAGAGAGAGAGAGAGAGAGAAACCCTACAACCGAATGTAACCTGCCCCAACAAAGTAAAACCACCTCTCAGCCACCGATGATGTCGGCCATGTGGTAGATGTATGTATGTGCACTTTGGTCAAGGTCACGGGCACTTGTAGTAGCCTTGGACACATAGAGAGAGAGAGTGTCAAGGACTATGAGTTTAGGGACTTGAGGCACTGGTCGCGGACTATCAAGTAAGAGGGAAACTTGGTATAGGGTCCAGGTGTGCTAGGAGTATTCACTTGAGGGGTGGTGTTGACATATACAAGTGAATAGGCTGTAAAAGAGAATCTATAAATGTGAGAGAGCCTGTGAAAAGGCGAGAAGTATCTACTGGGAGAGAATAAAGGGTAGCATGAGGAGATTTAGGAGGTGTGGAGATATTCTAGGAAGAGGTGGAGAGAATCAAGCAAAAGAGGTGGAGTGAATCAAGGAGAAATCAGTGGGAATAGATGCTTGGATGTAAACTCTATAAATTGAGGCATTGGCCTAATGAGAATTTGCTGGTTTTTGATTATCCATGCCTACATTAAGCTATCAGTTAATTGCTCACTGATCACGTCTTAATTATCATCTAATCTCTTTGTTAATGATGTGGATTCTAGCATTTGATCCACCATAGCTGCAAATTTAACATATTATCAGAGCCTAGCCCTAGAATCCATCAATTTGTGAGCCCATTATCACTTGGCTAATTAGGATTAGTAGATAATTAAGATTTTTACCTCTTTTCAACTAGCTCTTTGCACCCCTAGCCAGTAGAGGGGCTTGATCTCCCTCCAGAAGCACTATTAGGGCAAATAATTCTAGGCAACCATAGCTAGCCATCCCATTCAAACAAAATCGCAAACCGCCAAGCGTAGCTACCAATTTTTGCTAAATCGCTGGCGCCACATTTCTGAAGGAGAAATGAGATCTCTACTACTCCAGATCAAATTGCTATAATTCCTCTTGGCCCTAGTGGTTTTCAAGGGTGCTCTACAACATGGTGAAGACAGATTTTGATTTGATCAAGTCTACAGTGAGATCTAAGCTCTTCATCAAATCTACAGGTGACTCTGGTAAAACAGAGATTAAGCATTCAATGTTTGGTCAAATCTTGTCTTTCCTGGCTTAATTCTCTACTAGACTAATTGCCATTGATAGCCTTCAAAGGATTTAAGCTCATTTGAACTCTAATTCCTTAGATCTGGACTCCCCGCATACTCTGTTTTCTGCACACAAATTAGATGATTAGTTTACTAATCAATGATTAATCAATACTAATCACTATTTTTCAATGCAATTACGGGTTCAAATCAACCATTTGGTATCTGATACAGATCCCTATAATTTCAAATTGCAATTCGGAGATGGTTCAATACTCCAACCCTTCCGTACAGATTTGTTACCCTTGGCTTAATGTAATTTTTGGTGATTTTATGCTGATAAAGCTGTTGTAATCATCACCACCTAAACCTTATATTGAGTTGTAAAAGGGTAGACATTGCCCTTGAATCTTGAAATTTGATCAAGAGGTAAGATCCCCTTCACATCATCATGAGTACGGCGGCACAAGAGATAGCCAAATTTATGGGGAGCAGTTTTACACATGGCAGACAAAAACCATGTATCTGCTCATGAGGAAAAATCTGTGGGGGCTAGTTGAGGGAAGAGATGAATGCAAAGAGGTGAGAGGGAAAGATGAGTGGAAGAGGAGGATTGAAAAAGCATTGGGACTTATCGCACTCAGTTTAAATGATGAAATCATTCATCACATCACAAGGATACAGTGGACAAAAGATGCATTGTGGATGAACTCAAAAAATTATTTGGAACACAAGCAAAAAATTCAAAGATAAGTCTGTTAATACATTTCTAGAAATTAGACATGAAGGAAAGTGAATCTTTAATCACACACTTGAACAAATATAAAAGCATTGGCAGCTATTGGCAAAAAGACAGAAGATGATGAGGCACTAACAGTGCTTCTGAAGAGTGTGGACAAAGGTGAATATGAAAACATTGTAGCAACACTAAAGAATGTACCTGAATTGAAGCTAAAAAAGATAGAAGGAGCTCTACTAGAGCAAGAGACCAGAGGCAAAGAGAAGAAATAGCTAGACTCAACAGCACGAGAAAAAAAAGCATTCTTCACTTGAGGAGGATTCTCTCGAGGACGAGGACGAGAAAGAGGTAGAGTACGAGGAAGGACCATCACTTGCCAAAACTGTGGAAAAGTCAGGACACATGGCAAGAGACTGCTACTACAGCAAACCCAGTGGAGAAGAAACAACATCAACAAACTTCATGGAAGCTCCTAAGGAAGTGGAGTCAGATCATCTTTTCTGAGAGAGAGAGAGAGAGAGAGAGAGAGAGAGAGAGAGAGAGAGAGAGAGAGAGAGAGAGAGAAACCCTACAACCGAATGTAACCTGCCCCAACAAAGTAAAACCACCTCTCAGTCACCGATGATGTCGGCCATGTGGTAGATGTATGTATGGGCACTTTGGTCAAGGTCACGGGCACTTGTAGTAGCCTTGGACACATAGAGAGAGAGAGAGTGTCAAGGACTATGAGTTTAGGGACTTGAGGCACTGGTCGCGGACTATCAAGTAAGAGGGAAACTTGGTATAGGGTCCAGGTGTGCTAGGAGTATTCACTTGAGGGGAGGTGTTGACATATACAAGTGAATAGGCTGTAAAAGAGAATCTATAAATGTGAGAGAGCCTGTGAAAAGGTGAGAAGTATCTACTGGGAGAGAATAAAGGGTAGCATGAGGAGATTTAGGAGGTGTGGAGATATTCTAGGAAGAGGTGGAGAGAATCAAGCAAAAGAGGTGGAGTGAATCAAGGAGAAATCAGTGGGAATAGATGCTTGGATGTAAACTCTATAAATTGAGGCATTGGCCTAATGAGAATTTGCTGGTTTTTGATTATCCATGCCTACATTAAGCTATCAGTTAATTGCTCACTGATCACGTCTTAATTATCATCTAATCTCTTTGTTAATGATGTGGATTCTAGCATTTGATCCACCATAGCTGCAAATTTAATATATTATCAGAGCCTAGCCCTAGAATCCATCAATTTGTGAGCCCATTATCACTTGGCTAATTAGGATTAGTAGATAATTAAGATTTTTACCTCTTTTCAACTAGCTCTTTGCACCCCTAGCAAGTAGAGGGGCTTGATCTCCCTCCAGAAGCACTATTAGGGTAAATAATTCTAGGCAACCATAGCTAGCCATCCCATTCAAACAAAATCGCAAACTGCCAAGCGTAGCTGCCAATTTTTGCTAAATCGCTGGCGCCACATTTCTGAAGGAGAAATGAGATCTCTACTACTCCAGATCAACAAATTGCTATAATTCCTCTTGGCCCTAGTGGTTTTCAAGGGTGCTCTACAACATGGTGAAGACAGATTTTGATTTGATCAAGTCTACAGTGAGATCTAAGCTCTTCATCAAATCTACAGGTGACTTTGGTAAAACAGAGATTAAGCATTCAATGTTTGGTCAAATCTTGTCTTTGTTGGCTTAATTCTCTACTAGACTAATTGCCATTGATAGCCTTGAAAGGATTTAAGCTCATTTGAACTCTAAGGCCTTAGATCTGGACTCCCCGCATACTCTGTTTTTTGCACACAAAATAGATGATTAGTTTACTAATCAATGATTAATCAATACTAATCACTAATTTTCAGTGCAATTACGGGTTCAAATCAACCATTTGGTATCTGATACAGATCCCTATAATTTCAGATTGCAATTCGGAGATGGTTTGATACTCCAACCCTTCCGTACAGATTTGTTACCCTTGGTTTAATGTAATTTTTGGTGATTTTATGCTGATAAAGCTGTTGTAATCATCACCACCTAAACCTTATATTGAGTTGTAAAAGGGTAGACATTGCCCTTGAATCTTGAAATTTGATCAAGATGTAAGACCCCCTTCACATCATCATGAGTACGGCGGCACAAGAGATAGCCAAATTTATGGGGAGCAGTTTTACACATGGCAGACAAAAGCCATGTATCTGCTCATGAGGAAAAATCTGTGGGGGCTAGTTGAGGGAAGAGATGAATGCAAAGAGGTGAGAGGGAAAAATGAGTGGAAGAGGAGAATTGAAAAAGCATTGGGACTTATCGCACTCAGTTTAAATGATGAAATCATTCATCACATCACAAGGCTACAGTGGGCAAAAGATGCATTGGATGAACTCAAAAAATTATTTGGAACACAAGCAAAAAATTCAAAGATAAATCTGTTAATACAATTCTAGAAATTAGACATGAAGGAAAGTGAATCTTTAATCACACACTTGAACAAATATAAACGCATTAAGCAACACAACTGGCAGCTATTGGCAAAAAGACAGAAGATGATGAGGCACTAGCAGTGCTTCTGAAGAGTGTGGACAAAGGTGAATATGAAAACATTGTAGCAACACTAAAGAATGTACCTGAATTGAAGCTAAAAAAGATAGAAGGAGCTCTACTAGAGCAAGAGACCAGAGGCAAAGAGAAGAAATGGCTAGACTCAACAACAGGAGAAAAAAAAGCATTCTTTACCTGAGGAGAATTCTCTCGAGGGACGAGGACGAGAAAGAGGTAGAGTAGGAGGAAGGACCATCACTTGCCAAAACTGTGGAAAAGCCAGGACACATGGAAAGAGACTGCTACAGCAAACCCAGTGGAGAAGAAACGACATCAACAAACTTCATGGAGGCTCCTAAGGAAGTGGAGTCAGATCATCTTTTCTGAGAGAGAGAGAGAGAGAGAGAGAGAGAGAGAGAGAGAGAGAGAGAGAGAGAAACCCTACAACCGAATGTAACCTGCCCCAACAAAGTAAAACCACCTCTCAGCCATCGATGATGTCGGCCATGTGGTAGATGTATGTATGAGCACTTTGGTCAAGGTCACGGGCACTTGTAGTAGCCTTGGACACATAGAGAGAGAGAGTGTCAAGGACTATGAGTTTAGGGACTTGAGGCACTGGTCGCGGACTATCAAGTAAGAGGGAAACTTGGTATAGGGTCCAGGTGTGCTAGGAGTATTCACTTGAGGGGTGGTGTTGACATATACAAGTGAATAGGCTGTAAAAGAGAATCTATAAATGTGAGAGAGCCTGTGAAAAGGCGAGAAGTATCTACTGGGAGAGAATAAAGGGTAGCATGAGGAGATTTAGGAGGTGTGGAGATATTCTGGGAAGAGGTGGAGAGAATCAAGCAAAAGAGGTGGAGTGAATCAAGGAGAAATGAGTGGGAATAGATGCTTGGATGTAAACTCTATAAATTGAGGCATTGGCCTAATGAGAATTTGCTGGTTTTTGATTATCCATGCCTACATTAAGCTATCAGTTAATTGCTCACTGATCACGTCTTAATTATCATCTAATCTCTTTGTTAATGATGTGGATTCTAGCATTTGATCCACCATAGCTGCAAATTTAACATATTATCAGAGCCTAGCCCTAGAATCCATCAATTTGTGAGCCCATTATCACTTGGCTAATTAGGATTAGTAGATAATTAAGATTTTTACCTCTTTTCAACTAGCTCTTTGCACCCTAGCCAGTAGAGGGGCTTGATCTCCCTCCAGAAGCACTATTAGGGCAAATAATTCTAGGCAACCATAGCTAGCCATTCCATTCAAACAAAATCGCAAACCGCCAAGCGTAGCTGCCAATTTCTGCTAAATCGCTGGCGCCACATTTCTGAAGGAGAAATGAGATCTCTACTACTCCAGATCAAATTGCTATAATTCCTCTTGGCCCTAGTGGTTTTCAAGGGTGCTCTACAACATGGTGAAGACAGATTTTGATTTGATCAAGTCTACAGTGAGATCTAAGCTCTTCATCAAATCTACAGGTGACTCTGGTAAAACAGAGATTAAGCATTCAATGTTTGGTCAAATCTTGTCTTTCCTGGCTTAATTCTCTACTAGACTAATTGCCATTGATAGCCTTCAAAGGATTTAAGCTCATTTGAACTCTAATTCCTTAGATCTGGACTCCCCGCATACTCTGTTTTCTGCACACAAATTAGATGATTAGTTTACTAATCAATGATTAATCAATACTAATCACTATTTTTCAGTGCAATTACGGGTTCAAATCAACCATTTGGTATCTGATACAGATCGCTATAATTTCAAATTGCAATTCGGAGATGGTTCAATACTCCAACCCTTCCGTACAGATTTGTTACCCTTGGTTTAATGTAATTTTTGGTGATTTTATGCTGATAAAGCTGTTGTAATCATCACCACCTAAACCTTATATTGAGTTGTAAAAGGGTAGACATTGCCCTTGAATCTTGAAATTTGATCAAGAGGTGAGATCCCCTTCACATCATCATGAGTACGGCGGCACAAGAGATAGCCAAATTTATGGGGAGCAGTTTTACACATGGCAGACAAAAACCATGTATCTGCTCATGAGGAAAAATCTGTGGGGGCTAGTTGAGGGAAGAGATGAATGCAAAGAGGTGAGAGGGAAAGATGAGTGGAAGAGGAGGATTGAAAAAGCATTGGGACTTATCGCACTCAGTTTAAATGATGAAATCATTCATCACATCACAAGGATACAGTGGGCAAAAGATGCATTGGATGAACTTAAAAAATTATTTGGAACACAAGCAAAAAATTCAAAGATAAATCTGTTAATACAATTCTAGAAATTAGACATGAAGGAAAGTGAATCTTTAATCACACACTTGAACAAATATAAAAGCATTGGCAGCTATTGGCAAAAAGACAGAAGATGATGAGGCACTAACAGTGCTTCTGAAGAGTGTGGACAAAGGTGAATATGAAAACATTGTAGCAACACTAAAGAATGTACCTGAATTGAAGCTAAAAAAGATAGAAGGAGCTCTACTAGAGCAAGAGACCAGAGGCAAAGAGAAGAAATAGCTAGACTCAACAGCACGAGAAAAAAAACCATTCTTCACTTGAGGAGGATTCTCTCGAGGACGAGGACGAGAAAGAGGTAGAGTACGAGGAAGGACCATCACTTGCCAAAACTGTCGAAAAGTCAGGACACATGGCAAGAGACTGCTACTACAGCAAACCCAGTGGAGAAGAAACGACATCAACAAACTTCATGGAAGCTCCTAAGGAAGTGGAGTCAGATCATCTTTTCTGAGAGAGAGAGAGAGAGAGAGAGAGAGAGAGAGAGAGAGAGAGAGAGAGAGAGAGAAACCCTACAACCGAATGTAACCTGCCCCAACAAAGTAAAACCACCTCTCAGTCACCGATGATGTCGGCCATGTGGTAGATGTATGTATGGGCACTTTGGTCAAGGTCACGGGCACTTGTAGTAGCCTTGGACACATAGAGAGAGAGTGTCAAGGACTATGAGTTTAGGGACTTGAGGCACTGGTCGCGGACTATCAAGTAAGAGGGAAACTTGGTATAGGGTCCAGGTGTGCTAGGAGTATTCACTTGAGGGGAGGTGTTGACATATACAAGTGAATAGGCTGTAAAAGAGAATCTATAAATGTGAGAGAGCCTGTGAAAAGGTGAGAAGTATCTACTGGGAGAGAATAAAGGGTAGCATGAGGAGATTTAGGAGGTGTGGAGATATTCTAGGAAGAGGTGGAGAGAATCAAGCAAAAGAGGTGGAGTGAATCAAGGAGAAATCAGTGGGAATAGATGCTTGGATGTAAACTCTATAAATTGAGGCATTGGCCTAATGAGAATTTGCTGGTTTTTGATTATCCATGCCTACATTAAGCTATCAGTTAATTGCTCACTGATCACGTCTTAATTATCATCTAATCTCTTTGTTAATGATGTGGATTCTAGCATTTGATCCACCATAGCTGCAAATTTAACATATTATCAGAGCCTAGCCCTAGAATCCATCAATTTGTGAGCCCATTATCACTTGGCTAATTAGGATTAGTAGATAATTAAGATTTTTACCTCTTTTCAACTAGCTCTTTGCACCCCTAGCAAGTAGAGGGGCTTGATCTCCCTCCAGAAGCACTATTAGGGTAAATAATTCTAGGCAACCATAGCTAGCCATCCCATTCAAACAAAATCGCAAACTGCCAAGCGTAGCTGCCAATTTTTGCTAAATCGCTAGCGCCACATTTCTGAACGAGAAATGAGATCTCTACTACTCCAGATCAACAAATTGCTATAATTCCTCTTGGCCCTAGTGGTTTTCAAGGGTGCTCTACAACATGGTGAAGACAGATTTTGATTTGATCAAGTCTACAGTGAGATCTAAGCTCTTCATCAAATCTACAGGTGACTTTGGTAAAACAGAGATTAAGCATTCAATGTTTGGTCAAATCTTGTCTTTGTTGGCTTAATTCTCTACTAGACTAATTGCCATTGATAGCCTTGAAAGGATTTAAGCTCATTTGAACTCTAAGGCCTTAGATCTGGACTCCCCGCATACTCTGTTTTTTGCACACAAAATAGATGATTAGTTTACTAATCAATGATTAATCAATACTAATCACTAATTTTCAGTGCAATTACGGGTTCAAATCAACCATTTGGTATCTGATACAGATCCCTATAATTTCAGATTGCAATTCGGAGATGGTTTGATACTCCAACCCTTCCGTACAGATTTGTTACCCTTGGTTTAATGTAATTTTTGGTGATTTTATGCTGATAAAGCTGTTGTAATCATCACCACCTAAACCTTATATTGAGTTGTAAAAGGGTAGACATTGCCCTTGAATCTTGAAATTTGATCAAGATGTAAGACCCCCTTCACATCATCATGAGTACGGCGGCACAAGAGATAGCCAAATTTATGGGGAGCAGTTTTACACATGGCAGACAAAAGCCATGTATCTGCTCATGAGGAAAAATCTGTGGGGGCTAGTTGAGGGAAGAGATGAATGCAAAGAGGTGAGAGGGAAAAATTTGTGGAAGAGGAGAATTGAAAAAGCATTGGGACTTATCGCACTCAGTTTAAATGATGAAATCATTCATCACATCACAAGGCTACAGTGGGCAAAAGATGCATTGGATGAACTCAAAAAATTATTTGGAACACAAGCAAAAAATTCAAAGATAAATCTGTTAATACAATTCTAGAAATTAGACATGAAGGAAAGTGAATCTTTAATCACACACTTGAACAAATATAAACGCATTAAGCAACACAACTGGCAGCTATTGGCAAAAAGACAGAAGATGATGAGGCACTAGCAGTGCTTCTGAAGAGTGTGGACAAAGGTGAATATGAAAACATTGTAGCAACACTAAAGAATGTACCTGAATTGAAGCTAAAAAAGATAGAAGGAGCTCTACTAGAGCAAGAGACCAGAGGCAAAGAGAAGAAATGGCTAGACTCAACAACAGGAGAAAAAAAAGCATTCTTTACCTGAGGAGAATTCTCTCGAGGGACGAGGACGAGAAAGAGGTAGAGTAGGAGGAAGGACCATCACTTGCCAAAACTGTGGAAAAGCCAGGACACATGGAAAGAGATTGCTACAGCAAACCCAGTGGAGAAGAAACGACATCAACAAACTTCATGGAGGCTCCTAAGGAAGTGGAGTCAAATCATCTTTTCTGAGAGAGAGAGAGAGAGAGAGAGAGAGAGAGAGAGAGAGAGAGAGAGAGAAACCCTACAACCGAATGTAACCTGCCCCAACAAAGTAAAACCACCTCTCAGCCACCGATGATGTCGGCCATGTGGTAGATGTATGTATGAGCACTTTGGTCAAGGTCACGGGCACTTGTAGTAGCCTTGGACACATAGAGAGAGAGAGTGTCAAGGACTATGAGTTTAGGGACTTGAGGCACTGGTCGCGGACTATCAAGTAAGAGGGAAACTTGGTATAGGGTCCAGGTGTGCTAGGAGTATTCACTTGAGGGGTGGTGTTGACATATACAAGTGAATAGGCTGTAAAAGAGAATCTATAAATGTGAGAGAGCCTGTGAAAAGGCGAGAAGTATCTACTGGGAGAGAATAAAGGGTAGCATGAGGAGATTTAGGAGGTGTGGAGATATTCTGGGAAGAGGTGGAGAGAATCAAGCAAAAGAGGTGGAGTGAATCAAGGAGAAATCAGTGGGAATAGATGCTTGGATGTAAACTCTATAAATTGAGGCATTGGCCTAATGAGAATTTGCTAGTTTTTGATTATCCATGCCTACATTAAGCTATCAGTTAATTGCTCACTGATCACGTCTTAATTATCATCTAATCTCTTTGTTAATGATGTGGCTTCTAGCATTTGATCCACCATAGCTGCAAATTTAACATATTATCAGAGCCTAGCCCTAGAATCCATCAATTTGTGAGCCCATTATCACTTGGCTAATTAGGATTAGTAGATAATTAAGATTTTTACCTCTTTTCAACTAGCTCTTTGCACCCCTAGCCAGTAGAGGGGCTTGATCTCCCTCCAGAAGCACTATTAGGGCAAATAATTCTAGGCAACCATAGCTAGCCATCCCATTCAAACAAAATCGCAAACCGCCAAGCGTAGCTGCCAATTTTTGCTAAATCGCTGGCGCCACATTTCTGAAGGAGAAATGAGATCTCTACTACTCCAGATCAAATTGCTATAATTCCTCTTGGCCCTAGTGGTTTTCAAGGGTGCTCTACAACATGGTGAAGACAGATTTTGATTTGATCAAGTCTACAGTGAGATCTAAGCTCTTCATCAAATCTACAGGTGACTCTGGTAAAACAGAGATTAAGCATTCAATGTTTGGTCAAATCTTGTCTTTCCTGGCTTAATTCTCTACTAGACTAATTGCCATTGATAGCCTTCAAAGGATTTAAGCTCATTTGAACTCTAATTCCTTAGATCTGGACTCCCCGCATACTCTGTTTTCTGCACACAAATTAGATGATTAGTTTACTAATCAATGATTAATCAATACTAATCACTATTTTTCAGTGCAATTACGGGTTCAAATCAACCATTTGGTATCTGATACAGATCCCTATAATTTCAAATTGCAATTCGGAGATGGTTCAATACTCCAACCCTTCCGTACAGATTTGTTACCCTTGGTTTAATGTAATTTTTGGTGATTTTATGCTGATAAAGCTGTTGTAATCATCACCACCTAAACCTTATATTGAGTTGTAAAAGGGTAGACATTGCCCTTGAATCTTGAAATTTGATCAAGAGGTAAGATCCCCTTCACATCATCATGAGTACGGCGGCACAAGAGATAGCCAAATTTATGGGGAGCAGTTTTACACATGGCAGACAAAAACCATGTATCTGCTCATGAGGAAAAATCTGTGGGGGCTAGTTGAGGGAAGAGATGAATGCAAAGAGGTGAGAGGGAAAGATGAGTGGAAGAGGAGGATTGAAAAAGCATTGGGACTTATCGCACTCAGTTTAAATGATGAAATCATTCATCACATCACAAGGATACAGTGGGCAAAAGATGCATTGGATGAACTTAAAAAATTATTTGGAACACAAGCAAAAAATTCAAAGATAAATCTGTTAATACAATTCTAGAAATTAGACATGAAGGAAAGTGAATCTTTAATCACACACTTGAACAAATATAAAAGCATTGGCAGCTATTGGCAAAAAGACAGAAGATGATGAGGCACTAACAGTGCTTCTGAAGAGTGTGGACAAAGGTGAATATGAAAACATTGTAGCAACACTAAAGAATGTACCTGAATTGAAGCTAAAAAAGATAGAAGGAGCTCTACTAGAGCAAGAGACCAGAGGCAAAGAGAAGAAATAGCTAGACTCAACAGCACGAGAAAAAAAAGCATTCTTCACTTGAGGAGGATTCTCTCGAGGACGAGGACGAGAAAGAGGTAGAGTACGAGGAAGGACCATCACTTGCCAAAACTGTGGAAAAGTCAGGACACATGGCAAGAGACTGCTACTACAGCAAACCCAGTGGAGAAGAAACAACATCAACAAACTTCATGGAAGCTCCTAAGGAAGTGGAGTCAGATCATCTTTTCTGAGAGAGAGAGAGAGAGAGAGAGAGAGAGAGAGAGAGAGAGAGAGAGAAACCCTACAACCGAATGCCAAAGCTATCTAGAATCTTCCCCACATCCTCATGCCAATTGTAGTAGGGGCCTCAAAGACCTCTTAAAATACTATGCTCCTCACACCTACCACAAAGAGGAAGGCTACCAAGGTTTCCAAGGTCTTGGAATACCAAGTAGCTACTGCCACCACCACTGACTTCTCCCCACTAGAAGTGAAGCTACTCAGAGAAGTTGGCAGGGCCACATGATTCATAGCCAGATCAAGTCCAACAAAGAAGGTAGAGCACAAGCTACCAAATTTCCAAGAGAATAGATATCATGGAATAACTGCACAGACTTGGACTCGATTGGGGACTAGCAGATCTTCCCTTTTGGGGCCCAAACTTAGCACTTGCTTTAGATTCATCTCTTCTTATGATACCCATAAAACAGAATTGGCACAATCCGTGATGCTATAGGTTCCGACTTGACCTTGGCTCTCAAAGTAGATGTGTTTTGTGAAGCCTTGTATTTATGCCAAGATATAGAGCGTTACTAGAAGATGGGCAGAGCACAAGGTTATTATGCTATTATACCCTTGTGATGAAGTAAAAGTGTGTATGTAAGGCATGATTACTGATAATATATTTTCAAGTTTAAATTTGTCTTCTCCATAACCTACATAATTGATGTAAGATCTTAATGCATGTCCTAATTGCATGCACATGAATAAGAAGAAAAGCAAGCATGTACACATTAGGAGGAGAAAGGGCTATGTAGGTGTTCAATCTCAATCTAACCTTACTGCCCATCTTTCTATGCTCATGACCTTGAAAGAAAGACAACTAGCTTGACAAGGAGGAGGAGGAGGAGGAGAAGAAGAAGAAGACAAACATGTACTCTCAAGAAGCAAGCAAATAATCCACTCACATTAAGAGGAGAAAGGGCTATGTAGGTGCTCAATCTCAATCTAACCTTACTGCCTACCTTGCTTTGCTCTTGACCTTGAAAGAAAGACATCTAGCTTGAGAGAAGAAGGAGGAGAAGAAGAAGAAGAAAAACATGTACTCTCAAGCAAGCAAGCAAATAATCCGCTCACATATGTGCACATAAACCAAAAGGAAAGCAAGCGTGCAAAGTTTACAACAAGAGCACAAAGATGAAAGCTGAATTGTGATAATGCACTTTCTCCTTCCTCATTTTTTAAAATTTAATGTATACAAAGCCTCATATGCTACAAGTGGTTGCCCATGTGAGTTTCCCATAGGTTGTTGGGGTGCCCAAAAGTTACAAAAACTATCCTAGGCTGTGTATATTCTCAAGCATTTGATTGCTAACTTTACACATTCAATAAATCTTTTACATTAAGCACATTGCATTGATACACATGTAGAGATAAAAGTGCATCCCACATGTATAAGGGCATTGTAATGTTAAACATCATGGTTAACATACTCTCCTATACCTAATATAGATTCCATCCTTGAGATTGGTGGTATTGAGAGCAGTGGGTGATAAACCTGAAAGTAGACTTGATGAATTGTGTTGTCCTATGGAGTGATATGTAGGATTTCTAGAACATCACCTAAAACATGTCTTTAATGGGTGAAGAGCTAGAAGTCCTAGTAGCCAAAATTTCATATAGAGTAGATCCTTTGTCTAAAGATATTCACTCAAGACGTTCATAGGACGCTTAGGTGGGAAACTCAATAATAAAATTAATGATTAGACTAAAAGAAATAGATAATGTGATTGCAACATCTAGATCTAGCTGTTTGTCAAAGTTGGCACTAAAATCTTCCATTACCTTCAGCATCCATTTGTTTTTGATAATATAACCATGAAAAGTTAGATTTCAAATTTTGATTCATCATTTTCTCCTACTCCTCAAAGAGATTCCAAGCCCATCTCCATTATTGGGGAAGTAACTAGAGTTTTTCTTCATGGACCTTGGAGGGGCATCACAATAAATTTTCTAGAATCTTGGTTAAAACAAGTATTTATGATGCCATTTGGGTTGCTTACCCATTATCTGCTTACCCATTATCTGCTTTAGTAATCAACAAGGCATACGAACTGGGTTGCTCACAATAGCCTCTTGTCTCCCAGGGATGCTTTTGATCCAATGATATAAAGTGGCAAAGGTATTTATGATGCCATTTGGGTTGCTTACCCATTATCTGCTTAGTAATCAGCAAGGCATACAAACTGGGGTGCTCACAATAGCCTCTTGTCTCCCAGGGATGCTTTTGATCCAATGATATAAAGTGGCAAAGGTACACACCTAAGTAGCCCAACTCAGTGATATAAAGTGGCAAAGGTACACACCTAAGTAGCCCAACTCAATGCAACTGGAGATATCATTTCTTTCTTTCATAGTATGGAGGCCTCTAGATAAGTTAACAAAAGAACCAATCCCCTGAGAATCTCCCCCAAGAGGTAGACCCAAAAGCCACGACAATTGTTGGTGTCCGATTAAGACTCGACTCTTACGTGGTTCTAGACCATCTAGTCCCCCCTAAAGAGTGGTGACTAATACAATTGTACCCAATGCAAGAAGCCAATTTTGGCATGTTAAGTTGCCAGTCTATCAAAGCTTGGGGAGTTAGTCATGTGACTACATGTAGGTTAGTTCCTAGGTCTTTCATTATTTTGGATGGAGTTAATATCTAGACAGGCATGCAATTAACACAGAATGAATGTGGAATAGACAAAACTATGCAGTGCGCATAATCGAGACAAGTTATAGACGTTCTCTCGAGGTGACATTCTGGCGTTTCCAGGATGGGACCATCTTAATCACTGCCTCGTAGTGCTCGATGCTGCGATCACAGTGCTTCAATTGGATCTCGATTCCGAGATCGATTGCTCACTCTATGAGCAAAAACTCACAGCGTGTGAACCTTCTCTAAGCTCAAAAACCTCTTATTAAAGTCTATGCAAATGGGGGGGGATTGTGAGTTGTCCTCAAGAGGATAAGGGCTTTAAGTCTCTTCACATAGGGGGGGAAGAAGAGTTAGGACACCCTCTCCTCACAAGGGTGGGGTGACTGAAAATGGGCTTATCTAAGAGATGGTTGATTAGGGGTGCTGAGAGTTAAGGACACCCTTTCCTCACAATTATGCAGACGCAGGGTGGCAGTACAGCCTTCTGCAGCGTGCAGCCTAGGGGTGTGCTCTACGCAATGAGCTACTAGCCATGGAGCAACCGGGGAGTTTATATAGGTGCAGGGTACAGTTGCGGTACTGAGCAAAGTATAGGGTGAAAGGGACATTGTATCATCAAAGTGTACCGATCACTGGTCTGCATGAGCCTGGGGAAAGGTATGGTGGTGGTGCAAGGCAAATGTGTGGTACGCATGCACCGGTACTTTTGGTCAGAGGTAGCATGGATGTCCACATGGGGTACGTGTGGACCATACAATGGGTGGTCGGCCTTTGTTCCTTACATGGTCATTGTACGGGTGTCCTGGTGAGTGTGTACGATTCTTTTTGGGACGGGGTCCCCAAATTTGGGACATTGGCCGATTTACGTGCACTGGAGTGCCAGGGGGCGAATTTCTTCTTTAGCAAAAATGTTTGGGATGTTCCCCTGGTCATTAGGGTGCAGACCGTCCGACAATTGGACACCTGGTTGTGCATTTATTAAGGTTTAAAGGTCATTGTTTTTTTAAACTAAAAATAACTAAAATTCATGTATAAGCTTGATCCGGTGTTTGTTTTGGATGTATTATATTAGGGTAAAATCACGTAGATTCCAAATTTGGACTTGGAATTTGAAGATTCTAAGTGAAAATGGGTTGTTTAATAAAATCATTGATTTTTACACCATAAAAACTCATAAATTCATCTATTATAGGGATATTTTTTTATTAATGATGGGCATGTTACATTGCATCTCTCCCAGAGTCGAAAGACTCTGAGAACTAGATGCACGTCCTTGCTAACATGGACATACTTCCTAAACGTAAGGGTACAATATTTGCTATGGATGGGCAAGAGATCACATCCCTCTACATGCTTAGTGCCGCGTGTAGGCCCGCCGATGCTACAAGCCAAGAACCTATGAGCATCAAAGAGGAAAGACCATAGGAAAAACATTCCCACAAAACTCATAAATCAAATGGCTTGATAGAAAAGGAGGCTTACATCTTTCCAATAGAATCAGAAGAACATTGGCTAAGATATGTGAAAGCCGTTGGTGCACATTCCTACATCTACCAAGTCTGCCAAGAGAGCTTGATGAGTTCCCTATTTCAATTAACACTATGACAAAAAAAAAACAAGAGTCAACTAATTCCCAATCCAAACCCCAAAAGCTTTGCCTCTCTACACAAAAATCAAAAAACAAAAAGTTGGCACTAGCTGAGCGGGAAGCCAAAAAAAGGAATGGATGAGGAAAGTGCTAAAACTGAGGAGACCAAAAAAGTCCCCAAACACTTCAGAGCCTACAAGGTAGGAGACCATTTTGTACAATACAAAGAGGCCCAAAAGAACCCATGATGGGAAGCCATGAACATGTTATGATGGTCTAGCCAAGGTCAAGGAAATCAACTTGGTAGGACCAGAGGAAGATCCAAAACCCATCTATATAGGGGAAGACCTCTTTGCAAAAGAAGAAAAAGACCTTATCGTCCTCCTCACAAAATTCCAAGATTGCTTTGCCTAGAAGTATATGGATATGAAGGGTGTGCCTCCTGAAGTCGTCAAGCACACCATCCCCATGGTTGAGGGAGCAAGGTCAATGAAGCAAAGAGAATGCCCTATGAATCCCAAATACTCTAAGATGGAATAGGAAGAAATTGATCAACTCATAGGTGTCGAGTTCATCTATAAGATAGAGCACACTTAAGGGGTCTCACCCATAGTGATAGTGCCTAAAAAGAATGGAAAGGCAAGAGTGTGTGTGGACCTCAAAAACGTCAATGCCACTACAATATGAGACCACTATCCATTGCCCTTCACAGAACATGTGCTCGAACAGGTCACAGGGAAGGAAGCCTATAGCTTTTTCCTTGACAAATTTTTTGGCTACAACCAAGTGATGATCGACCTAAACGGAGTATTTACAGAAATTCCTTGGTCTTCATGGATGACCTCTATATGGAAGCACATTTGTGGTGTTTGAGAAAAGTTCTAGAGAGATGTCGAATTTACAGAATCTCTCTTAAACCTCTGAAATGTCAATTTTGGCTATGGCATGGAGTAATCTAGGACACACTATCTCATAACATGGTATCTCCATAGATGATAGCAAGGTGCGACTCATTCTTGAGCTACTGCCCCCTATCAACTTTAAAGGAGTCCAACAATTCATGGGGCATGTCGATTCTTACTGGCATTTCATCTTTATGTATGCCAACATAGCTCGTCCCCTTTACGGACTCCTAGTAATTTTTGAATGGAAAGAGGAGTGCCAACAAGCATATGACACCCCAAAAAAGGCATTGGCAAAGCACTCCCATTTTGAGATCCCTTAATTGTTGGGAAATCATATTCCATGTCCATATAGATGCCTGTGCCTTCGCAATTAGGTGTGTGTTGGCTCAACCTGGTGAACACAATAGGGATTTCCCTATTAGCTTTGCCAGTCACCAATTAAACAAAGTAGAACAAAACTATACCACTACAGAAAGAGAAGGGTTGGCCATGGTCTATATAGTTAAAAAGTTTTGCCATTACCTTCTAGTGACCAAATTTGTGTTCTTTGTAGACCATCAAGCTCTCTTCTTTATATGGTAAACAAACCTTGCACCATGGACAGAATCACAAATGGCTCCTAATTTCGTTAGAATTTGATTTTATTGTCACAATATGCAAAGGCTCCCAACATGTTTTGGTTGGCTGTATGTCATGCATTTCTAACAGAGACCATTAGTGGGTATTGATGATGACTTGCTAGATGCCCCTATTCCAACTATGATTGATTCTTGAATGGAAAGATGAAGTAGCACACTTCCTAGATAATGGCCTACCCACCATTGAAGCACTAATCAAAAGGGATCAAGAAGAAACCTCATCAAGAAAGCCGCCCCCTATCAGTTGATTTGCAGGGAAACTCTACAAATAAGGAAAAGATAGAATCATGAGACACGATGTCTATGAGGAGACGAATATGTCTATATTTTGGAGCAAGTCCACCTTAGAGTTTTCAGGCAAATGCTTCGCACAGACCATTGCTCAAAAGATCCTTCTAGCAGGCCTATGGTGGCTAATCTTGTTTGGAGACACCGTGAAATACGTCAAACACTACAATGAGTGCCAACAAACAACGATTCCATACAATAAGGATAGGATGCCCTTGTACCCTATCATGTCCTTACAATCGTTTGAGAAATGGGACATTGATTTTGTAGAACCTATTAGTCTGGCCACTTGACACACCCAAGCTTGATACATCATAGCGGACTATCGCACAAAATGGGTCAAAGCTAAAGCCGATGCAAGGTCCTTTATGAGTGCATGATCACTCGCTTTGGGTGCCCCCTTAAGCTTCTTAGTGATAATGGCACCCACTTCATTGATGAGGTAATACAATTCTTACTAACAAGAATTCATGTCACACACTGTAAATCCTCACCGTATTACCCCCAAGCCAATGGCCACGTGGAAAGCATGAACAAGATTCTATTAGCTATCTTGACCAAGACTATAGAGGCGAGTCAATGATTGGGAACAGAAGTTGCTCATCGCACTGCGTATAAAGTGGTCATTAACACGACACCCTTCAGCTTAACATACGGAACTGAAGCGGTTATGCCTATGGAATTCTTGGTGCCAAGCTTAAGGGTCGTCGTACAAGAAAGGTGCATTGTGTTGTGAGCAATTGACTCTTTGAGCTTGAGAAACTCGACAAAATGCATCTAAGAGTTGTGTATGGAATGACTATTAAAAAACTAAGGTGCAAGCATTGGTTTGATGACCAACTCAAGGACAAGGAGATGAATGAGGGGGATATGTTCTTGCTCTACAACACTAAAAATCAGAAAAAAAAAATTAAATACAAAGGATTAAGACCTTTCCTAAATGACAAAAATAACCCCACAAGGTGTAGTGCGCACATTGAAACTCTTGATGGTGTTGAGATGGCCAGTTATTGCAATGGTAGCAAATTGCAGCACTACTATGGACCACTCACGCAAAACACCTTAAGGGAAATACACCTCAAAAATGAGGAGAAACATAAACATGATGAGATGAAAAAAAAAACGGCACAATGAGAAGCCAAGGAACAACAAGCAAAACTTAGAGGCCAAAAAATCGTAGTAAACATGGCCCAGGTAGTTGACCTTGGGGAAGAGGACTTGGAAGTGAAACCTGCCCGCTTGTGGTTAGGAATGACCACTTCAACAAGTTTCACACAAAAAATAGCACTTGTTGTGCTAACCAATATTTAATGTCCTATGACACTTGGCACTTCTGACCCCAGCCAATGTTACTGTCGTTGCTTCGCATTCTGTTAAGTGCTTAGGTGTTACAATTCTATTTCACATTGGAAATAACCCCTTGGAAGGCAAGTTCTATGTGATGCTTGTAGAAAGAATGCAAGAAGAGATCCTTCTAGGATGAGGATGGATGGGACACAACCAGGGTCATATTGATTGGGACACAAGGACATTTACACTACAACTAGCCTCAGGGCAAGCTGTTGTCCTTATGATAGATGAAGAGCTAGAGCCGCCAATCCCACCCCCACAAGATGACCAATCCTCTTCACCAACCACAACTACCCAACTTACTGACAAACATAGAACCATGCCACCCAAAAAGAGGCCTCTCCTTTATCAAGATAATCCATCTACTCCAAGAGCCAGTAAGTTAAACCTTGCCAACAAACTTTACTAACATTGCTAACACTATTAACACCACTATAATTGCTAACAGGTACCAGCTTGTCCCCATTCCACCCAAGAAGATCCTCGTTTCCCAAAGTTATTATAAGGGTATTGGGTATCCAAGAAGATTCTCGTTTCCCAAAGTTATTATAAGGGTGCAACCACCCTATGGATTCCCCAAAGATCCAACATTTCCCCTCAAACCTCGACAACCCCAAAGGTTTTGACACCTCATCATATTGGCCAAACCTCATATTAACCTTTGACAAGGCAGCCACAAGCTTGCAAGGTCAGGGGGAGAACCTCCGACGAAGTCCCTCACCGTAGCAAAATAGTTGTCACGCAACCCACCTTATCGTCAAACCGCAACTACTTACAGGTGGGTACCTAAAACTCTTCTCATGGCCCAAAAGTTCTATAAAGGCAATTGGTAAATCTAGCTACCAAAATTGCTGACTCGCAACATCCCTACCCCAAGCTCACTGTACCACAACATTTCCAATGGAGGCTAAAGTTAGCCCCAGTTGTTGCCACCATAGCACTCTGCAGGAAAAGGGAAAAGCAAAGATCCAAAAGAAAGCCAAGTCCATGCCACCCTCACTCCCACTATCTCCACCAGTGACATCCCATCAACCTTGGCTACCCCACTTGCTCTTATCATATGACTCCCCCGATACTTAACCTCTTGCCTCTCTAACCCCTCACCGTTAGGCAGCTCCCTCCCATGAGGCTACACACTTCACAAAGAGTTACAAACCTTGCCCACACCTAATTGGTCCTGCCTTCTCGCCATCGCCAATTGGGTAAGGAGTAGTACAACCTAATCACAGGGTGCCCAAAAAATTTAAAAAAAAATCAAAATCTCTAAGTCAAAGCGAGCCGCCATTCACTCATGAATCCATGGCCATTCACTTATGCATCCCGGTTGTTTAGTTCTCCGAATCAATGGCCGTTCACTCATGCTAAGCCATGGTCGTTCCCCTTAGCTCCAAAATTCCATGGACATTTGTCTGTAAAGCCACGGCCATCCACTCTTTCTAGGACAAGGCGGTTCACTCACGGCTGTTCACTCTCCTTAAGCCATGGCTGTTCCTCAGATGAGCCAGGTCTGCTCCTCTGTGAAGCCATGACCATTTCTTCCTTGAAAATCCATATAAGGGCCCACTCCCATTCCTTTCCCACTTTTCTTCTTGCCTCCTAGGCAAACTATTACAATTTTTTCACTCCAATTTTCACTGCTTCTTGCCTGCTTTCCCACCCACCATTATCATTGTTGAGCCCGAACACTCTAACTCCTTCTTTGAGGCCATTGGTCATACTCCATGGAAGAAGAGACAACATGCCAGATGATAGGTTTGAAGAGTATGACCAACAATGCCATCTAGTTATCCCATATGGGTGAATCCTTGATGAAGTAAGTTGATGGCCATGTTGAAGAACACACATAAGGTTAAGCACAAGCTTCTCTATTACACCAAACCTTGCTATCGAGCCATCACTGAACTTGCTGTGATCACTCGCCTCCTAGAGCAGATTTGGCTCAGCAAATCACTCACCCTACAGCCATGGGGACCTGACCTCCTCTTGTCTCTACTTTCGTGAGACATACAATGCCAACCAGGCTATAGGGTAGGTCCTAGACAACGAAGGGGCTCCCCATATCGCCCACCTAAGTCTTGACCTTGTTTTTGTGCAATGTCTTCCAGCCCCACCACCAAAGACAAAGTGGAGTGGCAAAATATTAACCGACAGGAGCTGGTCATGCCTGCTCGTGCTCTTTCTTTTCTCCTCATGAGGCTTTGGGCCAACCGCTTCGCTGCAACTTGTCGACTCTCGCCTGCATCCACCAGGGCATCACCACCAACTGGGTAGAGTATTTGCACAAAGAACTATAGGCAATCTGATCCAGCCTCTAAGGCAAGCTAGCAACGTCGTCACTGCTCACTAGGTTGCTCTACCATGCCACCGGTTGGGAGGATCTTCCACAACCTGTCCGCCTCTAGGGCAGCACCTGCATTCCCCCGCCATCCCTGAACCCCAAACTTTACCAACCTGCATCCCTCCAAGTGTCACCATCCCTATCCCCAGTCGGAGGACTCTGGAGGCCCACCGCAAAGCCGCAGAAGAAGAGGAGCTTAGACGGACTACCTGATTCCTCAAAGAGAACCTCCTCCAAACACCTAGCCCAGGAAGCCAATCCCTTCCTTCATTGCCCCCCAACTCATCCAGATTATGAAGGCCTGTCTGCATCCCCTTCTACCTCACAACTCACCCTCCGCTAGGTATATATAGGCCAAGTGCTTCAGATTCCAACAGGTATACTTCGAAGGCTTCATGTCCCCCCACAACACCCTCCCTAACTTTGCTGAAGGTTTCTCAAATGTTGGGGAGCTCCTTACATCCATGATGGAGTACATGCAACAACAACGCAAAAAGGTAAAACCGTCGCCACCCAACAGGCCATGCTCCTGGCCAGAGCTGGTTAGCTCCAAACCTAACAAGACCTCCGGTAGCCCTTCTCTCCAACACCCACCTGCAGACATCTTTGGCGAACCGCAAGCATACCCTCGAGGATGTCGTGTGGCCACCGTCACCCAGCTCTAGTAACAGCTCCATGTGGCTCGAGAAGATGCCTAATCTGCCCACCAAGCCTACCCCCTCACCGAAAAGGAAGCTCAAGGCGTGCGCTGCCAACCTTAGATCGGTGAGGATGGCTGCAATATGATCCTTGCCTCCTTCAACTCCTATAAGCAGGCGGTTGAGCAAACATTGTAACAAAAGATGCCCAGCTATTGCGGCGGGCAGCAGAGGAACGTGCGCTCCAATCCTAGCCAGCAACTACAGTGCAGACGTCGAGCAGCCTGGAGTGCAAAGTCAATACGTTGCCACCGAATTTTCCACCCTATCCACCTCACCCCAAAACCCTACCGAGCTTCTAAAACTTCATTTTATTGCGTTCTCTAGCTTAACCTTCTCCTGCTTGCACAACCTCTTCCTCGACAACCCCCTCACTGCCTCCACCCTCTCTTACCTCATCACCAAAGTCCCTGGCCCCTCTATTAACTTCCACATCACCCTCTTCTTCCAGAACCAACTTTCCTTCGTCGACCCCACCATCCTCTTCAACCTACCCATTAACCCTCTTGCCACCAACCTCCATCCTCTTCAACCTACCCATTAACCCTCTTGCCACCAACCTCATCAACGGGGCCATGCCCCTAGAGTACGTACAAGCCACATAAGCCAGACGCCTCCATTGAACTTTCAGTCCCCCAAGGCCTCTATCCATACCCTTATCCCTCTTCAAATTCTATCGCCACTCTGTGTCGATGTAGCCACTTAAGTAATGAAGAAAGACCTTATGGTACAT
This sequence comes from Cibotium barometz, assembly GCF_041138505.1. NCBI lineage: Eukaryota > Viridiplantae > Streptophyta > Polypodiopsida > Cyatheales > Cibotiaceae > Cibotium > Cibotium barometz. Next base: position 2,289,774 of record NC_141047.1, on the reverse strand, counting down.
ATCTCCTCCTCATCAAACAAATACCCACAATGACTAGGCATCAAACTTAAAAGCTTAAACATCCAATATTGGCATGAATATGCTACCTCATGATAGCAAGAAGTTGGCAAGTGAGGATGTAGCGCTTAGCCCGCCTGGTTGTAGCTATGCGCATAGCTCCCTTGTCAGCAGCGCCCAGTAGCAGCAATAGCAGGTCCATGTACGAATGCGGGAAAAGATATACAATTTATGACACGAGAAGGCAAATAAAAAAATAGCAATCATAGAGCCATGATGATAGTGCATGAGTGGGTCCCCCCTACGATCACAATGAGAAATGCTATCAAAATGATGTCGATGACGATGTGAACTTGCACCATGGTGATCAAATGAAGGATAAAAGTAGTACCCATGGTCATATGTGAACACTACCCAAAGTTCTCCAAATGTGTGAACAAGGTGTGAAAAAGATTTACAAAAAACACAAAATGTGTAAACAAGGCCCAGACAATACTCAACACAAGTCAATGTGTACTCCACATGAAAGAGCCCAAATGTGTGGACAATCACTAACACTGAAGGCATGTGAACACACCTCACCCTGCGCAACACGTGTAAATCACTTGGTGAAAAAAAAACCCACACATAGTGTGTAACCATCGCCAATAGCCAAAACAAAAGGTAGGTCAATGGCTTGCATGTAAATAAAGTAGCTAAAATAGTGTAGAAGGTCCCAAGCAATGTGAATGGTCAAAGGGTAAATGGTGCCCAAATGCTTGAAGTGGCAAGTGAAACTGTGTGGAATGAGAAGGACCAACATATGATGATGGAGTTTTTAGATGGAGAGGGTTAGAGTGGACAAGATGTGTAGTAGGAAAAAGGGAAAGAGAGTGTAGTGTGAAAAAAGGCAAGAGAATAATAAAAAATCCTAAGATCTTACTACCCATTTTTTTAACTCAAGCAAAGAAAGTTATTTTTTTCTTCTCCCTTCTCCTTAGCGGCCCACTAGCACCATAGAGTTGAAGGCTAAAAGCCCAATAAAGAGCTTTGTGATGCTCTAGATCTCCTCTAGTGTGGTTGAGAGCTGAGAGCTAAAGCTTGATGAAGCCTTTGACGTTGATAATGCTGATCCTTAGGAAAAAAAAACATTTTTTTAACTTTTTTAAATCTACACAGCTAAGCTTCCTATTGACGATGTGAGTTCTTGAAAACTTTGTGATGGCTTCTCAGGGTTTGAGAGCTTATAAGCTCTATGATGGATGAAATAACATAGAGCAAGAGAGAGTGATGGGAGCATGCTTTTTCCCCTACCCCTACCCCTGCTTTGTCTATCTAGCCCACTGGGTATGTGGAGCATCTTGCTTTACGTTGCTAGCATTTCGATAGTAGTACATTGAGTGGTATCTAGTCTGAGAAGGTGATAGATTGGGGGATAGTAGTACATTGAGTGGGATAGTAGTGCGTACATTGAGTGGGATATTACATTGAGTAGGAAGTACCCTTGTTGGACTTGTGGCTAGCAAGGCTAGTCAGATAGTGTGGAAGCTTTAGCTTATGCCATAGTCAACTAGTATTTGCTTCTATTCTCGGTCTTGTTGCTTCTATTCTCTGCAAATCTGTTGGGTCCTTATGGTTTCTATAGCTTTGATGAGTAGAAATATTGGGGTTGCTCTTTGAAAAATGCAACTACTCTAGAGAGCTTTGTCTCCTATCATTTGCACAACAAGGGTTTACCTTGCTCAGACTCTAGGCATTCATGGAGGGAACATTCCTTGCTGGTACTATTGGGCTTGGGACACAATTTGTCCATCATGGGTGCCCTACTAGAGAAACCCTTACGATCATCTTACAGATCTTCTTTGCTGTTGGTGCAAGTGCAAGAATTTTTAGCATTTTTAGATTGTTGTTCAGTTGCACTTAATTTCTTTTTTTTGCTTTGTTCAAATTGTTGTTCAGTTGCATTTACTTTTTTGCTTTGTTCAAATTGTTATTTAGTTGCATTTACTTTTCCTTTTTTGCTTTGTTCAGTTGTAACTTACTTTGGACTGATGGCAATGTGCTTTTTTTGGAATTTTTTTTACAACCCAAAAATTGTGTTGCGCTATGCTGTAGGTCACTAGTAGGGATGGATGGCCTCATGTGTTGCATCATGCGACGTGCTGCTACTACTACTCAGATAATGCCATCATAAACTTGTGCTAAGTCATGTATTGCTACACCAGATCATGCCAGATGAAGCTGTGCTACTCTCTCGAGATGAAGCTACACTACTCCTCTATTACCTTCTTCTGCTAGCCGCCATTGTTTTTACATTGTCATGCATGCTAGAGCTACCATGTTCATCTGCAAAGTCTACTACTCTAGTGAACTGTCTTGCCCCTGCACCCTTTAGCTTGAGCATAAGCTTCTAAGCTTCTTCCTTGTCCAAGAATTTTTTAATGGTAGTTTAGAGTTTGAAATCTTTCATCTCTTTGAAATTTTAAATCTATGTATGCTTTTGTGTGTTCACACTATAAACTGTGAACTTTTGTACCACACTATAAACTATAAGCTTTTGCACTTGAGAACTACAACTTTTTCCTTCAAAATTGTTACTAACAGTTGTATGTAGGTATGACCTTGAGCACTAGTTGTGTACTGGTTTGCACTAGAGGGTTGGGTTTGAATCCCAACAGGGTTGTAATTTTGCAACAACTGTAGGGTTTAGCTTTCCGTAACTCCATCTCTGCTCATTGTTTCTTAACAAGAGATCAAACTTCACCCAAATTGATCCACTGATCATATTGATTAGCATAGATCATTGTTATAAACTCTTTATTGGTCAAGAATTGTCATGATCAATTCAAACCACAAGTATTGCAATAATCTTGCATTACTTCTAACAAGATTCAATAATCTTACTTACTTGCATCAAGTTAAGCAAGAATACCATAGGTTGTGTTTATCTTGCATCAAACTTTGTAACATTTGTTTTTCAACAATTTTTCTTAAAGAAACATAATTCTTGTAAAGGAATGATCAAGATTATGAAAGTTTCAATCAAGAATCACTGACTGCTCAAGTTTACACCAATATCTGTTGATTTCTATACTTAATCTTGTAATTTTGCACACCAAGATTCTTTAAATTTGGTTCAACACAGTAAGCTTTGTATAAAACTGCAACTGAACCACAAAAATTGCACAATAAACTACTCAAATATGTAGTAATAAAAGTGTAATCTACACTAAATTTTGCATAGGATCTTCAATTTGCACTAATTCTTGATAAGAATTATACCAAAATCTCCACAACAATCTTCCATATGCTTCAAAATTGCCAAGATTCTCCAAAACTAAGCAAATATAGAAGGAAACTAAGGTTTATGAATAGATTTGATGAAAGGAAGCACTAATCAAGAGAATTTAGCAAGAAAATACTCTGAAAATGGTTGAAAACCTTAATTTAAAAATATAAAAAAATCAAGTATCTCTCTAATATGTGCAAGAATTAGGGTTTCTAAAAATAGTGATAGCTTATACTCAAAAAATGATTACCATTAGTCCCATTACTAATTTAGTCAAAATAAAATTAAAAGAAAACCTAAAAACTGCGTAAAAGCACTAATTCAAAAATAGATTAAGTACTAATCACTCCCTAATCCAAAACATCAAGATCTAAGCAAGAGCTCTGATATACCAAAGTGTAGCGGAGTGAGACTAAAGCTAAGATATGGGCTTTAATACCAAACAAATGTTATGGAGTGAGACTAAAGCTGAGATTTTGAAAAGTCACCATGGATTAACAACGAGCCATGATACCTAAGTGAGTTAACCTCTCACCACCAAGAGAACGGAATTAGGCTTCTACTATAAGCCCATGGTAGCCAAAGTCTCCAAGAACATATCAAGAGGTATCAAACATCCAAAATCATAAAAAGGGTACAAATGACAGCCTATGAGCTCTGTTATATACTTGATCCCATGACCATGGTCCTAGACGTAATCTAAAAAGTTGTTGCTTTATTATATTTATCCTAGACCCGACGAATTGTTGACATTCATTTTGTAGCCTTTTAAAATTTCAGCTACATCTCCAAACAAAGTGAGCCACCAAAACCCTGCTGCTCTAATGAAACTTTTTTTGTGATGGTTTTTGTTTTTTTGCGATGGTTTTTGTTGAGAAATGTCCTCCTTCACAGCAAAGTGGGCTTGCTTAAGGACATCAGTATATTCGAACTCTTGAGGATACCCGACGAATTGTTGACATTCATTTTGTAGCCTTTTAAAATTTCAGCTACATCTCCAAACAAAGTGAGCCACCAAAACCCTGCTGCTCTAATGAAACTTTTTTTGCGATGGTTTTTGTTTTTTTGCGATGGTTTTTGTTGAGAAATGTCCTCCTTCACAGCAAAGTGGGCTTGCTTAAGGACATCAGTATATTCGAACTCTTGAGGATAGCGCCTCATGATTCCATCTTGTCCTAACTTGTATAATTGCCTTGTAAGGGGCTACCTTTTTGATAAGGCATTGTGCTGACTATTCTTTTGATAAGACATTGATCCTTAGTCAAATGATGGGCAATCTCATTGGCCCATTTTAGAACAATGTAGAGTTTGAAAAGCGGGGCTCGTCCTCCATCATCCTGACCAGTGGTTCTCCATTGGGGATGTGTGATAATTGATCGGCACGCATGTGTTGTGAGCCCTTTTGCATGGTTACTATGAAATCAAACTCTAGTAGGATGAGGAGCCACATCAGGTGATCCTTCCCATCGCACAAGGCTTATTGACCAAGTAGAGAAGCCTCTATTGTTGATGGTTTATGAAAAATTCAAATTTGTGTGCCAAAAGATAATGGTAGACTTATTTACAGTATCATAGACCATTGAGCGTCCTTCCCTTTTTGTGGTGGTATAGTTTTTTTAATCATTATTCAACTGGTGTGGGTAACAAAGCTAATAAGAAAATCCATGTTATGCTCTTCTGGTTGTGCTGAAATGTAGTCAATTGTGAAAGCCATAATATCCCGATTGGGAGATCTTAGGATGGGTGCACTTGCTAGGGATTTTGTGAGAGCATCATACGCCTTTTGACACTCATCCATCCACTCAAAGATAACAAGTAGTCTATACAAGTGTCTTGCTATGTTGGTGCACATGATTATAAATCTTCTATAGTATACGAGCATCCCATGAAGTGTTGGACACCCTTGAAGTTAGTGGGTTGTGGAAGGTCAAGAATAAGCTTCACCTTGCTGTCATCCATGGAGATGCCATGTTAAAAAATAATGTGGCCTAGGATTATCTCACGCCTAACCCAAAAATTAGCATTTGAATGGATTAAGGGATATTCTATCTTTCCAATACCTTAGGCACACCAAAGATGTGCTTTCCATTTAGAATTGACACAAAAGGTCATCCATAAAAACCTCAAGGAACTCCCTAAGCTCTAGGCCTCCTTGCCTACTATAAGGTCCCTTTCAAGCCATGTCTGTATGTGTCTCTTTTAATATAGATTTCAATAAGGAAAGAGAGTGCACTTAGAGAAGAGTGAGACAATAAGGCTAGAAACATTAGGAAAGTGTTAGAATAAAAATATTAGCTCCAAAAATCCTAAAAGAAATAAGAAGACAAGAATAGTTTTATTGAGAGATAAGTATCTCCAAAAATAGAAATTCAAATTTAGGTGATAGGAGGTAGTATTTAGAGTACTTTGACATATTTAGAGTCCACGCAGACTAAAAATGTGGAAAAGCAATGCGTTTCTAAAGATGGCGCGTTTGTGGCTATATACAGACGTTTTTGCATATTCTACTTGCATTCGCTTGTAGATTAAATGCCTTTCTGTTCTTTTGACTGGTTATACAACCATATTCTGAGTTTTTATTAGAGAGTTATGGCCGAAACAATTTGCTCTGATTCTATCAGGGTCTCTACACAGGAAAAACTGTAAGAAGGCAGCAAGTAGCCTCAAGGTAATCCTAGAGCTTGAGATATATACATCCCTTCATTCTTATCTAATCTCTTAGAAGAGAAGTTTAGATTGCTATGGTCTTATCAGGGTCTCTACACATGAAAAACTATAAGAAGACAGCAAGTAGCCTCAAGGTAATCCTAGAGCTTGAGATGTATACATCCCTTCATTCTTATCTAATCATTTAGAAGAGAAGTTTAGATTGCTATGGTCTTTCGGAGGAAGAGACCAAAAACTCCATAGCTTTTCTTTTAAAGAAAGAATAGTATGTCGTATGTTGAGATATCGAGCTCATCTAGTGAGATGACCCGCCTGGGGAATAAGCCCCACACTTACACCACTGGCATGGTTGGTGAGATCATGGGTGATATGAGGCCAGTGGGATGACAGGCTGTATGACAGCCATTCTAGAGACTGGCATAGTTATAGCGCTAGCTCATTTAGTTGGGTTCACACTATAGAGAATCCTAGTATGTATTTGGTTGAGTACCTTTTCATATTGTGTGTACTCTTATCTTTGTATATGGTGTGTTGAGTGTTGTGTGAAGAAGAAGAAGATTTTCAGCCTCTCACCTTGTGTGTTCTCTTTTAGGGTTTTGTGAGTGTGTGTGTGCTTGCAAGAGCTCAAGCTCTCTTCTCCCCTGCATCTTTTCATGGTATCAGAGCCTGGTTCATGCTAAGGGCTGAGCTACAAGCAAGAGAAGCACAGGAAGCCGTATGAGGGTAAGAGCTTCATCTACTCTTCCCTATTTGTGTTGGCGACTACACCCTTGTCGTCGGGAGCTCTACGGGAGGCATCGGCAAATGATCTCTGATTGAGGAGCTTTCTTCGCGGGAGTAAAGCTATAGGGCAACTATCAAATCCTGTCGGACAGAATTTTTCAGGCCAAAAACGCATTTCGGGCGCGTTAGAACCTTCGTTTTTCAGAAAGCAGGCAATTTCGAGCACTGTGGGTAAGTTATCGATTCTACAGAACTCTGTTATCGATTCTACAGAACTCTGTTTTAAGAATTGCAGGATGACAGATTGGTTGTGCAGACATTGTGTGTGCTGCAAGGAGGTCAAACAATTGCCATTGGGTGTATGTATGCACATTGAGGTCACTGGTTTGTGACATTTGAGTGTAGTACAGTACCACTGTAGAAAATACAGCAGTAGTTTGTGTAGGACAAACCAGAGTGTTGTTTCTGGTAAATTTGTGTGTCTGGAAAGATATCAAATGATGGCATAAACCAAATTGTTGCTGAGAAGCTTGACAAGAACAACTTCCATGCTTGGAGGTTCAGGTTGACAAATTTCCTGATGGGAAAGGGTTACTGGGACTACATAGAAGGTGAGCATGAAGAGGCACCGGAGATACCGGAGATCAATCCGACTGCTGCAGATGTGAAAGAGTTCAAGGATTGGAACCAAGGAGCCAGAAAAGTTATAAATTGGCTCTCTATCAGTATACAGGACATCATGATTGGGCATATACAGGATGCCAAGTCCCCCAAGGAGGCATGGGACACCTTTGTAAAACTCTATGAAACGAATACTAAGGCACAAAAGATACAGTTGAAGAATGAACTTCATACTGTGGAGAAAAAGAGTATGTCTATGAATGACTGCATTGAAGATCAAGGGTATTGTGGAATGTCTATGAATAACTGCATTGAAGATCAAGGGTATTGTGGAATCCCTTGCATCTACTGGTGTTTCAGTAGATGATGAGGATGATAAGGTGGAAGTCTGTCTACGTGGTCTCGGGCCACAATACAAGGTGTTCAAGACGTCTATTCAAACTCGGGAAAACATTCCCAATTTCACAAATTTGGTGTTTATGTTGATTAAGAAGAGAAGAGCTTGAGTGAAGACCAACAGTCTTCACAAAACAAAAATAGTTCAGAGCAGCAAGCCTTCTACACAAGTTTAGGAAGAGGACGAGGTAGAGAAGGCCGTGGACGCGGCCAAGGAGGTGGCCGAATATGTAATCAAAATTATGGCCAGTAGCAGCAACAACAACAATCTCAGAATTCACAACAACAACAACACGCAGTGGAAGAGGCCAATTCAGAGGCAGGGGGAGTCAAAGAGGTCATGGAAATTGGCAAAGGCAGTATAATGATACACGTGGATGCTTTTATTGTGGTAAGCCTGGACATGTGCAGGCAGATTGTTATAGAAGAAGCAGGCTGACATGCAAAATGGAAAATTGCAGCAAAACAACTATGCATCCTTGAGCAGAAACAATGAGGATAATGAAAGTTGTTTGTTATGCAGCATGTCGTTAATGCCATATCTGAAAATGTTGAAGCAGCACATAAAGATGATGTATGGTACGTTGATTCAGGTACTTCGAACCACATGACAAGTCATGGGGAGTGGTTTAAGGAGATGAAAAACCTTGAAAGACTAGGTTTTGTGGAAACAGGGGATGACACTACTCATCCAATTGCCCATGTTGGAGATGTGCCATTGTCTATGCGGGATGGCAAAGTGACGTACCTTGCAGATATACTTCATATTCTAAACATAACAAAGATTTTGGTTTTAGTTGGCCAGATGATTAAGCAGGGTTTGCAAGTTCGGTTTAACCCTGCTGATGGTTGTTATGTTGAAGACTTTAAAGACAAGTGCAGGTTGGTTGCAAAAGGCAACAGAGTGGGCAGAATGTTTACATTGAATGTAAACATGCCTGGAGTGAGTTCTGCGATGTTTGCAAATGGTTCAGGAATTGTTGCAGACACAGACATTTGGCATAAAAGAATTGGACATATGAATGTTGTGCAGAGAATGAAGTCTATGCAAACTAAAGGAATTGTGATAGGATGCCAAAGTTTAAAGTTGAAGGTATGCAGAAAATATGTAAAGCATGCCAATTTGGAAAGCAAACAAAGCATGTATTTTCACGTGACAGAAATGTGAGCAGAAATGCACTAGATGTTGTGCATTCAGATGTATGGGGTCCTACGAAGACCATGTCCATGGGAGGCTGTAGGTATTATGTGAAATTTATTGATGACCACACAAGGAAAGTGTGGGTATACTTCATGAAGGAGAAGAGTGAGGTATTCACTCATTTTCAGAATTTCAGAGTTATGGTTGAAAAGAAAATAGGGAAACATGTAAAGTGTGGGTATACTTCATGAAGGAAAATGAGTGAGGTGTTCACTCATTTTCAGAATTTCAGAGTTATGGTTGAAAAGCAAATAGGGAAACATGTAAAGTGCCTAAGGTCAGATGGAGGGAGAGAGTACTTCTCCAATGAGTTCTCTGATTTTTTGCAGAAGAATGGTATTCAGAGATAGTTTACATGAAGATACACTCTGCAGCAAAATGGAGTTGCTGAGCAAAAAAACAGGCACATTGTTGAGATTGCATAGCATTGATGGGAGAGAAGAATATGCCGCATAGCTATTGGGCTGAGGCTATTTCTACAGCAGTTTACATCATGAACAGGACTCCAACTGTAGCCCTACATGATGTAACTCCAGAGGAAAAGCTGGATCCAAAAGCTGAAAAATGTGTGTTTATTGGGTATTCCCTTGAGCAAAAGGGATACAGGTGTTATAACCTTGCTACATGTGAGCTGAGGGTAAGCAGGGATGTTGTTTTTTATGAGATGAGTAGTTGGTATGCTGCTGAAAAAGAAGCTGTTGGGGCTAATGTGAGTGGAAATGTGGTTGCACAGAATGCAAGTCAGCAATCACAGTCTTTGAGTCCTCATCTAGTGGTTCAGTTGATAGACCATGGAGTGGCAGGCTGCGTCATAATACCAGTCCTGCAAATGTGATTAGTACATCACATAAAGGCAAAGAGAAAGTGGTTGAGCCCCTTAGTATGCCTGACATTTCTGCAGGGCATTCTCATGTTGATGGAGAGTCTAGTGGCTCAGAGATGAGCCTTGATGAGGATCTTGGGATACCATCTATGAGAACACCTGGTGTAAAGAAGGCTATGGAAGCCATGAATGCAAAGTTGTGAAGATCTGGGAGAGTGAAGAATCCCGTGCAAAGGTATACCTATGATGGTTATGTGGCAGATCACTATGCATACATGGCAAAAGTTGTGCAAGTTGTAGATCCCACATGCATTGATGAGGCTGTTTTGGAAATGTGTGTTGGGAGAAAGCTATGGATGAGGAGATGGATGCACTATATGGAAATGAGACTTGGGATTTAGTGCAATTGCCTGAAGGCAAGAAAGCCACTGGATGCAAGTGGGTGTACAAAGTAAAACATAACAGTGATGGAAGCATAAGCAGGTACAAGGCTAGATTGGTAGCCAAAGGATATGCACAGACATATGGCATTGATTATGAGGAAACTTTCAGCCCATTGCCAAGATGGCAATAGTGAGAGTTGTGATAGCAGTGGCTGCGTCAAAGCAATGGTCTTTACATCAAATGGATGTAAAGAATGCATTAAAGTGTTACTTTCATCAAAATGGATTTTATCCATAAATAGATGCATAAAAGATTTTTTTTTTATTCTAAAAGTGTTACTTTCATCAAAATGGATTTTTATGCATAGATAGATGCATAAAAGAATATTTTTATTATAAAAGTGTTACTTTCATTAAAATGGATTTTTATGCATAAAATGATGCATAAAAGAAATTTTTTTATTGTAAAAGTGTTACTTTCACTAATATTGATTTTTATGCATAAAATGATGCATAAAAGAATTTTTTTATTACAAAAGTGTTGCTTTCACCAATATTGATTTTTATGCATAAAATGATGCATAAAAGAATTTTTTTATCAAAATACAAGTTCGCTTTAATCTTATGTTTAAATCCCATGAATATTAGAAAAATGAATAAGTAAATACTCAGTGAAGGAAAATTATACCGTTTTATATTCTCTAGGATGGTAATGAGAAAATTTAAAAAATCTATCGAAGTCAGAATTTTAGATAAATGCCTAATTTATTCCTCATAGGAATTCGTGTTTAGTTTTGAATTCAGTAAAGTAGTAATTGAAATATTACCTTCGAGAAAGATAGTTCAGGGAGAACCTTTCCAGACTCAAACCTTGAATCAGACTATGACCAAGACGTAACTCCTTTATCAGTTTCAAGAAATGATGATGTGACCAGTTCAATAATATCTACACTCAAATCACCCACCGAATCTGAAACTAAGTTGAGACCTTTGACTTTGATCTGAGGATCAAGATTACTGAATTCGAAGAATTCTATTTGGGAATCCAGACCTGTGATATAGAAGTCTTGGGATACGAAATTAAGATATACTCATTGTATTCAAAAGAAAATCAAAATTGAAAACTTGCATAGAAACCCTGTTTTCTTAAAGGACTGTCTTATGCCAGAATGTTGGAGGGAGCATTTGGTATATGTGTGTTCTAAGGAAAGTTCGGTTGCAACAACTGGCGCGGGGAGTGTTCAAAGGACGGCTCACATGGAAAAGCCAAGTCTTGACCAGCCTGGGTATGGTGTAAAATGGTGTGCTTCCGGTACGATGGGCGAGGGCCGACGAAGCGGTCCCTGAGTGAAGTGCCAGGACACCTAAGGAGGATCCTGGAGGGTTCTGACCAGGCGATGCACGGGCTCGCATTGCGTAGGACACCCATGCGTATGTCGTGGAAGATGTATATATGGATGATTTGACGAGAAAATTATTGTAATCGGTTACTAGATCTCGTTGCTGACCGGGCTGGTCTTAACAGAGGGTCTAGAGTGATTCTCTTTTGTGAGAAACAAGCATTGAATGGAAATTTTGAGTTATGATATCTATAACCAGTAATTGTTTGTCAATGGATTATTTTATAAATTAAAGTTTAAAGAGGAGTGTGTGAGTATCTGTATTCTAAAGCAAAAGTTAAGAAAGGCTTTCAATTATGGGTGGGTGAGTACTTATCTAGTTCTACTATTCCACTGGTTGGGTGGTGGCTAACCCATGGGCCGGATGGGGTTAGGCTGGACTCAGTAGAGTTTTAACTAATAAAATTGATTAATAGGATTACGCTTAGAACCCGAGTAGTTAATTAAGCCTAAAGACTTCTCTAATGAAATGATCAACGGCTGTGCCTGATTCAATTAGGAAAAAAGCGTTGATTCATTCAAGTTAAGTTTATAATAGATTCCCTTCTATCCGATTTAATCAGATGAAGGTTAGTTTAGTATCTTGACCTTGATAGAAAAATTCGTTAAGAAAAAAAAATGGTGGAATCGTCCCCGCTTTTCGGGCATGGGAAATTTTCCTGGTTTCGGTTTTTGGAATGACCACCAGCTTAGTCTCGTGCACCCGGACATTCGAGGGCGAGGCCCCAAATAAGAAACCCTGCCTCGTGCAAGAGGAATCTACTTCCACTGCTACCATCCCGGGAATCCGGTGCGCAAAGGGGGCAATGGGATCTCACAGAGATAGGCTTACAGCCTGTCATACCATACTTGGACAACATGTCCAAGCCATACTATCTCTGCAATAATCCAATACCATGTGGTGACCTAATCACCTCAATGCCCAAGAAATATCTGAGCTCCCCCAGATCCTTCATCTCAAACTTCTGTCTAAGCAAGATCTTTACATCAAAGATCTCTGCATCATGGTCCCCCGTAATGATCAAGTCATCTACATAGATGACAACAAGCACAACCCCTCTATCACTGTGTCTCACATACAGCGAGAAATCTGCATTGGCTACATGAAAGCCAATAGTGACAAGATATTCAGAAATCTTGTCAGACCATGCTCTTGGTGCTTGTTTTAAGCCATACAAGGCTTTCTTCAACCTGCAAACATGCTCGGGGTGACTCACATCCTCTTAACTAGGTGGCTGCAACATATACACCTCTTCCTGCAAATCCCCATGCAAGAATGCAATCTTTACATCCATTTGATGTAAAGAATCCCCATGCAAGAATGCATTCTTGCAAATCCCCATGCAAGAACCATAAAAATGCTCTAAAATTTTCTAATTAATTAGAAAAAAAAATTAAAATTTAGGAAATTTAGGAAATTCATTGTACCAAGAATATCCACAGTAAAATGTGTGGTATTTTGGTAAAAATTTCATAAATGCCTATTTTAAACCAAAAAAATAGAAAAAATAGCACTCACGGAATTCACCCGCAACATCGATTCATCCATTGAATAGAAGAAACATGCGTTCCAATTGCCATATCAATGATCACCAAAATAAATCAACAAAATGATATTTTTATTTAGTAAATATTAAAATTTACTTAAAAAAATACTAAAATTTAGAATAAGAGAGAAAAAACAACAACAATTAACTAGAGATTGCTCTGATACCACTGCTAAAACCCTAAGATCTCTCTAGTTAATAACCATTCATAAATATGCATGAACCAGGCATAAACTCATCCACCCATCCCCGAGCCCAAGGGTGCACACATAAATACAATGAAGTATCACATACCTTACCTTGGTGTCCCATACCACCAAGAGATATGACATCATTCTAGCAGCACATAGCTCTAGTGTGAAACTGTGCCTTCTAAGAGGCGTTCACACTGGTGGGAGAGAGAAATAGAAGGAAATTCTGAATTTTGAGAGAAGAAAAGAATTTTATGCACATGGGAGAGAACCCAATGCATCGATTGGCTTCCCCACACTGCATTTCAGCAAAAATTTGGCAAAAAATTGATAGCATCTCTGCGGAAAACCTGTCAAAATGCATTAAAATATATATTTTATCATAAAAATGAACTAAAAATTTCTAAATAATTAGGAATAATTTTCAAAATTATAGAAATTTAGGAAATTCATTGTATCAAGAATATCCACAATAAAATGTGTGGTATTTTGGTAAAAATTCTATAAATACTTATTTTAAACAAAAAAGAAAAAAGAAAAAAGAAAAAATAGCATTGAACTCACGAAATTTCCTCGTAACGTCGATTCATCCATTGAATAGAAGAAACACACATTCCAACTACCATATCAATGATCCACATGTGTAATCACCAAAATAAATCAATAAAATAATATTTTTATTTAGTAAATATTAAAATTTACTTTAAAAAATGCTAAAAATTAGAATAAGAAAGAAAAAACAACAGCAGTTAACTAGAGATTGCTCTTATACCACTGCTAAAACTGTAAGATCTCTCTAGTTAATAACCATGCATAAACATGCATGAACCAGGCATAAACTTATCCACCCAACCAACCCCGAGCCCAAGGGTGCACACATAAATACAATGAAGTACCACATACCTTACCTTGATGTCCCATACCACCAAGAGATATGACATCATTCTAGCAGCACATAGCTCTAGTGTGAAATGACAAGAGAGTAGATACAATCCTCTACCCGCCAAGAGAACATCCCTTGAGTGTGCCCCATGCTCTTATTATATAGGAGGGCCCTCAAGTGACTCTTGACTCTCCATTTCCCATGTGTGACCCTTGGATGTCTGACCCTAACCTCAACCGTTAAGTTTAGCCCTAACCCATGCTCCACTAGAGCTTGTTCCCATGCTCACAGCCTCCTAGTTTATGCACATATAATGTGCACATAACAAGATCTAAGACAAATAGTAAGATTCAACAAGTAGTCCTTGTTTTCTGTGTTTAATGCTGCCTAATTGTTTTGTGCTCTATAGCTAAGCATTAAAATTTTCTTGCAGCTTTATATCTGTCGAATGAGGAGTGGCAGAATGTAGAGTGCATCAGTGGAAGATGACACTTACGCTTCATGGTAGGCCATTACAAAGATCTGGGCATGGTCCAAATCTACGTGCCTAAACCATGGAGGATAGATATCTATGTAGGAAACTTCCTCTGAAACCAGAAGCGGAGATATAAGAGAATCTAATATATATATCCTGCACTGAGCATCCCCTGGCAGATTTGATAAAACCAGATTACACACAGATAATTAACATCGTATTACTTTGAGAAAGAATAACACTTTAAATTAAATTTTAGGGCATGGAACATAACAAACCTTAAAATAGCTTGCATAACTCTATCGTTGACCTCCTTATGCATAACACCTCAATCTCTTCCACCTCAAAAGGGAAGTATTGAAGAGTGTCTTGCACTTGGCAACCTCACAACAAAGGAGGGGGGAAAATAACTCAAGCCTAGACATTAGAACTATGCAATTCTTTAAATTTAGATTTTCTACTTGCTCTTTCAATTCTCTCCATATTAGCCTCCCTATCTTTGACTTCTTCATTAGTCTTTTATACATTTTGTTGTGTCACGCGAATGACTATCCTTAGTCTCTCCAGTGACAATACTATGTGCTTTCCTCAGCGGGGGGATCTCCAGGATATCTTTCATCCTTGTGTGAGTGAGGCTCACTGGCTCTAGGGTCTTATCATATCTCAACCTTAGAAGCCGTGAGCGAGTACATGTCCTTTGACATTACTGTTACACATAGTGTGCATGGGTAGCTAGAACGTAGCTATCTTGGAAATGCTCAATGAGCCAATCCTCGGCAGCCTCATGCAAGCTCCCCAATGCCGAGGTTTGCCAACACACATCATATCAGTTCCTTTCACAAATAGATCTGACAAGGCGCTAGAATGGGAGCTTCGAAATGGCACACTGCATGTGCCTCTGCACCTTTCGCAGCTTACAGAAGACGGAGCTCGGCTGCTTGTACCTTCAAGTCCTCATTGAGCGAAGGCTAGAAATATTCTTTCCTAGTCCATCTTTATGAGAATTCTGTCCTATTTGGGATCCTTAGACGAGGAGACCCTCGCTGTCTTCTTTGTATGCGCCATCTATAAAAGATTTAGACGGATGGCTCAAATGACTAAGCAAGAAATTTTTTGGATAAACATCACTACAACGCAATATGTAGAAAACGAACATACATGTTGCATTGTATTGAATTTGTGTTAAAGGAAATTCCAACATATAAAATCGGCTCAAAGGAATAATAAGGATAGATTTTGAACAAAACTCACTACAACGCGATAAGAGGACTTCTGACACACTGAATACCCCATATCGCATGTTGTACTACCATTCACAATTAAAGGAACTCCAACATGCAAAATATACTTTAAGGACCACTAAGGATAATTTTTGAACAAAACTCACTACAACGCAATAAGAGGACTTTAAGCACATTGGATCCCCCATATCGCGTTGTACTTCATTAACAATGAAAGGACCTCCAACACGTAAAAAAGGCTTAAAGGACCACGAAGGATAATTTTTCAACAAAACTCACTACAATGCGATAAGAGGACTTCAAACATGCTGAATCCCCCATATCACGTTGTACTGCATTAACAACAATCAAAGGAACTCCAACATGCAAAATAGGCTTAAAGGACCACTAAGGAATTTTTTTTAAACAAAACTCACTACAACATGATAAGAGGACTTCAAACACACTGAATCCCCCATATCATGTTGTACTGTGTTCACAATCAAAGGAACTCCGACATGCAATAAGGGTCAAGTGACAAACAATGAAAAAATATTCGATAAAATTTACTACAATGCGATAAGAGAACATCCAACACGTAGAATGTTCCATATGCATTGTATTGAATCAACAACGAAGTGAACTCAAACACGGAAAATTGGCCCAAATACAATGCGATATGCAAACAAACAACATATTCAAACCAGTAAATTGCGTTGTGTTGCATTCAAAATCAAAGAAAAAAAACAACATATTTGGATTCAATGCACTACAACGCGATGGAGTTCCAACAAATTGAAACCCCCATATCGCATTGTATTGACTTCATAATGAAGGAAACTTGCTCGGGAGTCCATATAGAAAAGGAAGTAGAAGACATGGTGCAAGTTAATAAACATTGTATTGAGAAATGGACACTTACTTGTCAACAGGATGTCGTCCACGAAGGGATGAAATGGTGTAGATGACGAAGAGCAGATCACGGCGACGAAGATCGATCAAAAGATGCTGATGTTGACGCAGAGCTTGATGCTTAATTCAATGATTTAGGGTTTAACAGGAGTCCCACCTTCAGTAGAAGTAACATTGCATGATGACATTGGCGTTAAGTACACGTGGCAGGCAACGATGATGATTGAATGCATGAGTGACACATGTCTATCACTTGTTTGAATGAACGTGGACAACCACCAATGAAATCCTACCACATGTAGAGACCATCGAGTAATGCACGCACTCCCACAAGCATTATTTATAGCATGAGTTTCAAGCACACTTGGCTTTTTTTTTTGTGCAACTATTTTCTCGCTCTTGCTTGCTCGTCTCCGAACTTGACTTGAGAGAGTGTTCTTTTTCTGACGTGACCATTTTGCTTGTCGACTTGCTCTACAGCCACCATGGTACATATGGATGGTGGCAATTTTCTTCTTGTGTTGTGCAGCTTGGATGACAAATTTGAGAAAACCTTTTGATCGTTTCATAAGAGGAAAGGCATCAGCTAGTTCCTTTTTTGCTGCTAAAAGGACATCTTCCATATTAGACATAATAGGAAAATCGAGGCAAATCATCAACATAAACTGCTAAAACCAAGAAAGTAGTAGAGGTATAATAGGTATAGATGGTCAGAACAGTTTGAAGACGAGTGTAGCCATAAGCTATGAGAAACCTGTGAAGCTTGAGATACCATTCACGAGGGCTTTTCTTTAGGCCATAGATGGCTTTTTGAAGCCAACAAACATGTTAAGGATAATTCGGATCTTAATAGTGGGGAGCTTATTGCATGTAGAGGTCTTCACTTAAATTATCATGTACAAATGCTATTTTTATGTCAAGGTGATGTAAATGAAAATTGTTATGAGAAGCAAGAGCTACAATTACCTGAAATCATGGCATGCTCTGGATCAGAGAGAAAGTCTCAAAGCAGTCAAGACCAAGTTGTAGAAAGAATCCATGAGCTACCAAAACAGGCTTTGTATCTATCCTCCTCTGAGCCATCAACTTTGAGTTTGTAGTAAAGTATCCACTTACAAGAGATGGGTTTGTGACCAGATACAAGTGTCCATGTATGATTGGCATGTAGGGATGCCATTTCATAATCTCGGGGAGTTCACTATATGTAAACCCTCTATATCACGTGCATTCAAGGCCTACTTTAAAACCCCTTATCTATGAGTTTTTCATGAATAAAACACACCCTTTTTCTATTCAACCTGTGAATACCCCTTTAAATGGTACCCTTCTATATAAAAACAATATGTTAAAAAAGGATTTTGAAAATCCCTTCTGTTGAACCCAACATGCTATGCTTACATATTTATGGGGTAACCCCCCTAAGTTCATAATCCATGGAAACATGCCAAAGGTGAGCTTTAGGGCTTGAGAGAGCCTTGTTGATGGAGACACCACCACTATTGAAGAAAAGACAATCTAGTTTCAATGGAGGGTTGCAAGTGGTGACATCTAGATGAGCATGGATGTCTGCCAAAGAGTGCATGCAGTGTAGAGGAGAGAAAGGAGAGCTAGAATGTGTTGGAGTAGAGTAAAGATGATTCTTGTAGGCTTGTTGGAGGGAGCACATATTTGGGGTTTCATGAGAAGATGGTTCTAAAGATTTCAGCACAGGAAGAGGAAGGAGAGACAAAGTAGTATGGGTTGGGGTATGAGAAGATTGGTTTGACAAAGAAGTAGTTGGTGAAGAGGTTGTAGAAGGTGAGATCTTGGTAAAAGAAGTGGGTTCCCATGTTTGGATGGGTGCTTTAGATGCAGACAGGTTAATGGAAGAAGATGAGTTGTCATAGCTTGTTGAAAATGAACTTTGGGTGAAGAGAAACCTGCGAACATTAGAGGATCATAGAGACGATATGCTTTGTGACCAAACCATTCTTCATAACTAACAAATATAGTAGAAATAGCTTTGGAGTCAATCTTACCTATGGAAACTTTATAAGAGCCTCACATCCAAAGATGCAAGTGTGAAATAAATATGATGTATGCCTATTAACCCTAGAATTGGGTTAACACACCGCAACTGTCTCGTGAGAGGATCTTTCTAATGGCTGAGCTCATAACCCTTGAGGTCTTCAAGCTCTACAACTCCTCGAGAACCAATTCCATCGCACCTGTGAGCATTGTCACACCGCTGTGTTGCACTACAGGTCCTCGTCCTCCTCTCACCTCACTTCACTCACACACACTCACTAGCATGCATTAGGGAGAGCGATTAGCAAGAGCAAGACTCAATTGCACAATGGGAGAGTATGTTGTATTATGAGAGATATTCACTTATATACATGGCCATAAGTGTTCACACTCACTTAAACTGTGGTTGACCGGGTACTTTTTAGGCTCATAAGAGGCCTAATGCTATTACAATGACTACTTTTTAGGCTCATAAGAGGCCTAATGCTATTACAATGACTACTTTCATAATATTTCCATGAAGTACATCACTTAGGACTTCATCGTTACTTGCTACCACATGCACTTGAATCGAGAATCGCCATAAATACTCCGTCACACCATTACGAGTGCCCATCCAAGCTGTAGCTTTGGACACTATTGCTTTATATCTTGAATGTATGACCCTTTGGTGTATCTATTATGACTCCTTGATGTAAGATATTGGTGGTAGAACTTGTTAGCCCTAGAATTGGGTTAACATCCCCCCCTTCTTGATGGCGATCGCGTCCTCGTGATTGTGTTGAAGACCTTTGTGTGGGGACAATGGACAAGCTTTGTCGATGGCTTTGAAGTTGATTGACACTCAATGGTCTTTCTCCATCTGAAAGGAATAAGAAAATCTAGTTAGTGAATGAAAAGGTTACTGGTTTATTGAGAATTTCTAACGAAGTGGGGAGTGGGATTTTTGGCGAATGATTGCATATTTATGTGAGTATGTTTTTTTTGGCTTTTTGCTCACTTTGTTTTTGGCAATCATAAGTAATGTTACATGTGACGTGTTAGTGGGGGAATGCTAAGAGATGTTAAATGAGAGAGAAGAGAGGGAAGGATCCGGAGGAATGTAGAGTTAATCATCAGAATGAGATGGTGATTCTCAGTTCCTCATTTGATTCATTGAAGCGACATTCATTATTTGAAGAAATTGGCCTTCGATGACGTCCCTTTGTGTGTCAGGATTCTTGTCAAATATTGTCGAGTGGGACTGTTCCTGCTTTCTTTTGTCCATGTGCTTTTTATTTTTTTTATGTATATTTAAGAGCTCTTATGAAGAAAATATACATGGAGTACAAGAATTAAGTCATATAGACTCTTATTGAACTGCTCTATGTTGAAGTAGTCACTTGTTGGTGAGGATTGAAAGAATTACATCGACTTGCGAGGCTAATATAGATATCTTCACTATGGATTGAAGATCATTGATTTGTGAAGATGGTGGCATCGTTTGGAGAGGTTTATAATTTGAAGGAAAATTCCAGGCGATGGGTTGTACCATCATTGACCAGGCTTTTGCCCACCATGGCCCCCCATCCAAGATGTAATTGGAAGTTGTCGATGGTGAGGCTTTGGTGCAAATGTTCTCTAGTGTATGAGTATAGATATATACTCATGGAGAAGTTTGCTACATTAATTTAGCCATAAGAATAGGAAGCAATAAGCTTAACAAATATATAATGGCCATTGAAGATCGTTGGGAAAGTGTTAGTGCGTGAGATGACTTAATCTATGATGTGGATTAAATGATGAAAGTGCAGGTTCTTAAGCCGTGAGACTATAATTTGTGAGAAACCTGAACTTGTGAGATTGCAAGTTTTTTTGGCCGTGAAGGGATATTCCGTGAAATGGTCTAATCTCGTGAGATTGTAGGTTTTTGGCTACTACTGTAAAGGGATATTTCGTGAAATGGTCTAATCCCATGAGATTGCAAGTTTTTGGCTGTGAAGGAATATTTCGTGAAATGGTCTAATCCTGTGAGATTGCAGGTTTTTGGCCATGAAGGGATATTCCGTGAAATGGCCTAAACCCGTGAAAGTTAATCCCGTGAAATGGTGTTTTCGTGAAATTGCAGGCCGTGAACCGGAATTCCATTTGAGAGAGGCTTTTTTGGACGGTGTTGTGGACTACTTTTCTTTTTCTTTGGCCTTTAAGTACTACGTTAAGGAAGAGGCTTTGATTGTCGAGGCACCCAAATTCGATTGGCACCTTCATAGTAGCCTTGAGCTATAAGTAGCTACTTCTCCACCCACATCTTGATACTATTAAGATACCTTGATTGCGGTTGTCTTGGTGGAGTTTTCTTTTGGGTTGATGTGGAAGGTTTGGGGTCTTCCTTGACTTTGGTTGGCACAGAGGCTACAAGTTTGAGACTCATGGGCATTGTTAACGATGATGAGGCTAGAGTCTCTTGTGGAGTGGCTATCGAGATGACGAGGCCTTCGAGCATGTGGTTGTCTCCTTTGGTGAGGTTTGTCAAGATGAAGAGGCATAGGCTCCAGGGCTTTTCTTTTGAGTTCCTTGTTAGAGATATATGGTTGCGTGGGGGAAACTTTTTCAGGAAGGGCTGTTGATTGTTGCGAGGTTTTGGCATTACAAGTTCGATGTGGCATGTGAGGCATGTGTTCTAAATAGCATATGTTATAACACTTTATGCAAAAATATCAAAAATTTGTTTTGCACATACATGCAACCAAGTAATCATTCAGAGTACACTACGTGAGCTTCTCCTCAACCATAGGACACATCCAATTGAGAACATTTGGTATGGTTTAAGGGACCTCCAATGTTGTGCTAAAATTTTGCATACCCATTCGAGGGCACACTCCATAACTTTTTAATTGGTTTATTAAAAACCTAAACGGATTGAAAAAATAGAATCCACACTAGTGGGACTAGTGCATGGTGGTCTTAAAACACTGATAGTTGGTGATATTGGTATCTTGATTCACCCTGGAATGGAAGAAATTGAAAATGTTCAATTTTTGCATGTGCAAAGATCTTTTAATAAATCCAATACTATTTACAATTTTTCATTGCTTCTTTTTCCCTACAGTTCCTTGATATATGACTCATAAGCATGTCAAGGGTCATTGCATTTCACATTGCACACCATCAAATCCGATAGCGTTCCTTCTGGCCTATTGGTGTTTTGAAGTATTTTAGGCCACATTCCACTTGCTTGGGGGTAAGATTTTGCTGACGTGTATCGTCGGAGGGGGGAAACCACAACAGGTGAAAATTTTAATACCCCGTGGACTTTCGAATTTTCAAGCCTCCCACTCTGGTGAATGTTTTGAATAAAGTACATAACTTGCCACACGCTGTGTCAGAACCTGCTGCCTCCTACGTTGCAAGGTATTGTGTTCGTTTTCTTTGTCTTCTTTTCTTTGCTCTGTAAGACGTCTTCTTTTCTTTACTCACCTCACCAGCTAGCTGGTCTTTGTCTAATCGTCTCCATGGAAATGACAAGATGCAACTCGTCCCCCGCCCTACAAGCTGCACGATTTGGTGTGGCATTGTCTTCTTTACCCTGGTAAGTTGTCTGCTTTGCTTTGCTCACCTGATGAGCTCGATGGTCTCTATCTGATCGCTTTGCTTTGCTGGCCTCACCAGCTCTCGGTGGTCTCTGTCTTCTTTGCTTTGCTAGATGATCTCTGTTTGGTTATCTCCATGGCAATGATAATATGCAGCTCTTCTTCATGGCTTGCAAGAGAACCAGACAAAGGTGGCGAGATAGGAACGCTGAAAATCTTGGTCAAGGCACAAGGAGCAAATTGCAGGATGAGGAAAGAAATAGCACGGATGAGGATACAAGCTCAAAGCGGCAAAACGGAAGACACTTTTGCAACATATGCGGAGGGAGAAACAACGAGAAGATGTAAGACTCCTTGCAAAGTAGCAGCGGGAAGCGGTTGCAAATGGACGCATTCAAACATTGCCATCGGAGCGAAGAACAGGAGCTGTCAGGGAATCGAACCTGTCTCACCACAATATTGGGCAGTCTCATTGTGTCGTTCACTATGGTTGCTCGTTGCCTCTTCTGCATCCTTCCTGGCGTTGAAATTATTTTACAGGTCTTGCATCAGTAGCCTGGTTTCTGCATTCTCCTTTCTCAGTTTCCCTATCATATCATCTTTCTCAATGTTCAATGCGTTCTACATGCTACATAGCCGTTTGTAGAGGAGCTCCTTTTCGGGGTTGTCTAATTTGCAAGTGTCTGCTTTGTCCTTTCTAGCTCTTCCTCTTCATCGTCCCCATCCATTCGAATATCTCGAAGCTGATGATTCAGCTCCTCGATGTGCTTCTTTGCTTCTTCTCTTTTCTGTTTTTCTATCTCTGCCAATCTTTCAACGGCCTCAGCTTGCTCTCGTGCTTATAAAGCCTTTGCTTTTGCCTCCTCTACCCTCGCTTCTGCACCCTTCCTGAGGGTTCTCTCATGTTGGTTGCATATGCTGCATCGGTGGCTTTCATGTTCAAAGTTTTGATCTGCTTCTCGACTTGCTCAACGTATTTTTTGAGGTTATTCCCCATCAAGTACATTCCAACACTCATTGCTTGAGCTGACAATTGGGATTTGACATTCAAGAAATTGTGCAAGTTAAGTAGCACGCTCTTAGAGATCGCCTTCTAGAAAGAGATCGGATGTTTATTCACTATCTCTACTACTACTTGAACATGCCAGAATCTCACTGTTCCCCTCGTATCAAGAAAGAACTGCCTTATCATTTTCAACTCTTTCTGATAATCATCAAGCAAGCTCAAAACCTTGATTCCACCATCTGCACTAATCTGAGCGTCAGGGAATAAATCTAAAACATCCTTTTTCTTCCACTTCTTCTCCAAGAATTGTGCTTGCAAGTCGCCTCCCCATGACTTTTAGCGCCTTTTCAATCAATCCTTCATCGATGTTGATCTTGTTACCTTTACAAATGATGACTCCATCCTTCGTGTCCATTGAATCTATCAACTTGGTGAAGTTGACAGAGATCTCTGAGGAGGAGCTCCCGTAACTCACGATATCAAGACCAGGGGGGAGATCGTGTGAGAAGCTCTCGGATTGTGAAGACGAGTTTTGAAGGCTATGTGAGGAGCTCTCGGCCTGTGCAGAGGGGTTCTAAAGGTTGTGTAAGGAGCTCTCGCCATGTGTAGAGGGGACTGGCACATTTTGGAGCTCACAGTGCGTCCGGGGGGATCCATTGTGAGAGGGGATAGAAGTTGCAAGAAGAGTGCAAGGGAGTGTGAGAGGGGATAGTTGCAAGAAGAGTGCAAGGAAGCAAGGAAATGGAAGAGTGGAGGCTTAAGTAGAGTGGGGAAGGTAATTAGGCCTTAGCCAGCCACCACGGTGGCATATTAAGGACAAGCCCATTGAATATAATTCACCTTGATTGAAGGTGGCTCATGATTATTTGGACATCTTCCCCCACCGAGCTTCTAATTACCAACCACTGGGCTTGCATGCGATTGAGTGGCGGGTCAGATTTTGATTGATTGAAGGAAGACCACCACTGGGCTTGCATGCGATTAAGTTTAGTGCAGTAAATGACCAGTCACTCAGATTATTCACACCACCATCAGGATTCCAATAGGATTTGGATCAAAGGTGCAGTCGGGTGCAGTCGGCTACATGAGTATTTGGATTTCATTAAGATTAGAGTGCTATTAATTACCAAATACCAGTCATGATCATTTGGAGGGCACCATAGAGTTGATTGAGTCACCGCGCACTGGCATGTGAAATTAAATAGCGGCTCAGATTTTGAGTGATTGAAGGAAGACCACTGGACTTAAGTGCCACCTCGGTGGCATTTGAGACTTAATTACAAGGCATGTGGCCTGGATTTTGATTGATTTCATTAAAATTAGAGTGCCATTAATTACCAATCATGATCATTTGGTAGAGTCGATTTAGTCACTACGCTGGCATGTGAAATTAAGTGGCGGCGTCGATTCAGTCACTGCGCTGGCATGTGAAATTAAGTGGTGGATTGGATTTTGATTGATTGAAGGAAGACCACCACCGACGGTCTTGCCTATTCAGTGCAGTAAATGACAAGTCGCTTATATTATTCAGACCACCACTGGGATTCCACTAGGATTTGCATCAAAGGTGCAGTAAATTTTCAGTCGGCTACATGAGTATTTTGGACATTTGCCATCCTATCGAGCTTGCATGATTATTCGGACCACCAGTTTCCATGAGATTAAGTAGAGTACACAACCAGCCCGGTGGAACTAGTATTATTTAAGAGACTCCTACTTGGCTATTTCACGATACTGCATCACTTACTTTGTGCTACCTCTGCTCTTCATTCTCCTCTACTTTGCTTCATTGCTCATCCTCTCCCTCCATCTCCATGCACCCATCCGCTCCCTCCATCTCCATGCACCCATCCGCTCCCTCCATTGCCACACCCGCTCCCTCCACTCCCTCCAATGCCACACCCTTTCCCTTCAATGACACCATCGTCATGCCTTTTAACTCCACCCCAATGCCTCCTTGTATCACTCTGCCTCCTACTCCTTGTATCAACGTCATCCCCATTTTGTCATCTTCCGCCTACAAGGTGGCCATTTTGCATTCAAACCGGTTCTTGCTAAATTCACTTGTGCACCATCTTTGGAATCTCGGTCAGCTCCCCACCACAGGACTCTACATCGCCCATTGATGGTAGATTCATGAAGCAGGCCTCTATTGTGTCGTCCTGTATGGATGCCCTGTGCATGTTGATGAAGGGATAGCAAGATTCATGGAGGAGTGGTCTCGTCTCACATCATGAGACTGTATTGTACATCCATTTTTGTGTACAAATACATTTTATGCTCGTCTCACATCATGAGACTGCATCGTAAATCCTTCTCTGTAAATCCTTTTTGATGTACAAACACAAGGCCAATTTTTTCGATTGTGCTAACTACAATATAAAAAGGACAGCATTTTATTGCATCTTTTGTTTCATGCCTGTAATCTCGTAAATTGTTCACTTTAAATGAATCTCTCAAATTGTTAACTTCTGATGAATCTATATCTTTTGTTTCATACATGTCCACATGTGCGAGAGATAGTATAGTGTTGGCCATCGCGCAGGCGATTGAAGGAGCTAGGATTTACTTGACCCTATGTAATGCCACCATGCTGGTGAATCATGCGACCATGTGCAGTTTTTAAAGAATTGAATTTGATTAATTTAGGAGTGCAGTATCACAATTGATTGATTGGAAGGTGTTGTGGAGGTGGCTCAAAAGAGGGCTCCATCTTTGTTTGATTCAATTTTGATTAAAGAAGATACCTTCGCTGAAAATTGTTTTTTTTTCCCGCAGCAAAACACAAAAGCTTATTTATGAGAAGAGAAGTTGAAGTTTGTTTCTAAACAAATGTAGAACAACAAATTGAGCACAAATTTATAAGTACAATGGCAGGAGAGATGGAGATATGCGGAACCATGCAGTGGTTAAAACACTACTTGAAAATATCACCAGTGCCCATGGTTGGAATACCAGTGTGATTCATTCTTTAAAATAGACCCAGCGTCATGGTATTACCTGTAAATACCAGCATGATGGTTATTTTCATTAGATTGCATGCAAAAACTAGCGCAATGGTGGAGAGAGTTAACTAGTGCGCTGGTGGAGAGAGCCATGAAGTGACACATGTCCAGCTCTGCACAATGGGAAAGACCGCCACAGTGGAGAGAGTCGCTGGTGGAGAGAGCCATACAGTGACACGTGTCCAGCTCTACGTGATGGGAAAGACCACCGTGATGGTCTTTTCCACAACAAAGAGCGAGACCAACGAGGTGCACGGGTTGCATAGTGACATGTGTCGATCTCTGTGGTGTTGAGAACAGGGAGTTTTGGCAGATTGCGTTGCCAACATCGACTAGTGACAAGGACCGTAAAATGTGCACGGAGTAAATGCACGTGGTGATGCGTGTCGAGGTCTGCAGTGTTCAGAGCAAAGTCATTAATATGCTAGTATGCCGAAAAAAAGCTGACGAGAGCGCCAGCCCACTCGAAATCCAAAATCTCACCCCCCTGTGTGTCACGCTATGGCCCCAAAAATAGTTTCGTGAATGGCTACACCCGATCGTGAATTGACCCTCAAGGGAATCTAGGGTAACATGGAATATAAATTTCATATCGCCACCACCGATTTCTTGAGTAGTGTAGTTAAAGTAACATGGAGCTTCAATGTTTTATCCATTGGCTCCTCTCAAGACTATTGTCTGTAGGGATGAGTTTAGGTTGTCCCAATGACACCCAAGTGTCAATTGTCATGATGTTATGACTAGCTCGAGGGCCAGTGCCCCAAAAATAGTTCCGTGAATGGCTACACCCGATCGTGCATTAACCCTCAAGGGAATCTAGGGTAACATGGAATATAAATTTCATATCGCCACCGATTTCTTGAGTAGTGTAGTTAAAGTAACATGGAGCTTCAATGTTTTATCCATTGGCTCCTCTTGCAAGACTATTGTCTGTAGGGATGAGTTTAGGTTTTCCTAATGACACCCAAGTGTCAATTATCATGATGTTATGACTAGCTCGAGGGACTAATCAACGCACGTTTGCGCTTAACATCATTGCCTATAGGGAAGTCCAACCATATTATGATAGAATTTTCTAGAGGAGCCATGGATGTTTCAGTTTTTGTTTTAGCTTTAGATCCCATTTCTATTTCATATTCCCATTCACTTTTATCCTTTATTTGGCTCTCAACTTTTTCAAAAGTACCCAATGCGTACACTGGCACACTTGGCCCTCTGACAATTCTCAATGAGGTAGAGCAAGCTAATGCTAATCTTTGTGCATCAACAAATGTGTAAATTGTTCTAAAATAAGAGATTAATTAGACTCTTAACTGTGGTCTCCTCTTTTAAGGCAAAATTAAGCAAAGAGAATCAAATTTCTCTAATTAATGAAAAAAATTGATGTAATTAGGCGTTTTGATGTATCTAGATGCTCTCAAAATACTCAAAAATACCAATTTCGACTACTCATATGATCAATTTAGACCTCGATCAACACATTTTCTAAATTTTTTACTTCTTGAACAAGATTAATCACCCTTAATGATGATAAAAATCAGTCCATTAAGAGAAATTATCAAATTCAAGGGTTTTTTAATGGTTTTAAGATTTTTTTGAAAGATTAAGCTACTCCTAATTCTTGCTAACACTCTAATGCAAACAATTTCAACAACAAACACATAATTAAGCTAAAATTAATGAGCTTTGTTCTATGTTTAACACTAAGAGAGCTAACATTCACTAAAAATTGCATTCTATTGCATTGTTGATGCAATGGATGTAAACTAATCCTAATACAAACTATGTACAAGCCCTAAGAACATGAAAAACCACAATAACAACAACAAAACAACAAATTAAGCTAAAAATTAAGCAAAAGACACTTTTCAAAAACAAAAAAAGAGAGCTATTCTACACCAAATCACACACAAATCACCATCAAATCCACATCTTTTTCATGAAAAACCATTGATCTAGGTAATGGACAATATGGGTAATGCGTAGATCAGAGAAAAATGATTGAAAAAGCCAAGGGATGGCTCCCCGACAACAGCACCAAAAATGTTAAGGCTCACCCTAACCCTTCTTGAAACACATCAAAAAAGAGATTACTTGGTGAACCGCAACTGTCGTGAGGATCTTTCCAATGGCTGAGCTCGTAACCCTTGAGGTCTCTAAGCTCTAGAACTCCTTGAGAATTCCACTACACCTCTCCCCCGTGAATGTTGTCACACCGTCGCGGTTGCACTACAGGTCCTCGTCCCTCCTCTCACCTCACTTCACTCACACACACTCACTAGTATGCATTAGGGAGAGAGATTAGCAAGAGGATTAGCAAGAGAAAGACTCAATTGCACAATGGGAGAGTATGTTGTATTATGAGAGATATTCACTTATTGACATGGCCATAAGTGTTCACACTCACTTGAACTGTGGCCAACCGGGCACTTTAGGCTCATAAGAGCCCTAATGCTATTACAATGACTACTTTCATAATATTTCCATGAAGTACATCACTTAGGACTTCATCCTACTTACTACCACACACACTTGAAGTGGGAATCGCCATAAATACTCCATCACACCACTATACGAACGCCCGTCCAAGTTATAGCTTTGGACACTCTTGCTTCCTATCTTGAATGTATGACCCTTTGGTGTACTTATCATGACTCCTTGATGTAAGATAATGGCGGTAGATCTTGTTAACCCTAGAATTGGGTTTTCGATTCCCAAACAAACAATGATATGGTGTTTTATCAAGGAGGTTCACTACAAGAGGAAAGGCCCCTAAGCATCGAAGCCTTAGCATCACTATGTACAAAATATAGTTAAAAATTTCTTTGATAATGTCGTGTGACAATAGGATGGTTGACGCTTTTTTTTAAGGTTATGCATTATTTTCTTTACGCTACCAATGACACTACCACTTATTTACTTTACTAGTGGCATGACCCATCTCTGATACTTTTGGGTTTATAGATGGGACACTCCATACTTTTGGATATGGTATCTTTACCTTAATGTCAACCATTTATTCCAGACAATGTAAGTATATTTATATATATCAATTCAATATTACTGGTAATGGAAACGCCAATGTGGGAGATAAATTGCAAGAATTTTTCCATTTATCTCCTTTTTCTCTTCATGTCTTTGCATGACAAAAATAAAAAATGTCAATCTAAAAGAAGCATCAATTAACTTGAAAGCATGCACACTTACTGAAAGACAACATAGATTGCACATGCCACATCTTTGCAAACGTTCTCCTTCCAAATGTTCGCTTGATTGATACAACG
The DNA here is from genome assembly GCF_041138505.1 of Cibotium barometz. NCBI lineage: Eukaryota > Viridiplantae > Streptophyta > Polypodiopsida > Cyatheales > Cibotiaceae > Cibotium > Cibotium barometz. Next base: position 2,260,196 of record NC_141047.1, on the reverse strand, counting down.
ATAGCTACAAATGTAGGCTGTCTTGTGGGAATACATTACATTTACATTCTTCTAGATGCCATTTGCAATATCTCTTTGTAGACAACATTAGCTGTGTAGGCTTCATTTGTATCTTCATTGCTACTTTCATGGTCAATGATATCTTTTACACACACTTTCACTGCATCTGATGATCTAACACGTGACATAGAAACATACAACTATCCATGTGTGAACACTCGTGTGGCCAAATAAAGTCCCAACACACTCAATGTTTGACCTTGGGACTTTTTTATTAACATACCAAAAGCTAAGCATCACAGGAAATTGTCTCCTTCTCATTTCAAAAGGCAACTGAATCATTAATGGAATAAATGTTATCCTCGAAATGAAGACCCTATCTCCAATGTTTGTACTTATAATAATTTCTGCTTCTATCATCTTTGAGTGAAATTGCTTACATATCAATCTGGTACCATTACAAAGTCCCCCGCTGAGGATCCAAATTACGGAGGAGCATGATAGGAGTATTCATCTTTAAAAGCAAGTGGTTGAGGAGGGTAACTAACACCCATACTCAAATCATTCAAGTACTCAACTACATACAATATTCTATCACTCTCAGAAGAAACAACTGAATCTACACTAAGGTATTCTCTTTCAAGAGACCAGTTAATGCAGCCAAGGCTAGTTCATTAATCTCATCCACTTATTGATTTTGTGGTGCAAGAATAGCACAGTCTTTGATGAATTATGCATAATCCTCCACTCTTTAAAGATCTCTGTACACCCATTCTACCAAACTCAGCAAGGAATTCCCATGGATCAACATTCGTGGTAGAATTACCACTCTACCTTCATTGTTTGGATAGTCGATAGAGCCATCCCCCCAATTTGTAAAGTCCAATTGACAAATTCAAGTACTGTAGAATCATAAACACTCTGAATGACCCACATGTTTTGGGTGAGCTTTAAAACATTCACATGTCTCCAAATATATGACCGGCACAACGTTGCATTAACAATATCCTCACGTGATCCCTTTGCAACAACAGGTAAGATTTACCTAAAGTCACCACCAAAGAGCATAATTTTGCCACCAAACACTATATCACTTTGCATGATATCTTTTAATGTCCTGTCCAATGCTTCATATACATACTTATGCATCATTGGAGCCTCATCCCAAATCATTTTTCTTGCAAGCTTCAACATCTCAGCCAATGGGCTATTAACTTTAATCTTACATATGCTAGAAGCATTCAAAACCAATGGGATTTTGAAACGTGAGTGTGCAATGTGTCCATTTGCAGCTATTCCTGAAGATGCACATGCCAAAGCAACTTGATTATCTCCACATAATTGAGATAGCAAGGCATTATATAAATATGTTTTGCCTGGTCCGCCTGGTCCATTGAGGAAAAAAACACCACCATTGTTCAAATTAGCGGCCTCAAGGATGGCATGGAATGCTCTAGATTGACAATTATTAAGACTCCTTTCCATGGAAAGAGCCAAATCAACTTGTTGAACAACATCAAACATCATCTCTTCCATCAACAATCCATTGTTGATAGTAGCAACAATTGATCTATCAGGAAGAGGGAACCCTTCAAAATAATGTAGACGTTTTCCATATTGTTGTAAGAGGTCTTGCAAGTGTAACAGAGCTTGATTCTTAGTTATAGATTGAAAAACACCAACATCAACACACCTTCTCCTGCAAGCCATGGAAAAAAGCCTCTAAAAGTTCGGCACAAAATTTGGCCCAAAGCTGTATGAGAGATATAGGCTCACAAAAAACCAAAATGATGACAAAAATTTGACGTAGTTGGAATCCTATTTTTTGAAATGCATATATCACTCATAATCACTCTCCAGCATTCCTCTCGCTTCACATGCAGCCTTAAAATAGGGATACAACTACCCATTCACTATTCATACTTCCATAAAAATTTGCGGCCTTTACACACTGTGAGTAGCATGCATAGATAGTATTGCTCACATGCACTCATGCTAATATCATACATGTGTCAAATCACATTTCCCTTTTTTCTTTTAGTCCATGACCAAAGAGAAGAATTCCACACCCACTTTGCAAGGGAAATCAACATATACCAAGCTATTTGCTTCTGCATGCAATTGATTAGCTCTGAACCATTCAGTGAGAGTAGTTCTTCGGTTCCTATCACAACCAATTACATCACGCAAATCATCATGGTCATTAAATATAACATGATTTTTCAAGGGTAGATGAACATGCAACCTTTGTATATATGGATTTTCATCATGCAAATCATATTGGTATATGCACCAACTTGCCTCTAATGCAGACACATACCGTGCATCCAGATATTGACTAACCTCATCAATAACCCCATGTGTATCTTGCAACTCTATAGTAGCTCTATCATATCCCTTTTATACATACTTATACACCTATTTCACTGTTGTAATGGTAGAGCATACTTCTATGTTAATATAGCCTTTGTATCTCATAGAGAGAAAAGGGTTATATATGGAACAACCCATTGATTCTTTACTTGGATGAAAATACCATTATCTCGCTGTATGTAAGTTGGATCATGTAAGTTGGATACCCATTGTCATCAATAATAGTAGTTTCAGAAAACTTGCCAGGATAATAATGTTTGCAACTCCCGTTAACCATGCAAGGAGAGTACATATTTAGTTTCCTGCATGATCCATGAACATTACACTACTGATTATCTTTTGCAACTAGGGAAACATCGCCTTATCTGGAAGTTCAACACATACCAACTTATCATAGTGAGAAATCTCAGCAAGTTTACATGTACCCTCCAATATTAACAATATATGTGCATGTGGTGGCAAGCCTCTTTTTTGAAATTCAATAACAGAAACAAATCCCACTACCCTTCCAAATAATGTTTTTCTCACCAATAATTGCAACATATACTTATACTTCTCATAGAAGACCCGTGCTGCGCCATCAAGTCAAGTTGATCTTAGGCAGCCTAACCTAGAAATAAAGCATTGCATACTTCATCCTACTTTGGATTGCAAGTAAAGGTAATAAATAGGTCAGGTTTACCCATCTTCCTAACAATTACCATTAAATCTTGATATGTAGATGGCAGAACTATCCGACGTCTAGCAATGTCCCCAGAGACTCTATTGACCCCATTAGTGACATTAACCATATCTGCAAGCCCTTGGTATACTTCAGCATGCAATGCTTTCTGGTTATTACGTATCCATACTAATCTTGATTCTTCCATGCTGCTATATGCATCAACAATGTACTGTTGCAAAAGTTGACCGCTGCACAGAAGGGAAGCATTTGTATCTTCCCTTATTTGTAATCTATATGTATAATACTATCATTGAGTTACAGTCTTTGTCTCTTCATTTGAACCTTGTCTATTCCTACCATGGAGTGGAATTCCAACATGCCAACCATCCTCTCCTCGAGGAAACAGAAGAACATATACTAGAGGCATATATGGACAATGCAAATTAGATATTCTTTTTATAGCATCTGTGCAAGACATTATTTGAATATCTCTATGACCTACATAAAAATCATCCCCTTGACCTGACATGATAACAGCTACCTCACTACCCATAGTAGTAGGAACCAAGTATTGCCTTGAGGTTGATCGAGCTTCACTGTGATGACCATTCTCAAATCTACATGTGGACTGAACTGTAACATTTCTCTCATTGTACAAAATGCACTAGCATACAGATTGTGTTCATACATCATTGTTTGTAACCTTTCAAGTACATTATGATTTAAAGAAGACATCCCATTAATTATATTCTCAAATTAATGCTCTGTATCATACACATACAATTGGGAAAATTAAGGAGCTGCATCTCATGTTTCATCAGGTATTATAGAGCCAACAAGATAATAGGTAGTACCATGGATTTGAAAATTAAATACACCTCCTTCCCTAGTAAACTGATTGTCCAAGTGAGTACCCAGTGAAAGGAATGTTAATGCATTGTTATAAGAGCATATATTCTTCCTATTTTGTTTACTTACATTATCCAATTACCAAGTAATAGATCAGCCAATGTAGGAGGAGGATTTTCCAAAGGCAATAAAGAGATATTCCCACTTGCACAACAATGTTTTCCCACATATTGTCAAAGCTTTCTTGATGCCTCACATTTCCAAATTAGTGCCTCACAAAAATGGCACTTGTAAAAAGGGGTCCCTAAAGAGTGAAGATAATGCTTACCCCTGCGCCACCATCAAGGATTCCCTTTACTGTGAGTGAGTCCTTTAGCATAGTGTGTGGAAGAGTGGCATTAGACTCATCACCTTCAAAACACTGACCAAGCTTGTTTATTGGTATCTCAACTATTGAGCGTCTGTCCTCCTCCATAGGGGTTTCTTCCACAGGAGTGTTTTGTGGTACAATGCCCTCTTTCATAGGTATCTCGTCAAGTGAGTGTGACCTATCCATGTCCGTAATAATGGTGGTAATCCCACATTAAGATCTCCGTTAAAAAAGGCTTTAAGAGCAAGAACTAGCTCGGATCCTCACATAATTTGGCCATTATAGTGGTCCTCACCTCCAAAGACGTGAAATCCATAAGTTTAGCAATGTTTAATGGGGCAGTCTTAACTTCTCTACCCTCAGAAAGGACAAGAGAGGATGGAATATCCATTTCTTCAATGGGATCAGGCACTCCCTCATTGTACATGCGTTTAAAGAGTTCAGGATTTATGCTTGGAGTAGAACTATATGCTCACTTTCCTCAAGGATAACACTAGGCACGTTCATAGTTTTACGGTAGCCTCCTTGGAATTGGATTGACGTTGGGTAGAGTGTATCTGCAATTTTGATGTGCTTAGGTGTAAGCTCTAAGTGTCCTTGTGGTTGATCTACCATTTCCCTCATTTCCTTCACTTGAGCAATCTCCTTCTGAGGGTTAGGATATGCTCTTGGTTTGGACTTTTTGGCTTGTTTTATTGGTTTATCTACAGGTTTGGTTTCCTTGGGGGACTTTTTTGGTGTCCATTTTGGGGTTGGTGTTTGTTTTTGTACAGGATTTTCCTTTAGTTTTTCTCGTTGAGTTTATGTTGGGGTTTCCATGGGTCTCTTTTTTGACTTTTCAGTTGGCTTCTCCATGGGTTTTGTGGTGTCAATCACTCTTGGTTTCAGGTCAGCACAATGCCCCCATAGTCGAGAGTCATCTTCAAGATTACTCATGTACACCGGGTCCGAATATGTTCCAATGTTTTCTTTGGAACCTGTGTCTCATTTTGTGCTTTTGATTGAGTCCGTTTTTGTCTAGTTTTCTTCTTTTTTGACCCCTCTGTTGTAGGACAAAGGCCTTGCTAGCCATGAGTTGTGTAATTGCGTTTACACAACTGGTGGCTATGTTCTCAGGTGTACACTTATCCACTGTGCTCACCCCTATCATGTTTAACGGTGTTACTTTCAATGCACTAGGGTTTTGAGGATAGTTCTTAATGAGATGGTCTATGCCACATCTATTACAATAGAATTGGGCCTCATTCCCAGTGTAGCATTAACAGTCGGTGCAGGTTGAGTGGTCTGTGTGGTCTGAGCCACTGTTTGCTAGGCATGGGTATTTGACTAGACGTTCAAAGACTCGATGTGGTACCTGACAGTGATAGCACTGAAGAGGCGGTCTCTTGGCAATTGAGTTCAAGTCTCGGCCTCTAAAAGCAGTAGCGCTGGCAGCACCAAGCTGAAAAACGGGTTTAATTCCTCCCATTTCATCTTCAAGGAAATACTTTGGAGTCAAGGCATAGTTCTCCTCCATCGCATATGGATCTATATCCCCTTCATATTGTGAATAATCACTAGGATCCTTTGCCCCCAACTGGTTTAGCGGCATGGACCTAGGATGTGGAGGTTGTGGACCTAAGACTGGTGGAGGTAGTGGTGTGTCAGTTGTTGCTACTGCAGGCTGTGGTGGTGTGTAAGGCACAAGAGCTTGACTCTGCAGAGGAGCAGGTAAAGCTAACGCGTGGGCTCCTCTGCCTTGGACCCTCAGACGTACAAGACAGTTCTTTGCCTCATGACCATATCTCCCACAAAATGAACATATCCCATTGAATTTCACCCTAAAGGTAGGACATTCGCTGGTGCTGTGTCCTCCAAAGAAAACTGAGCACCATTGTTGCTCTTGTTGGGGGTACATATGGGCGTTTTGAGGAGCACAATTGACTTTCAAGAAGTCTTGTATGGCTTTTGAAAAGTCAGACATTGACATCTCTCCCAGTGTTTGCTCCTTCTTAGCAATAGGTTTTACGGTCATGGGGTCATGTCTAGACACTTGTAAAGCAACAAACTCAGGGTTCAGGAAATTTTTTTTAATGAACCGGCCATGAATCCTTCTCGCTACAAGTTGAACAGGTATTTCAAAATTTTAGGCAGCATGATCCTCTTCATATAAGAATGAAGAATCTCAGTCCCTCTTGCTACTTGAAGAAGGCGGACCATATCCTTCTACGACTTTTCTAAACCATGATAACATGCATTTCATAACGTACATGTGCTATAAAATTTAAACTTAAATATGCTATCCTTCTACGGCTTTTCTAAACCATCATAATATGCATTTCACAGTGTATATGTGCTAAAACATTTAAACCTTAAGATGCTGCATTTTGCCATTGATACAACTTCACATAATTGAAATAAAGAGACTAGAAATCATACTTGAAAGAAGCAAGCAAGCATGTTTCCAATCCTGGTATGACATCTCCGTAAATGTTTAGTGGTTGTTGCTAAGCACCATTGCTCTTTGAAGAGAAAAAGGTTCCTGTACATGCATTTGAAAAAGTTTATCTATTCACAATGAAGCATGCACATTCTATAAAACTATGTTACTTATACTTCTAAGATAATTTGACATCCTTAAGAACTACATACAGATGCCAAGCCTATCAAGTTAGAGGATGAAGATTGAGGTATAGAGGAGCCCTTACCAAGACTTGAAGCACTCAAAGTACTTTCAATACTATACAAACCTGCAAGGTAACTCATTTGATAGGTTTACTTCCCGGGGTTTACTTTCCTAAACTCAACATAAGCAATCACGAAGATAGGTTTACTTCCCGGGGTTTACTTTCCTAAACTCAACATAAGCAATCACGAAGATAATAAAGTAGTTACTAGTATCATTATGTATTCTTACTTGAAAGTTGAAACACCCTAAAACAACTAGCTCAGAGAAGTATATACATCACTAAGTCTCTGCACTTAGCCGAAAACAATAAAAACCAATTTTAGTTTTTCAATTTGAGAGATAACAAGTAAAACTAACAACGAGAGAGAGACTACTAAAGAAAGAAATGAAAGGATAATGAGAAAAAGTCAAGCAATAGAGAGACATAAAGAGAATGCATACATTTATAAAATTCTGTAACAATAAACAGAAAGAAAGACAAAAGCTAAGCTAAATAATTAGACAAGCATGTTAAAAGAAGTACATAATAATAAAATATAAAGCATTAGAAAGAAAGAAAGAAAAAACATGAAAAAAATTATATACAAGTAAGAAAACTAAAAAATAGTACAAAGCACAACTCATAAAATTAAATAAACACTAACTAGTAACAACTTAACCGGTCAAAAGCTAAAAAGAACTGTAAACAATAAAAGATGAAAAAAGCTAAGCATATGTACAAAAAAACCTAAAAAAAAAAGAAAGAAAAAATGCTAAGTACATGTGAGCTTAGGATCCACAAGTACTTCAATATCTCATCATCAGCCAGAGACCAATGAGCAAATACCATTAGCTGTGAATAAATGTCGATGAGCTTTGCTAGCCCACAAGGCTATACTATCAGTAGCAAACTCTGAATCACTCAAGTCCTCAGGACCTTCAACATAAAATTTCATTGAAGCATCTAAACTTTTTATCTCTAAACGATTTCTTAGCTTGTCTTTTATCACAGTACGTGCACTAAAGCCTCTTTCACAAATTGCAATACTGGAACATTATACAAGGGCAACTTGACAAATAGATAATACATTGGGGAATGCATCTTTCCATAAATCATTGCATGCAATAGATGAAGTTACCTCTGGGAGACTATACCTCACCCAATCCCTTGATGCTTGATGCTTGAACTTTGTGTACTCCCTTTTGAACTGCTCAGGATTGATCACTGCATTAAAATCTTGCACATGAAGTTTTTTAGAGGAACCATAGAACTTACATATTCGATCGACCTCGTTGATGCCATAGGTTTTCAAAGGCCTTTCTAACAATGGATGTTGTGCAGGCACCAACACCTTCATACAACTCAACACAGAGTTGTCATCAAACCTAGAAGTTAAATTTTCAATCACAGCATTTGCAAAAGATATTTGAAAATCCAATGCTATGTTCAAATCTTCCCCAAACAAATCACGAGTCAAATCATGATCATACATTCTATTACCACGCAAAGCATTTCTCAAACCATATAAATATTCTTTTTCAGGACCATACTCTGGAAGTAAAGCATATCCATTCACTCCATATGTATAAGCATTTATATCAACATCTGGGACATCCACATAATATTGTTTGATGCAAGCAATCTCATTGTGTACAAGACTTTCAACAATAGTTTAGTGACATCAACAAATTTCTTTTGGAACATTTGACTCAAAGTAGCTAATCCTCTTAAAATGTCAGCCATAAAATGCAAGCAATAAAGACACTCAAAATATGATAAATCATGGTAAATATGAGGGGCCTCAGTCTTTGTAATGGTAAGAATAGAATCCAAAGATTTCACAACTATACTTACCGCTCGATACCTGCTTAGCCATCTAATATCAAATGTGTGTTCCAATCGAAGAATAGGGCATGCAAGATCAGCTTGCATGATTTCAAGGCCCTCTAATCTCTTGGAACTTCCATTGAAGTAGCTTGCAATAGCATTGACTAGTTTGAGCGCTAGCACTAACTCGACTGCTGGAGGCTTGTGCGTTGACTAGTTGAGGGCACGCCGGTTGAGGCTTGCCACTTGAGCGCAGCAGCAGCATGTTGACGGTTGTGCGTTGAATAGTTGAGGGCGCGGGCGCAGCAGTAGCAAGTTGCAGTGTTGCACAATGCAAGCTTGAACGGTGAACCGTAAAGCATAGCCTTGTAGCCGCTGGCCTGTGGACTTGAGTGAAGATAAGCCTAGTCTAAGAAAAGCAAGTTGCAACGTTTTCAGTTTGCAGAATAAAAATTAAATTCTATATAGTATATAGTATTACTATAGTCTATAAAGCTATAAATTATATACTATATACTAATATTAAGTATAGTATAATATATATTATATACTATATTGTATAATATATATATTATATACTATATAAATTAATCCTCCTACTGCTAGTGTGAACCGGCCGGAATCCTTTTCGAAAAAGCTCCACGAAGTTTCAATCCTTTTCATGGAATTTTTGAACAAATTACCACTTCCTCCCTGACTCTAGATGAACAGGTATTTGCACAATCTGAACCGGCCCAAGGTTAAAGCGAACCCGACTTTTCCCAAACCCTGGGATATTGCTAGCTCCCTTGGTAAGGTGATTTTCACTCCTACAGAGTATGTATAAACAGATGTGAAGCTTCCTGAAACCTTGGGTATCAACATTGGAGTGCGGCGTGTTGTTATCTACCTCAAGTGGGGTAACCTGGTGGGTTCCTGTTACCATTGTGGTCACATGGGTTATTTCTCTAAATCTTGTCCTACCCTTCCTTGCCAATGAAGATGTTGTCCTTATCCCCTCCTACCCTAGCAACAAAAATAAAGTACCAAGGGAGCAAATCTTTGGTAAACCAAGGTTTTCTCCTCAACCTACTACTGTTAAAAACCCTGTCAAGCCTCATAATCCCCCTGTGCCTAGTTCTTTTAAAACAGTACTTGTACCTTCCGTAGCTGCGCGCGGGGGGGGGGGGGGGGGGGGACTTCCTCCACTTGGTAATTTTTCTGACAGAGGGAAGCGACAACTGGATCCTGATGGTTCTCGATTTGGAGTTGTAGTAATAAAGTTAAGCGTGACCCACTTTTGGCACTTTAACAAAAGCGTGACATCTCTTATTTTCCGTGTCCGGGTATATCTCGACTGAGATATTTTGTCCACGTCACTATCCTACATCATGCCTACTCAGCACAAACCCCTTGATGACAATGCATGCCACGTTTGAAGTCCCATATCTCGAACAAGAAAGAAAATTGCCACGCTAGCATGCCATGTACGTAAGCCACGTAATATTCTCCCTATCTCGATCGAGATATAGAAATGAATTTTTATTAGTTTTGTTAGTATTTCCTCGTGAAAATAAATAACTCAATTGTATTATTTATTGGCTATTTTTGAGCAAAAATACCTTAAATAGTGATAGATATTAAATGGCTATTTTTTGTAAACTTAAATCTCAAAATTGATCTCTTTATCTCGATCGTGATATCAAGAAAGATCGTGATATCGTGATATATATATATATATATATATATATATATATATATATATATATATATATATATATATTGGTAACTCCAAAAATACCTAAAAATGTAACTCGATCGTGATATCAAAAAAGACCTTAGAGAAAATACCTAAATATTTAACATGAACGTGATATTTGGTATCTCGATTGAGATATATATATATATATATATATATATATATATATATATATATATATATATATATATATATATATATTGGTAACTCCAAAAATACCTAAAAATGTAACTCGATCGTGATATCAAAAAAGACCTTAGAGAAAATACCTAAATATTTAACATGAACGTGATATTTGGTATCTCGATTGAGATACTTTTGAACATATAAGGAAGCGTCAAAGTGTCAAAGGAATTATATCTCGAGCTTGGTCCTCTTCTCTCTCTCTCTCTCTCTCTCTCTCTCTCTCTCTCTCTCTCTCTCTCTCTTCTCTCTCTCTCAAAGTGCCTGAGTGTCGCACGTTCTCTGTCTCTCTCTCTCTCCATCGTTGTCGACGCAAGCCGTTGTTGAGCTATTTGTGGACCTGAGCGCCAGGTGTTAGCTCCCTCGTGCTCCCTCAACATGTGGATCTAGGCTAGCAGCACAGGTTAGGGTTTAGGGTGTGTGTGTGTGTGTGTGTGTGTGTGTGTGTGTGTGTGTGTGTGTGTGTGTGTGTGAGAGAGAGAGAGAGAGAGAGAGAGAGAGAGAGAGAGAGAGAGAGAGAGAGAGAGAGAGAGTGAATGAGAGAGAGAGAGAGAGAGAGAATGAGAATGAGAGCGAATGAATGAAAGAGTAAAAGAGAGAGAGAGAGAGAGAGAGAGAGAGAGAGAGAGAGAGAGAGAGAGAGAGAGAGAGAGAGAGAGGGTTTTTGTTGTTTGTGTGCATGTGTGTGTGTGTGTGTGTGTGTGTGTGTGTGTGTGTGTGTGAGAGAGAGAGAGAGAGAGAGAGAGAGTGAGTGAATGAGAGAGTAAAAGAGAGAGAGAGAGAGAGAGAGAGAGAGAGAGCGCGCGAGAGAGAGAGAGAGAGAGAGAGAGAGACTACAACAGAATGAGGGTGTAGCAATGAAAATAGCAGCATTTTTATAACTAGGACGATAGGCAGATGTCAGGCTGATTTCGTTGCTAGAAATGCTGCTATTTTCGTTACAACGGGCTCGCTACTTAACAACGAAAATATCAATGCCGAGTAGCGATATTTTGCTGCTATTGCATTGGTCTCAGCAACAAAAGCTCTATGCAGTAAAAAAAGAGTTGGAGCAGACCGGGGAGTCTGCACAGGACTCCCTAGTCTATCCCAGCTCTTTTTTTATTTATTAAACAGAGTCAGTTTCAATTTTATGACAAACACAAGAAACACTTGAACTATTCAAGAATGTAATTAAGCCCAAAGTTTATTTTATTTCATGAAGTGTCAGGCCTTTGGCCATATATATAAAAAATGTCTACAATGAAGAGGTGGCTAACTGGAATCCTCATTGAATTCCGAGTGATCATCATCATCATTCTCTTCACTTCCTTTCACAGCTTTATGCTCATATTTAGGATCCTCCTCTTCCTCTTTCCCTTCATCCTACATACGTGCCATCAAGCCTAAGATAAGCAAGGGCAATAAATATACAATTAGATGTAGAAAAGAGAAGGGTTTAGGCTCACTTACTTCATCTACTTAAGTCCCCAAAATGGACTCATCCAAGTAAAAGTCTCGCGTACGCATCCACGCCCACAATTGCAGATGGGGGGCTCTGTATCCATAGTCGTACTCCTCCTTTGTTGGTTCACGCCCAACAACCTCCCTCTACAAAAAACAATATAATTAGTTAAAGAAAATAATATAGTATAAAATAAAATAAAAGAGGAGAAGAAATGATTACTGAAAACGGTACTTACGAAACGAGTAATGAAGGAGGACTTTCCCTCCGACTCCCTCCCAAGCCTAAGTGTGAAGCCCCTCTCTTTCCCAGTCGGGAAGCATTCGTCGTCGCTTGTTGTTAAAAAGCGCGTGGGTGCTTTCTTACGAAGCTGTGTGCATGCCTCCACTCCTCGGTCAAATGCTAGGCTTCTCCAAATTATTCTTTTCTTCTCTCTTGATATTTGTTCTCCTATTAGAGAGCAAAAGCTTGATTTGTCTCTTCATCCACTCCTCGGAGAAGCAAAGACCCGCATGTGGAACAAGGAACTCCGACATCAATGACGTATTGCTGTGAAAGTTCATCTTGTGCTTTTCACTTTTTGAAGAAGTTCATGAACTCCACGTTTGCAAGTACATGCATGCGGTTCATGACTTGCTTTCCTCATGCATCCATCACGAGGGAACCATCAACATCCATGTTGTATGGTAGGGTGCGTGGATCAAATGGTAGAAAGGGTCTCCTGGGGGCTGGCTCATAATCTGTACATGAAGAGCCCCCCTGCTGGGGAGACACATCGAGAGACCTAGTGCTACTTTTGTCAAAGCAAAAGTAGCCCCCTCTGCTATAGCACATCTACTAGCCTCCCCAAACTCCCTACTACGTCATGGTGGTGGTGAAGAAGGACGTGAGGGAGCGGGGGTGGGTCTAGTCGAGGAAGGTGGTGTGGGCTCATCACAACCATATCATGATGGGCTTGCACAACTCGACCCTGCGCCTATCAAAGGCTTGGTCTGCCCAACTGGCCAAGTGGGATAGATTGCCCCCATGGCATTGACTGGCCCGATTGTAAGCCCGCCTAGAAGATTGAAAAATAAGACTTATAGAATGCATGAAAGATTAACTTTGTGTATGTGAAAAGGTTTGATGGAACCATACCTATGTCTAAGTAAACTGAGACCAAGCTTGCTGCTCATATCGTTTATTTATAATAGATAGGAGATTTGCCACATCAAGGTCTTGTGAGGGGTCGATCGACATTGCCTATACATACATGCATGAGGCATCAAAACATGATTGCTCTAACAAAATCCATGCTTAAAGCTTAGACAAAAAATACAACATATGATATTAGAACATTGTTGAGACCTCCTACAGTACTACTTAGACAAGCAGAGTGGACAGTGCCCTTTTCAGATGATAGCTTCTAAGGACTTTCCACATACTCCCCACTATTAAAGCCAAAGGCAACTCCTCTTTTACAAGAGAAGGATAGTGAGAAGATCGAGGGCTCCCCCTCCACTATAACCACCTACTCGTGGATAACCACTTCTAACTTGACATAAGCAGCATTCTAGATGGCCTATAACAATGCCCCATATCTCTATGCATAGCTTACACATACCCTATGCATACCCTATGCATAGCGACCGCCACATACCCTATGCATACCCTATGCATAGCCTATGCATACCCTATGCATACCCTATGCACAGGCACTATCCATAGGCTATGCACAGGCTATGCACAAGCACTATCCATAGGCTATGCATAAGCACTATGCATAGGGGCCATAGCCTATTGACCTAACCCTAATCCCCGGCACCCAAGGGTGCAAAAAAACAAAGAGAAGAAGCATAACCAAAGAATGGAAAAAGAGGGCTTACATATGAACGGCTACGTGGCCTAAACCGTGGGTGGTTGTTCGCTTGAATAAACCTACAGAAATTATTGTGTGTGTAATTGATGCAAGGGCCAATATATACAACAATGTCGTAAACAATCAAGCATGTCCAGACATATGGTCTTCATGAGACATTGGCATGACCAAGTGCGGATGATGACATGAAGGAGAACCATAGGAGAGTGCTAGGTAACATGCCACACCATTCAGTGACATCAAGTAGAGTGCGGAAGATGGCAAGGCTTCATATGGAAGGCTCACCTTCCCCAACCAATGAATGAGGTGCCTCCACCATTGCCACATGAGGAGGAAGAGAATCTCATCATGGACGACATGGTGAATGAATTCTTTGGACGAAGGTCATAGATGATAGTGAGCAAGCTCCAATGTCACAAGAGGAGGAAACCTTGCATAGAGAGGCAAGCACCCCTTTGTATGAGGGGTGTTTATACTCCACACTACGAGCAAACTTGGAGCTATTAAACTTGCAAATAACTATGGATGGAGTGATGCAAGTGTCACAAGTCTTCTTCTTCGGTAAGACCGCCTCATTCTATTCTCTCAAATAGAAAATATTTCATGTTCTATATACTCTCCTTGCTAATATTTTGACATATGATTTCTTATGTTTTGTTGTAGGCTTATCAAGAAGATTCTTCCTCCTCAAAATCTATTACCGAACTCACAAAATAGGTTTCGTAAAATGCTCTCTATGCTAGGTATGTATCACAAAAATACACACATGTTTCAATGATTGCATGCTATTTAGAGGGGTTAATAAAGATGCAACACAATGTCTACAATGGAGGGAGAGCCGCTATAGGGAGGATGATTTGCAAGAAGATAAAATTCCTCGAAATGTTTTGAGACACTTCCCTATCATTCCTCACATCCAATACATGTTTAAATGTAAGCGGATTACAAAACTCATGACATGACATGCTACTCATCGCTTAACCGATGGCATCATGAGGATCGTTAGCTGATTCATCGGCATGGAAACATGTGAAACACTAATGGCCAAAGTTTAAAGATGAGCCGCGTCACTTACGTCTTGGCTTGGGCAAGTCCACATCATAGTCTACTTGGCCTATTGTATTGGTGAATTACAACCTCCCTCCATGGATGGCAATCAAGAAACATCATATCATGCTTGCTCTCCTTGTACCAGGAAAGTATAAGGTGGCAAACATGGATGTGTACCTCGAGCCTTTGATTGAGGAGCTTGAGACACTATGGCAAGGTATCAAAGTACATGACGTTTCAAGTCCAATAAATAGGTATGAGGCGGAGGTAAAAGGAGTTTTGCTTTGGACAATGCATGACTATCCCGGGTCCTCGGAGTGCTCAAGTACCTACTTGAACCTTATATGCATAAGGCTTTAACCTTTAAACTTTAAGTTTATATCTCTATCTCAATCATCTCAATTTTAAAATAGGTTTGACAACCTCCAAACATCATGGATGTCCGATTTGTGGACCATCAATTGTTTCAGAAAGATCCTCTACACTTAAGACGGTGGTGTATAACAAACATTATCGATTTCTCGCCACATGATGTCTCACCACTTGAGAGGTAGAGATTGGTTTGAGGCATGGAGAAGTACCTTTAATCCACCACCAAATGGGATGTCTAGACACTCAATCTTCTTTTGACTTCCATATTGGTGTGATATGAAGATCAATCATCTCTTAGATCCCATGCATATCTTCAAGAATGTGGCAACAAATATTTTGGACCATTTAATTGGTAAAAGATATAAAAAGGGTGTAAGGGATGACTTACAAAACATTAGACACCTTCAAAGTGCACATGGCCAATTGAAAGTGAGAGTGGCAACATAGTCCTACCAAAGGCACCATGGGCACAATAAGGTGAAAAGTGTGATTGCCTCTTTTCGTACACCAACAACGGGAGTAATGCATTCATTGAAGGGTGCCTTAACAAAGACCAAAAAGAAAGGAGAGGAACAATTATATGGCTTGATACGTGATTGACACAAGATATTACAAGTATATAAATATTCGCTTATTCATTTTCTCTTTGTGGTACATAATTTGTAGGCTCATATACTAACTTCCATTTTTTTCTATGCATAGTTTATTCTTCTAATTGCTATAGTTGGTTGTGGAGACAAGAAGGTGAGAGGCTATTTACAAAATGGGAAGCTTGGTGAGGTATGAATCTTCTCTTTAATTCACTAACTAAGTTATATTGCTTATTTGGTATATTCATGCGCTCAGAAGTTATGTATTGGTAAATAGTACATATGATTGCTATGTATGTAGGTACATATGATTGCTATGTATGTAGGTACATATCCTTAAAGGAGATAGATTCTACATCCATTGAGATGGCTCATCTAGAACAATTCTCACTAGCCAATTGCATCTTGTGGTACATTTGGTTGATGAAGTCATATTATTGTGTGGTGTTGTTCATATTCGATGGATGTTATTTCTTGAAAGGTTCATGAAAACCTTAAAGGACTTTGTGAGACAAAGAGCAAGGCCAGAAGCAAACATGGCAGAGGGATGGTTGATGCAAGAGTCTCTTGTGTATATCTCAAAATATCTATCTCACATAAATTCTTCCATGCCATGATTGTGGAGCAATGAGGAGGATGATGACTAATCACCAATGTGTCTCACGAAAAAGGAAGGCAACGAAGACTGGATGAAGCATTACACCACAAGGTGAATACATTCTGCATTCTATACATTCTACATTCTAAATAGTCCCATCATGGAGAAGTGTATTGGGAGATACAAGGATGCAATCAATAGATGAAAGGATAAGAGAAGAGCTTTCAGAAAAGTAAGTAGACGTATGGCAATATTGATGGCATCGTATAGCAATATCGATAGCATCGCAAAATGGAGAGATGATCACAAGAGAAGAGCATGAGTATGTAAGAGGATGTGACCCTCAAGTAAGTACATTCTTCATCTTTATCTCATGTATATACATGTTTAATGCACTATAGTAAATGTCACGCTTTTGTTTAATGTTAGTACAAACTATATAACGTAATATACATGTTTAATGCACTATAGTAAATGTCACGCTTTTGTTTAATGTTAGTACAAACTATATAACGTAATATGGTCAAAGGGAAGGCACTTTCACACAGAGCGTGGATTCTAAAAGAAACACATTTGATTGTGGTGTGATGGTAACTTTTGAGCAAGAAAGTCGAGCTAGTAGACATGATACCAATGTCATAGAGGACAATCTTGAGTATTGTGAAACTATTCAAGATATTCTTGAGGTTGGATTTAGAGCATTTAGTCTATTCATCTTTGATGTCAAATGGTTCAAGAGGATATATAGAGGTGCTCAAGCAACCGTGAAGAAACATCCAAATGGGTTCTTTCAAATTGATTCTATCAAGTTTTGGAATGATGAGAAAGATACTTTCGTACTACCTCAACACTGTCAACATGTTAGTAACCCAACCAATCCCAACTTAAATCTTGATGTAGTATAATAAAAGTGTAACCCCTTTTCTTTGTGATATAGTTTCACGCTGATCGAATTAATCCAAAGTGGTGGTATATTATACAAGTTTTCCCTCGTTCACATATCTTTCAAGATCAAGATGTCGAGGCTGAATCTCTGGATGAGGTGCAAGTACTACTTTAAATCGGCTCATTGGAAGAAGACGACGAAAAAAACATTTTGGAGGGGGCCGATCAAGGGCATGAGAAACATCAATCCGAAGAAGATGATGAGTCACCTATCAACTATGACAATGCTTCATTGGATCATGATAGTGATATTGATATTGATATTGATATGGAACCCCATCTTTTCATTAAGCTTCCATTAGATATAGACATTGATGAAGCAACGCATATGTATTTATTACAGGATGGGATAGATTCATGATCTTGACATTGTGTCCCTTCTCTCAAAAGTTTTCAACTATCTTTTTTTTTGCTCGAAACATGGCTCCAAGGGTTCTAATGGATGTTTTTTTAATACTATAAATCATTTTCTGTGTGTATGTGACATTTATTTTTTAAATTTAGCATCCAACAACTCTCCAAAATTTCATGCAGTGAAAATAGCAGCGTACTTTTACTGCACAACAGCGAAATCACAGTATAGCAGGCAAAGTTTCGCTACCGCTAGACGCTGCTGAGTAATGAAATTTTAGTGCTTTAGTGCTGGGAAACATTGAAAATTCGATGCTATAAGCACTGCTGAGCAACGCAATTCCGCTGCTGGGCAACGAGCGAAATCCCCGACATCCCGACAAAATAAATGTTGCTGAAGCGCTGCTATGCCCCCAACATGTTGTAGTGAGAGAATAAATTCATGAGAGAGAGAGAGAGAGAGAGAGAGAGAGAGAGAGAGAGAGAGAGAGTTGAATGAGAGAGAGAAAATGAAATAGTTAATTAGAGAGAGAGAGAGAGAGAGAGAGAGAGAGAGAGAGAGAGAGAGAGAGAGAGAGTAAAGGAGTGAGTAAATGAGAGAGAGAGAGAGAGAGAGAGAGAGAGAGAGAGAGAGAGAGAGAGAAAGATAAAGAAAGAGAAAGCTAGAGACACATAATGAAAGAGTTAATGTGTGTGTGTGTGTGTGTGTGTGTGTGTGTGAGAGAGAGAGAGAGAGAGAGAGAGAGAGAGAGTGAAAGGGAGAGAATGAAAGAGAGAGAGAGAGAGATACAGACAAAGAGAAAGAGAGAGAGAGAGAAAGCTAAAGAGAGAGAGGCACACAAAATGAAAGAGAGAGATATAGAGATAAAGAGAGAGAGACACACAAAATGAAAGAGAGAGATACAGACAAAGAGAAAGAGAGAGAGAGAAAGCTAAAGAGAGAGAGAGGCACACAAAATGAAAGAGAGAGATAAAGAGAAAGAGAGAGAGAGATAGAGAGATAAAGAGAAAGAGAGAGACATAGACAAAGAAAGCTAAAGAGAGACACAAAATGAAAGAGAGAGAGATAAAGAGAGAGAGAGAGAGAGAGTTGTAAAGAGAGAATGAAAGAGAGAGAATGGGAGAGAGAGCTACAAAGAGAGAATGAGTAAGTGAGAGAGAGTAAGAGTAAGTGAGAGAGAGTAAGAGAACTAAAGAGAGAGAGATAGAGTGACTAAAGAGATATACATGGTGTGCATGGCTAAATATTATGGCTATGGTTATACGTGTGTAATGACCCCAACGTGGTTATATTTGGCTATAGATATTACAAAGCCTTAAACGGAGACATGCCTAGACTGCAATGGTGTGAGGCATTGTAAACAAATTTAACTAGAGGTAGAAACTTGATCCACAGCCTGGGTTGCTAATTACAGTTAGCTCTTAGCATATCTTCTACTATTTGATTTACCCTTTCAGTTTGGCCATCTGTTTAGGATGATAAGCCAAACTCAGTTGAGTGCCAAGAACTTCAAATAAGGCTTTCCAAAACCTTGAAGTAAATTTAACATCCTTGCTGATTAGCCTTCTTGGTAAGCCATGCAAACAACCAATTTCTTTCACAAATAACTTAGCAATGTCTAAAGCAGAATACATCTTCTTATTTGGAAAGAGATGAGCGACTTTTGTTAGCTATCAACTATCACAAAGATAAAATCATTTTTTCCTTACACTGCTAGCAATCCGGTGATGCAGTCCATACTCACACACTCCCACTTCATCTTGGGGATGTCCAAAGGCTGTAACTTGTCGGGTAACTTGAGTCTTTTAGCTTTGACCTTTTGACAACTCAAGTATTGCTTTGCAAAATTCAAAGTGTCTTTCTTCATTCTTGGCCAAAAGAAACTTCGTTTCAAAGCAGCACACATCTTTTGATAGCCAGGGTGTGCTACCAATGGTCCCTCGTGAGCTTCTTTGATTACCAAATTTCTTAACTTGCTAGGCACACATGTCCTCTTAGGTAATATAGCTTCCCATCTTCCAAGGAATATTCTTGTAAACTGGGCTTAACTATCCCTTCTTGCAAATCATGGAAAATCGTACCAAAGTACTCATCACTACTTATCTCCTCTTGAACTTCGTAAGGTAGCGTCAAACTAGGCATATATATCGCAATGACATCTACCCAAGTGTCAACTACAACATTCTCTTTACCAGGTTTAAACTTGATTTCAAAGTCAAAGTCTTGCAATCTAGGCATAGTCTTTGACAAAAATCCGGCACCAACATGTTAGTCCCAAGAATGTTCTTAGTTTGGTTAAGCTCTTTGCTATCAACCATCTCACTACTGGATGCACCTTGTCCGGGTCTTGCGTAAGACCATGTCCTGACACTACATATCCCAAGTAGGTGACTTTGTCTATGAAGAAGGAGCACTTGCTTTTCTTTGCATACAAGCTGTCTAAGGATCTCCAAAATTGTCCTCAAAGGCACTTCATGTCACTTCTTCAGTCTTGGAATACATTAACACATCATCAAAGAAGACCAATACAAACTCATCTAGCTGCTTTTTAAATATGTTAGTCATAAGCCTGTTAATCCAAAAGGCATAACTAGAAACTCATAATGCCCGAATTTGGAATTGAAAACGGTCTTGGGAATGTCTCCTTCCTGGATTCTAACTTGATAGTACCTTGACTTAAGATTAATCTTTGAGAAGTACTTGGCTCCATGCAATCTATCAAAGAACTTATCAATCCATAGGATGGGATACTTATTCTTGCAGTGGTGTATTGATTCAATCCTTCGAAGTCAGTGGTGTATTGATTCAATCCTTCGAAGTCAATGCATAATCTGAACATGCCATCCTTCTTCTTCTTTTGGAAGAGGAGCTCCCCATGGCGATACGCTAGGGTGGATGAACCTCTGATCAAGCACTTGGGTTGTCTGCTCCTTCTGGCACCGACATTTTGTAAGCTCCCTTAGCCACAAGACGAGTCCTTGGCTCCAAGTCTATCTCATGTACCACCTCTCTATGGTGGAAGTTCTGTAAGCTCCTCTAAGAATAAATCTTGGAATTCACTTAGCCACTGAGGTTCTTTTCCCTCTGCGAACTTGCCGGCTTGTTTAACTTGATAGCATAGATAGGGAGTCCTTTCCTTAAACCCTTCATTAACTTGTTAGCCTTGACTAATGTGAGAGGAGTTGTACCATGCTTCCCTTTGATTATCACCCTCTAGATCTGAGATGAGTCCTTCTCCACAAAGGATGTCAGCTTGATGTTTTATCAACCAATCCTCGTGGGTTGACCTTGCAAAGTAAGAGATATGTCCCCTATTGTCTCGTCATGGACGAATTCAGCTCCATTTGCTAATGAGGCTTTAAACTTCTTGCCCAAAGGCGTGGCTACGAATCCTAATTTACTTAAACAACGCAACGAAATAAAAGAATGGAAACTCCCAGAATCAATACGCAAAGAGAAGGCATTACCCTGATCGTCGCCTGGTACTTCCAAGACAGAAAATTGATGATTTCAGCTGCTTCGATCGAGAGCAGCATACACATATGTTTGCTCATCGATCTCTTCTTCCAAACTGACTGTATTTACGGTGGTCTTATTAGAAAGAATCCTTCTTTGCACAAAGGGTTTCCTCTAGCCTTGCCCATTGCAGTCCTAATTGTTTGGATTTGGCAGGGTTTGGCAAAGTAAATATTTGTGTGGAGGGTGAGGCTGGGAAAATACTGGGACACTCGGATTTCCTATGACCCCATCCTAAGCATTGGAAACATTGCATGCCAAGCCTCTGCTGTTGTGACCCTTGGAAAGAAGTGTTGTCCTTGAGGTTGTGATGAGGAGGAGGGGGTTGCTTCTCGATCCCCATAAAATGTGGATGCACTTATAGTCCACTTATTTCATTCCACTATACACTTAAAACAAGATTCATTAGGTACAACTAGCTTCGCTTGATGATTTATTATGTATAAGATACTTAACCGCAAAGAATAAATCAGGCTTACACCTCAAAAACTTAGTTAAGTTCCATCATAGCAAAGCAAAAAGAGAGCCCTAACCAACGAGTGCTAGCTCATCTGGTAGAGCGTTGGTCTCTACTCCCAAGGTCTTGTGTTCAAGTCTTGGGGGCCTCGTTAGGTACCTGCCGTTGATGGGTTGATTATAAGCATGTACGATGGGTTCGCCAGCCCTCATCTCGACGAGGCCGCCTCCACCTCACGGAGGCTGGGTGTGTGTGTGTTTCTAAAAATTTCCTGTACCTTCGAAAAAAAAAAGAGAGCCCTAGACAGCGGGTGCTCCTTGTTGAGAAAGGAGACACCATTTACTTTAAACTTTCACAACATGAACACTTAGCCAGTCCCACATCCTTTGGAATAGTCCTAAAAAGGGTCCCCCCAATGTCCAAGGCCTAGCCAAACAAAACTTAAGCCTTGGTAGAAACCTTATCAAAGAAAGGGTCTTTTACTGCTAGTGCGAGGCTTCAATTGTTCAATTTCATAGAGCTTACTTTCCAACCCTAACTTCTCATGAATCATGGCCAAGATGATATTCTCTTTAGGACTTCTAGAGTCTCACAACCAGACCCTGGTTACACCACCTTCAGTAACCTATCTCCCCCAATGCTTTGGATGGATGCAATCTTGATTTGGAAACAAAACAGAAGCACACTTTTCTGCCAGTGCTCTTTGATCCTTCTCATCCAAGGTACTGACATGATAGAAAGCAAAGTTTAAGATAGCTTGCTCTCGAGCAGTCAACCCCAAAAGGAAAGGATCATCAACATCCATCTATCATCACATACAATTCAAAAAGACTCACATGAGTATTTTTGAAAGAATAATACTACACTCAATCTGCTCTCAATTCCATACCCAAATCACAAATAGAAGTCATCTAAAACCAAATCAAGATTCGTCACATCATCAAGCACTCATGAGGCAAAAAAAACCTTGCGCTCTGATCCCACTTGTAAGGGCCATGCCTTGGCCGTTCCTTCCAACCAATTGGGACAAGATTCTCATTAGGAACTCAATGGAGTCTTCTTGGGCCCTTTAATTTGGACGTTTAGTGAAATGCTTAAAATGCTAATCCATCTTTGACCAAGCCTAGAGGCCTAGTCCTAAAAGCATATATTTGATTTTTCACAAAAACAAAAAAAAATAAAAAAAATAAAAAAAAAGGAGATATTCTTAGATCTGGCCACCTAGGTGACTTTAAAGCTTTGTAATGGGCTGTCAGTCAGTTATCATAGCCTTCTCTACCTTTTCGAACTCCAAACATTCCAAAACTTCGTCACTTTCTTCTCCCCTTTTTTGTGTGTGCACCAGATCTCTTTCTCTCTCTAAATCCTCTCTCTAAAATGCCCTGCACTCCTTCTCCATGGAAAAAAGCGTCTTTCTCTACTCCAAAAGCCATAGCTAGTAGATTTGTACTCCTAAATGAGCCTTCTCTCTCCAAACCCACAGTAGTAGCCATGGCTTGCAAGGAAGAAGCTTACCATGAGCATTCTCTCTACAATACTTGGTCCTCTCTCCATAGCTAGCAAGTCTGTACTCCTAAATGAGCCTTCTCTCTCCAAACCCACAGTAGTAGCCATGGCTTGCAAGGAAGAGGCTTACCATGAGCATTCTCTCTACAATACTTGGTTCTGTCTCCAAACCCACAGTAGTAGCCATGACTTGCAAAGAAGAACCTTTTCATGATGTATTCTCTCTCTATATTGCTTAGCAGCCATAGCTAAAGAAGCTTCCCATGATGCATTGTCTCCTTTGCATTTTCGTCTCACCATTGCCAACCCTCTCTATGTTTCTTTGGCTCCCTTTCTGGCTTCTTTCTCTATCCACAATGCAACTCTAGAGAAGCTACCCTCATCTCCATTCTGTCCATTATTTTTTGATACCATATCCTGCTCCTTCCACTCCTATTCAACCCAAGCTTACAAGCCTACTTTCTTGTAGATGGCACTACAAGACATCACCAATAAGCCTTCTAAGATCCGCCTTCAGGTTGATTTGGAGGCAAAATACGCAACCCTACACAGTAGGCATGTTGCACCCAATATTTCATACGATCAGCTTCGAATGCAAGGAGCAAAGGCCATTGATCTTTGGATTGATGGAAATCTTTATCCACCAGATCCAATATCTGGTGCCCCTCCACCATTCAAAAGCATTACAAGTTTTTTTAAGTTTGTTGGTGATGGTTTCAATGGGCTTCTTGGCTATTGTAGGAGATTACATATGTTGTGGCTAGATGAGGTAGCTGAAAAGAGGCAAACACAATTTGCCTTCGACTAGCTTCAAGCGGCATCGACTAAGCAGATCAATAGTTTGATGCAGAGGATTACAGAGCTCTCAGAGGATTAAAGAGCTCTCAGAGGAGCTTCGACTAGCTTCAAGCGGCATCGACTAAGCAGATCAATAGTTTGATGTCTGCAGAGGATTAAAGAGCTCTCAGAGGAGCTTGAGGTACAGAAGAATAATCTAGCGGATCGTGTGCGCACAATTTGCCTTCGACTAGCTTCAAGCGGCATCGACTAAGCAGATCAATAGTTTGATGCAGAGGATTAAAGAGCTCTCAGAGGAGCTTGAGGTACAGAAGAATAATCTAGCGGATCGTGTGCGCACAATAAATCAATTTACCGATAATTATATTCGTCTTCAACACTCCACTCGTAATCTTCAGCGTCGTGTTCACCATTTCACTCACCTTCCCATTGGATATCACGCAAGGCAAAGAAAACGTAAAGCTGTTGGGTTACTTTCTAAGACAGCAGGCGCATGCAAGAGGCATAAACAAACAACCAGGTAAAATTTTTTGTAGGAATTATAGCAACTTTGAGAAGCAATTAATGAATAAAGCATCTCTCATGGGTGACTCTTGCGATTGTAGGGCATGTGCAACAGCTATACTAGGATGTAACAACGCTGAGGACAATGTTAATGTCTCCCTTCTTCAGCATGTCCTTCAGGAGAAGGATATCATGGAAATGATAACAGGTTCTGGTAATGATAAGCTGCGGGAGACCCTTCGTCAACATTTCTTGAAGGAAATCAAAGAAATTCACACCCAAAGAGATGCTTGATATATGTGACTCAGCAGGTATTAGCCAGAAAGGTTACAGAGCAATGTACAGGTCAATCACTTTAGGGTTGCGAGCAAAGGGAGTTACGCAATCCTTGCTTCCAACACTTTATAGCTTACAGATGGCAAAGAAGTGTGCTAATGGTAATATTGCATCCATGTTTAATGGTGGGTACAAGTGGGTGGAGGATATTATGCCAATGCCAACAATCAAACCCTTTGAATACAATGCATATAACAATGTCTACATTGACATGGAAGTGCTACAAAAAGCAATGATTCAGTACTATGGCCTCACACTTGAAGAGACAGGTGGAAATGCCGTGTTTGTCTTGAAGCTGGATGAATGTCAAGTGGTTAAAGGTCAAAGACTGGAGCGTGTTAGTTTAACCTTGATGAGCTGAGCACTTAGAGGAAAGCCTTTAGAGACCCAAGAGTTGGATGCAACTGAAGACAGCAACAATAGGGGTCAAGGGCATAAGCAAGACTACTACGGCATTCAATCAGAGAAGAACATCTGGTGGCAAGCAGCATGGGTCCTCCCAAAAGAGAACCATGATACCTTGAGGTGGTATTTTGAACGGTCTGGCATTCAACATGTCGTCTCTTGTCAGGTCAATGGTCAAAAGCTTGATGTTCCCGGAATAGACTGCTTTAACGTTGAATGGCACTTGGGTGGCGATCTAAAAACCTTAAAGTGTATGTTGGGTTGTAAAACAGGTGCGAATACTATATTCTCATGTGTTTACTGTTGTCATTCCAAGACAGCAGTAGACTCAAGAGTAAAAGGGAAACAACCTAGCAAAGGCAAAAGTCAAAAATAGGTGGGTACAAAAAAAGCAATCGTTTTTTATGCTGAACAGAGGAAAGGATCAAAGGTATGGCATAATGGCATATTAAGTTGTGACCAGAGCAAGCCACCTAGTCGTGACCAGGAGGACAATGCTTGGAACCCAATCTTGGACATTCCACTATGTCAAGTGCATGTGTGCACATTACATGCAAGACTCAGGATTTTGGATAAGCTATTGATGCTCCACATAAACTATGTCTGGAACATGGAGCCTGAAGATCGACGAGAAGAGTCAATACGTGCACTAGAGGGTGTACTTTTCTCTATGGGATTACATACTGGAGTAGTGGTCTTGACAAAGGACAGAAAATCAAACCCTACACAAGACAACCCTAATAAAATTTGCATGGGTGGATCAAAGGCAAGACACTTGCTATCAAACCACTTGGGTTCTCATAGCCACACTGACTTTGAAATTTGGAAGAAGATATGTGATGTTACAACATATCGAGGAAATGATACCAGGCTTGGCCTAAAACGTGCACATGTATGGGAGGTGTGTAATAAAATGGTCAATCTTCTAGAGCGACCTCACCTGGATGACCATGGTATTGAGGCACTTAAACAAGCCACTTGTAGATTTACAGAAGAAATGGTCGAGGCATGGGGAGAAACACACATTACTCACTACATGGTAATGTTATATTTCTTGTGTCCTTGTAGTATGTTCTTCATACTGTTTGTTGACTTTTTGTAATTTTCTATGCAGCATATATTGTATGCACATGGACCATACTTTCTCGATAGATATGGCTCTTTAGCACTTTGGAGCAATCAAGGCATGGAGAAATCACATTACCAAGCAAAGGCCGTGTATTTTAAGGGCACTCGCCATGGTGGTGGCAAAGTCAAGAGTAATGCGCTCCATGAAATGTTCAACTGGTTCTATCACGTTCTGGTTGGCAAAAAAAAGGCAGAAAACTCGCGGTAATTTGTCTCTTAGGCGTCAAATAATGAAAACTGTTAATGCAAGAAGAACTGAAGGATACAACAGATCAAATGCTAGGGAGAGACTACGGTAGTGGGTAGCAAGCAAGCGTCGGTGTGGTTCCTCATGGGCTTAAACTCTCTGATTATAATCTTTTTGTGTTTTTAAATTTTCTAAAAGTTTTAAAAAATTATATTTATAGACATATTTAAGTCATTTTTCATTTATAGCCACCACATTTCAATTTCTTCTTTGTGCTCTACTCTCTCTTGCCCTCCCACTATCTCTTGCACTCGTACATACCTAGGCCATGCCAGAAGAACAGGAGCAAGACTTGCGGTTTTTCGATCAACTCGGCCCACTACCTGCTACAGCAAAAAGGACAAATCTACCTATAGTAACAGAGCAAGAGGCAAAGGAGATGAGAGAAGAAGAGCGCAGGAAGGAGGCCGAAGAAGCGCAACGCAGGAAGGAAGCTGAAGAAGCAGAGCCTAGTAGAGAAGCAGAAGAAGAGCGGCGTCGAAAAGAAGCCGAGGAAGGTCAAGGGCAACCACCGGAGATTGTTATTGAGGCCGACACCCTAGAACAGCTAGAGGTTATCTTACAGAACAGGGAGGTCGAGCTCTTGTCCTATGGCATCACGAAAGATACCATTGACAAAGAGTTTGCTCTTGTGAGGGCGGCTTGGGAGACAGAAATGCAAAAGAGACAGCAGCCCAAAGAGAACGCAAGGAGGGCAAGCCAAAAGCACAGCTACAAGCAGCCACAACATCTAGACGTCCAGTCAAGAAGTGTGGCAAAAGAATGGAGGGCAAGTTTCGGGACCAACAAGAAGAGGAAGAGCGTGCACAAAAGAAAAAGAAGTTCAGGTCTGAACGACCACCGTGGGAGAATCAAAGACCACCACCGCCTCCACCGGTTACAAAGAAGAAGAGAAAATGGAGGCCAGGGACAGTCGCGCTACGAGAGATTAGGAAATATCAGAAAAGCACAGATCTTCTCATCCCCAAGGCACCATTCTCTCGACTAGTGAGAGAAACAATGGAAAAATTTACTGGCAGGGTTAACCATATACAGAGCACAGCTCTTGAAGCTCTTCAAGAAGCTGCTGAAGATATTGTAGTTTCTGTTTTTAAAGACTAAGTGCTAGCTATGGTACATGCCAAGAGAGTTACTTTGAAGCCTGTAGATATGTCCCTAGCCCTACGTCTACGTTTAGAGCGTAGCCTTCTACCTCAATAGGCTAACCCACTTTGTAATTCTCCCTACAAAATTTTGTAATGTTCCCAAATTCCTTTGTAGCATTTTCACACAGTAATGAAAGCTTTTTGAGTTGTGTTACATTCTTTGTTGAGTCCAATTTTTTTTGTATGCTTAGTGCCAATGAACATTTCATTAAAAAAATATAAAAGCACTATACACACAGGAAAAAACACACACAAACACACACACACACACACACACACATATATATATATACACACACATACATATATACACACATATATATATACATATACAAATATATATATATATACACATATATATATATATGTACACACACACACACACATATATATATTTATTTATATATACAAAAAAGGTAGAGCCTATAAAGTCACCTAGAGACTCTTATAGAGGGCCTTATGAGCCTCAAGACCTAAAAAATAAAAAAAAATGCCATGTGCGCTACGGCGCGTTAATCACTAGTTTGACCAGGTCAAAATATCGATTTCCGCGCCGTAGCGCACATGGCATTTTTTTTTGATATTTTTGGTCTGGTGAGGCTCATAAGGCTCTTTAGGTGCCCTAACAGCCCCAAAATCTTATATATTTATATAAGATATTATATATATTTATATATATCTTATAATAGCCCCAAAATCTTATAATATCTTATGTCTTATATATATATATATCCTATATATCTTTTATATATATTATATGTATATATATATCTTTCAATAGCCCCAGAATCTTATATATATATATAGGTACACACACACACACACACACACACACATATATATGTATATATATA
The DNA here is from genome assembly GCF_041138505.1 of Cibotium barometz. NCBI lineage: Eukaryota > Viridiplantae > Streptophyta > Polypodiopsida > Cyatheales > Cibotiaceae > Cibotium > Cibotium barometz. The sequence goes on along the minus strand of NC_141047.1, from coordinate 2,231,439 downwards.
CATATATGTACATATATATACATATACGTGAGTGTGTATACATCTATAAATACAACATTTTTTCGTACCGCTCTAACCCAATCTCGATTACTTCTTTTAATCACGATCACATTTAAAATAAATCCTAAACAATATTTTCTATGAACACATGAACAAAATCTTAAAATTGCGAGGCTTGAAATGGTATATCACAAGTACGCCAGGAAAAATCACAACTTACAATGCACAACAAAAAATTTTTATTAAACTTGGAAGAGAAGTTTGCATTACATCTTTTTAATAAGCTCTTGGAAGAGCTCAGGAGAGAGAGTTCTAGAGGCTGGTTTCTGGCCTAAGCTTTGGAATATATCACTCGGCTCATTGATTCCTTGAGCCTGAGAAAGGGCACAATGGCCTAAAACTGAGCCAGGATGCTTGCCCATAAAGCAATACAAGGCAGCTTCCCTAGCTACCAAAATACATTTATTTATGTTCGAGGCTAAGGGGTTCTCCGACAAGACTGCACTAAGTGCTTTACATTTTAGGAGCTCAGCATAGGCGATCTCTGAATAGTCTAAATGAAAAACCCGCACTATGTCGGCTCTGAGGGTAGGTATGTAGTGCCAAAGAGATGCATCTCGACCCTCTGACTTTGGCCGCGTTCCTCCTACACGCATAGCAAACTTGTCCACTTCAAAAGCAGTCTGTCAACATGTCAGTATAGAAGTTAGGAAGCGTGAAATGATACAACTAAAAATAATTTGCTTTACAACTAAGAAGTTAGGACATACCTCAGTTGCATCGTCACTTGCAACTAGTTGCTCATTTTTCAAGTTTATGCTTCCTTGGTCTTGAGCATCGCCAGCAACCAAGGGCATGTGTGGTTCAAAGGCAGCCACGGTCTCATAGAATTGCACATCTTACTTTATTTCAACGAGCGCTTTGGCCACTACATCTTCCAAGGAACTGCTACCAATATCGTATGCAAGCGCTTTTGTGAGTTTGTCATCTTCAAAAGAGATTTTCACTTTCCCTTTGTCTTGACCCCCAGCATTCACGGCAATAATAGATAGTGCCTCATCCTCGCGAAACCCGAGTGTCTTGGCAATGTCATCCAAAAACAAAAATTCTTTCCCATCAATAATGATTGGATGCAAAGACATGATAACAAGGTCTGGGACCTCCTCAAGTACTTCATCCCCCTCTAGAACTAGGTCCAAAACCTCCTCGGGGACATTCTCTTGTAGAGCCACCAATGCCATTGAGGCCTCCCATTGTTCTGTAACATTCTCTTCCTCAGCATGGGCCTCTTGGACCTGCTCCATTAGCTTTACTTTGCCCTTTTCTTTTTCCTTGCCACTTTCTTTCGCCACACCCTCTTGTAACAGAAGGACCAAAACCATGTCCCAGCTCAGGAAAGAAGTGCCGATGTTGCCCATTTGTAGATCCAAGAGTAAGTCTTCCTCCTCACTTCATAGCATTTTGCACCTTGCTTTCGATCTGCAAACAAGCCATGGCCACTGAAGCATTGTCTGGAATTGGCCATTCAATAGATGTGAGAGTTGGCGTAGGTTTTGGAACTAATTTTCCAGTACCATTTGCTGTCGTGGGAACCACATATGTATCCTCATAGAAGAAGATGTTTCGTGCAAGAAGTTGTGCAGCTGGACACCCTCCAAAGATTAAACTACCAAGCTCCACATGGTATGCTTCAAAGGTTCCTGAAATTGCCTCCATAGGCTCCCACTCACTATAGTTTGAGGAAAAATATCTACGCAGAGGAACCCAAGAACAATCAAAGCAGTGCTCAGTATACCATTATTAGCACACAATTGATTAAAAAAAAAAAAGATAAAGTGGTGAAATAACTTTCAATTTGCAGGAAATCGTTGACGTTGGTCATGGTCTGCTAGTTTCAGCTCTGTTGCCTTGTAAACATGTTGGACCTTGGCTAGCTTTTTTCCATCATGATCTTGTTTGAGCTCCAATATCCGCCCTTTCCAATGGTGACTTTGTATATCAACGTATCGCTTTGACACCTTGTGGGTTCCTCTTGTACTAGGCTGCATCGTAATCCAATTCCACTTCTCGTACTATTTGATGTTCCAGTGCCCATCCTCATCTTGACCACTGCTACAAGAGAGAGATTGAATACTGATCGGAGGCCTTCGAGCTCTAGAAGAAGACATCAGATGTATATATTAGGGAGATTATAAACCTTGATGGCAAAGGAAAATAGAATGGTGAGAAAAAAACTTAGACTAGGGAGATGTACATATTAGAAGGAGTTGTAGAGCAAGTTCCAAGGGCTTGGCTGTGCTATTACTGCACTTTGAAAGAGGATATTAGAGGGGGTGAGAGGAGACAATGAGTAAGATTATGAGAGCCAAAGCATTTGCAACTCAAGCTTCCATAGCTTGGCTCCATTGTTACACTGTAAAAGGAGGTTGGACAAGGTAGAAGGATGAAGTAAGGAAATGTAAGTGAGGATCAAACTTCCATAGCTTCTGAGAGGAGGTTGCAGATCAAGCTTCCATAGCTAAGCTCTGCTGTTACACTCTGTAAAAGGAGGTTGGACAAGGAAGAAGAATGAAGTAAGGAAATGTAAGTGAGGATCAAACTTCCATAGCTTCTGAGAGGAGGTTGCAGATCAAGCTTCCATAGCTAAGCTCTGCTGTTAGACTCTGTAAAAGGATGTTGGACAAGGACGAAGGATGAAGGAAGGAAATGTAACTGAGGATCAAACTTCCATAGCTTCTGAGAGGAGGTTGCAGATCAAGCTTCCATAGCTATAGATCTAGGTTTCTGAGTGAAGAGAGAGGTAGATCAAGAGGTAGATAGCTAAAAGAAGTAGTCTAGAGAGTGAAAAACGCCCTGCTATGAGAAAGGGGGAAGAGAGAGCGTTTTGGAGGGAACGTGGGAGAGAGGGATAGTGGAAAGCGAAGGGGAATGTGCATTGAATGCATGGGAACTCGTTTTTGGGCCTCTATCACTTTAGAGACCTTACTTAATGATGGCTGCATGGGAGAGAGGGATAGTGGAAAGTGAAGGGGAATGTGCATTGAATGCATGGGAACTCGTTTTTGGGTCTCTATCACTTTAGAGACCTTACTTAATGATGGCTGCAGGCTGCAGCTATCCTTTTCTATAAAAAATAGGAAAAAAATTCATATACGTATAAATTTTTTGAGTTTTAGTTGATTTTAAAAATTAAATAAGAGCCTATTTAGCCTATTATTCTAAGTTTGACCACCACTACCTTCTAGGCTCTTACAAACCATTGGTTTCAGTCCACATGTAATCTCCCTATTTGTCTATTTCTTAATCACCTCCATTAGGCAATGGCAAATTAAAGGGCCCAAAAAGACTCCATTGAGTTCCTAATGAAGGGTTCACTCTCCCTAAACTCCAGAATCCATCCCAGTGGGGCTATGAGCCTAGGTACAGCTGCGTATGGCGTATATGCTTTGTCGTGGAACCCCTTGACAAGGGATCCCTCCCATTCCATTCAAGGAATAGAAAAGTGTTGTCTTATGTATGGCTGTCTATCATCCCCCGTGTAGAGCACACCGTGTGATCCCCTCTTTCCTCTTCCACACCATGTATCTATCCTACCATGTGTGACCTCCCTCTATCTCTTGGATCTTGTACATATCTAGATACTTGGTGTGGCTTAGCATACACATCGTTGCCACACCCTCACCACATGTTTCCATCCACTAATGTACCTATCCATCTACCCTCTTCATGAGTGGCTCTATCTATGCATGAGGGAGTCGGATATAGGTATCACTTGCAGCACACAAGACCTTCTACCCAATCTTGTATCTTTGGCATCGTACTTTGGCTATGGTAGTGACATCTTCTCCCTCTCTCTATCTGTCGCTTGCTATATCTCTTTCTCTCATGTTGTCTATTGTCTCATCTTGTGTCTATCTATGTCACTAGCACCTTGCCACACCCCTCCACTTCACTAGCACTTGTCTCCACACACACGGTGTACTGCCACTACCTCACAAGCACTCTCACTACCACCTTGCTAGGACACCTGGAGCATAAAACCCACAGAGAGCATAAAACCCACAGAGAGCGAGAAGGGCGGCTATGAAGACAAAGATTGCTACTACCTCAAAGGGTTCGGGCAACTACAATATACCCCTTCTCCTACTAGCCAGTATATCTCTCCCCACCTTCCACCCTTGTACTCAGCCCCTCCTACTTTACCCCCCATCCTTCCGCCACCGGCTCACCCCCCCTTGCCAATAGCTACCTTGGCAGCTACCTCTTTCATATCATGCCCCAATAATAGGAACCGCCCTATCATGTGGTATAGATGTGGTGAATATGGGAACTTCCAAAGTCAATGTAGCCTCCATGCAAAAACTGCCCTCAAGCCAAAGACCACTACACCAAGGATTGCCCCAACCCACCCCCACCACCACCACTGCCCGCCGCGAGCCACTCGTCTCATATCCATCCATCCACAGTACGATCCCTGCCCTCCCTAACACCACTCCATCAACCACACCCCTTCCACCCTCAATATCACCTTCCTCTTCTAGTGCACACTCCTCCATCCCTTCCACCCATCAGCCCCCTCTATGTGCTCCTATCACTAGAGCCCAAGCTAAAAATACTCCACATGCCTCATACCCACCTCTAAGTCCCCCCCCTTTACCATCATCCCCAATTGACCCCAACCACATTGATAGGGCATATGTACAAGCATCTGCTAAATTAGTAGTGAACCCTTCCCAATCTAACCATTCACCACTGCCCTCTGTCACCACCATCTTCAACCATTTTGTTAGGGCCTCTTATTCTTCCCCACTGTCACTCCATGACCTCCTCTACCTTAATCCATTGTTTCAGGCAAAGTTTGCATCACTCATTTCCTCTTTTGACTCCATGACACTCTCTAGTGGAGGGTGTCTTGATTCAACCCCACCCGCAAGCGTGATAGTTACACCTAATAATATCGCTACAGCAGACTACCGTAGTCCTCGGCTACATGTCATCATCAAGGATCTCTAGTTATCAGGTGCAGTGATTGATGGTGGCTCTTGCATCAACATCATGGCGGAATTCACTTTACAAAAGCTAAGGTTACAAATCAAAGTTCCGGCTAGCTTTTCAATCAGGATGGCAGATCATAGAGAGGTGGTACCCCTTGGCATTATCTCTGGTGTCTCGGCTATCATCCAAGGTACACACTTTTCATTAGATTTTGTGGTTCTCTGCTTACTGAGCTCCCTACAGCCTATTCCCTACTTTTGGGGCGTCCATGGCTATGCCAAGTTGGTGTCTACCATGATTGGTGGGGTTCAGCCAAGCTATGGATTACGAGTACCTTTGGTCATCATCAAGAGCTCCAATTAGCACAAGGAGCTGAAATCGCATCACATTCTGCCAATGTAGTCACTCATCTACCTCTTCAAGAATCTATCCCTTCTCATTCCTCTGATGACGAGCTTTTAGCATGGCTAGGAGCTATACCGGATTACAACATGGTCCTCTATCTCCCTCACTCTCTCCAACACCTCCCCTAGCACAACCATCTGAGTCTATACAAGTCATTAGTCTTGGAGAACCCATTTTGGATGCCCGTAGAGGCAAACCACCACCTCACCAACCAGCTACCTTCTTATAACCGCCCCTGCCAATGCCAACCTACTCGACCAAGCACTGCCTCATCTTCGCGGCCAAATCAATTCCTGTTAAGGAACTTCCTCCATCTTGGATAGAGGATAAGTATGGCCACTTTGTCATCGATAGCACTCTCGCCTACAACCCTTCTACCCTCACCAATGCTGCCGCCCTACCAAAGGATTCAGCCCCGCCCCCTGTTCCCCACCTTGTTAGGGAGCTCAACCTCGGCACCGACGGTGACCCATGACCAATTCTCCTTGCCACTTGGCTCTGAGATCATCTGCTATTACTCCAACAAGCCATCTCTTTCTTTCAAGGTTACAAAAACGTCTTTGCATGGACCTACAAAGATCTAGAAGGAGTGCTCGTAGAACTTGGTCTACATACCCTCCCAATAGTGGAAGGCTCTCACCCTATCAAGGGCCGCACATACAAGATCAAACCCAAGTATGTGGAAGATGTCAAACTAGAGCTGTACAAAATGGTGGCAGCCAATATCATCTCACCTGTGGAACATTGCGGGTGGCTCTCCCCAATGGTCGGTCATTACTCCAAAGAAAAAGACAAACAAAATCCAGGTATGTGTTGATTTTCGTTCTTTAAATAAAGCTACCGTGTTGATTTTCGTTCTTTAAATAAAGCTACCATTAAGGATAGGTTTCCCCTCCCATTTATGGATAGAGTACTGGAAGATGTAGCTGGTCATGCTCTCTACAGTTTTATGGATGGTTTTAGTGGCTACAATCAAGTGGATATCCATCCAGATGATAAGACCAAGATTACCTTTGTCACCCCTTGGGGCACCTACATATATAATAAGGTGCCATTTGGTATGTGTAATGCACACGCCACTTTCCAAGGCCTAATCACCACTATCTTGAGGGACCCCCTTCTCACTTTTCTAAGGGTATTCATGGATGATTTCTCACTGGTGTAGGTGCTATGCTCACACAACCTAACCCACTCCCAACGTAGATAGACCCATCTGCTATGCTAGTAGGCTTCTTAATTGAGCTGAACGTAACTCTAACACCATTGAACATGAAGGTCTAGCCATTGTTTATGCCTGTCAAAAATTTCACCACTACCTGTTTGGTGTACACTTTGTAGTCATCACTGATCATCATGCACTTAAATATTTGCTCAATAAGCCAAAGGTAGTAGGTGGTGTATGGAGGTGGCTTCTACTTTTTCAGGAGTTTGATTTTGAAATTGTGCTAAGGGCCAGCTACCAGCATGTCATGGCTGACCACCTCTCTAGGGTCACCACGGGTGAAGCTCCTACACCAACAAGTATCAATGATGATTTGCCAGACGCTCCTCTCTTCCATGTAGATGTTGATCCTACATGGTATGCAAATATACTTATTCTTCTCTATAACGGGTCCTATCCTTGTAGTCTTTCAACCAAACAAAAGTGATGCCTACTTCTCAAGAGTCGTCCTTTTCATCTCATAAGTGGACAACTCTACCTCTCATGCCCAGATGGAATTTCACGCCAATGTGTCAACCCTCATAAAGTTTCATATTTGGTGGCAGATGCACATGATGATCCAAGTGGGGGACACCACCCTGGTTATGCTGCTGCTACTCATCGTCTTCTTCATTCTAATATGTGGTGGCCTACTATGTTCAAAGATTGCACTAACTATGCTAAAATCTTGCGATACTTGTCAGCAGTGTGGACCAAAGCCCACAACCGTCAATATAATCACCCCCTCCACATTGGTATAGGCTACCTTCCCTTTGAAAGGTGGGCTATGGATTTTTTGGGGCCAATTGACCCTCTTGGACAACCACGGAACCGCAAATACATCTTGGTCGCCACAGATTATGCTACCAAATGGGTCAAGGCCACTGCTAGCTCCGACTACACCGCCAACACAGTGGCCAACTTCTTGTACGAGTACATCTTCGCAAGATTCGGGTGCCCTGTAGAAATCACAAGTGATCGTGGCACTCACTTCGTCAATCACCTCATCGCCACCCTCCTCAATCACTATCAAATTTTCCATGGCAAATCGTGTGCCTATTACCCTCGTGCGCCAACAACCAAGTTGAAAGTACTATAACAAAGTGTTGTGCCAACTGCTCCACAAACTTTGCCATCAACAACAAACATCGTGGTCCCCCATGCACACGAGGGCGCGACGGGGCGAACGTGCTACCACGGTCAACTGAAATGCATCGATGGCATCGTGCAACGACGACTAGTCACAAGGGTGATAATGCTCCCCTCGAAAAGTGCTTTCGTGGGCTTCTATGGCTGGCTCGCTGCGTGATAGTGCTTGAGAAAGGGCTTGCGAGCGAGAGAGGAGGGGACGAGTGCCCCTCGCCGCCCACGGTCGAACGAACGGACCTCAAATCAGGCAAGGCTACCCATTGAGTTTAAGCATATCACTAAGCGGAAAAAAAGAAACTAACGAGGATTTTCCTAGTAGTGGCGAGCGAACTGGAAAGAGCTCAGCTTCAGAATCATGCGGCTTCGCCGTGCAAATTGTAGTCTAGAGAGGCGTCCTCTGCGATACGGACCGGGCCCAAGTTCCCTGGAAAGGGGCAACGGAGAGGATGAGAGCCCCATCGACCTCGGACCCTGTCGCTCTCCACGAGGCACCGTCAACGAGTCAGGCTGTTTGGGAATGCAGCCGTAAGTGGGTGGTAGATTCCATCCAAGACTAAATACGAGAAGTAGATTGATACAAGTAGCGCGACAGAAAGATGAAAAGGACTTTGAAAAGAGAGTTAAAAAGTGCTTGAAATTGCTGGGAGGGAAGCGAATGGAGGCCGGGGGTGTGCCCCGGTCTGATGTGGAACAGCGCAAGCTGGTCCCCCGGGGCGCTGCTGGTGCAGCGGACAAGAGCGGGCTCTTGCCGATGCCGTCGATTCCGGTGTGAGGCAATGGGAGTTGAAGGACGCGCCACCGCTACACCGCCGGCTGAGCACCACCCCTTCAATTCTGCCCCCTTCCCCTCCGCTGCCTGGCCCTGTCTCCCTTCATCCCCTGCTCTCCTGCCTTGTAAACCATGGCCTCCGACGATGCTGAGCCGCAGGACGAGCAGCAGCAGGAGCAGGCGGGCAAGAAGCCCCCAGGAACATGGACCCCCATAGAGACCTTGCACCTTATCGACGCCTACCAGGAGAAGTGGTATGCCCTTAAGCGCGGTCAGCTTCGCACGCGCCACTGGGAGGAGGTCGCGGAGTCGCTCGCTGCGCGCTGCGCAGGTCACCCCGACGCCACCGAGAAGTCCTCTGTGCAGTGCCGCCACAAGGTTGAGAAGCTCCGCCGCAAGTACAGAGCAGAGCGCCAGCTCTTCCTCCGCAAAGGCCCGGGCTCCTCCCGCTGGCCCTTCTTCGAGCGGATGGACGTCATGGAGAGGGGTCCTGCCGCCGCTGCAGAAGCGGCCGCGGGAGCCGTCAAGGCGGCCTTGCCGTTTGCAGATCTGGAGATACAGAAGAGATTCGGCGCCGGCAGGGAGCTGCAGGACCATGAATCCGCTATGAGCTTGGACGAAGATGGAGAGGACTCCGACCAGCCTCCTCCGAAGGTCTTCTCCAACCGCAAGCGACGTCATCATCATTATAATCATCATCAGGACGCTCTCGTCGACGATAACGATGGCTCGTACTCCTCTCTCAACAGGAAGCACGGCCTCTACGACGCCCCCAATGCCTTCACCAAGAGGGACGACCACAGAAGCCCTAGGGTTTCCGACAAGCCCGGCAGTACGGGCCTCCTCAGGCAGACTGAGGCTACACCATTCTCAGAACTGGTGTCTGTGATCCGCTCCCTGGGAGAGGGTTTCCTTCGGATGGAACAGATGAAGATCCAGATGCAGAGGGATACCGAGCGGTTCCGAGCCGACATGGAACTGAGGCGCACGGAGATGGTCCTTGACTCACAGAAACAGATTGCTGACTTGTTCACCAAGGCTTTAATCAGCAGCAAAAAGAGCAAGAAACCCCAATCACAGGAGGATTAACCAGGTCTTTCAAAGTATCTGTGCACGGGTAGTCATGATTTTGTCTTTTGCAGCCGTTCTACCTGTTGTAAGTTATCGTTTAGTCCTGAACTGGTCCTGTGCATCCACTTTATTTTGTGATAGATATAGACTTCCTTTCATACTGTGCAAAACTCAAAAGATGAGAGAAAAAATCAGGCATGTGAAGATCGAAATGAATGACATTTAACTCTATGCTTCGATCATGTAGCTGGATGTTAGCTTGTTTGTCTCCAGAAGCTATCATCTCTGCAGAGTGCTACCTTTTCGCTTATGATAATCATCTTGCAAGAGTTTTCAAAACTTCTCTCGCTCTTCAAGGTGTCTGGGGTTTAGAAAGCCGGAGATATTGCCCAACTTTATAACTGTTGGGGACAAGTAGACATTTGTTGGTCTGTGGCTTCGTAGTTGAGTTGGGAAGCCAGTGGACATCCAGTCCTTCATCGCCTACCGGCGTGGTGCATCCTGTCCTAGCTCCCAGCAGGGTTGAGCAGGGTGAGGAGCTGTATTGCAGACTGATCAGTAGGATCTCAACTTGGAAAAAGAAAAGAAAAGTAGACAGCTTGTTGAGCCAGGTTGAACTCATTTTCAACATTCGTTTATGAAATATGGAATGTGCTGTAATGCTTCAAATTAGAACGGCCAAACATCTTACTTTTGGTCAGGGGTACCGGTATGTTGAATGTTTTTTTCCTTCTCTTAGGTACGTGGCAACATGGAGAACACAGAGATACAGGCCCAAGGGTTGTTAAGGCTAGCACACATGCTTAGTATGGTTACTTGCTAAAGGAGATCCTTCAGGATGGAGGCGGCAGCTTGGAGAATGGTAGGAATTCATGGGAGAGCCCTGTTTCCTTAGGCAGATTGAATCTCAGAAGCTGCAAGGAATGCCACAGATTGATACACCTTGATAGTGCAAATTACTAGCGAGCATTGGAGGCAGGGCTTTGCTCTCCCTGTCTTGTATTGTTGGTGGATCGTTTGCTCAAATGTATCTTGTAAGCGAGGTTTTTTAAAATGGGGGCAGTCAGCTCCATATTCTGATCCAAGAGCTGCACCTTTTCTTGTGGTTGTTTTTCTAGCAAAGTATCTTCATGGAAAAGTACATTCCCTCCATGGATGTTGAGGAAAGCTACATCCTACTAGGAGAGGTTCTGCTTGCAGATCCTAGGAGAGCATGCTTTCAGCATGTGGGATGCATTCCTTCATATTTTCAGTGATCGTCAGTTTTATTTGGCAGACTCCTCATGTGTATGCCTTTGTTCATTGCTAAGAAAGTTAAGGACGAGTTTCAAATTCTCTTTCATGTGACTTGTTCGATATGCAATCTGATTTTATCTACGTATGCAAGAATCATGGATAGGTCTAATGGCACCTGAAAGCTGTAATCAATATCTGCTATTCAGTTCAGATGATCAAACTATTTTCTGCCAGCATGTGTTTTCATTCCTAAGGAATGATGTTTTATGCTGCTTATCATTGTCAATGTGCAGGCTTTTCACTTGCCTTTCTAATAGTAGTTGAATTGCACAAGCTCACATGATGTTTGACCATAGTTCCTATCATACTCGCATGATTGGTGAAGCAAACGTTTGCTAACGTATGATAAAACGGCGTATGAAACTGGCCTATCATTCTTGCTCTTTCTTTTAAGGGCTGCAGGGTAACTGTTTTTTTTTTAAACTACACATATATATAGCAGATTTTAACAGTGATTGACATTTTTGGCTACTTTGGAAACCAAATAGGAAGTCACAAACTCTGCAGGTGCATATTGGATCAACATAGGAAGTGCTTGGATCAGGGTCGGGGATAGGGGACCCAATGCAAGCTAGCACATAGAGGCTGGCTGGAAAGGCAGCTCGGACAGGGAACTGCTGGCTATATAGCAACTGACCTATGAACAGACAACCTGATCTATCGCTAGAACTAGACAGTGCTTGTTTTTTAGTGTAAGTTTGTCAACTGCATTTGATATGGATTAAAAATTAGCCTTTACATATGATGTTCTAGTGAAGATCTTTATCCAACCATTCGATATCCCTTATATGGTTGGTGCTTGAGCCAAGTCATCACAGTTTGTCCTCCAGTCTGTAGATGCATATATTCTCAAATTTTTGGAAGAAAAGAGATCTGATTTTACTGCACCATTTTCCTGTTTTCAGCAACCATCTGGTCTCGCCCTGTTACAGGGACAGGAATACTCTCTCTCTCTCTCTCTCTCTCTCTCTCTCTCTCTCTCTCTCTTTCCTTTTCACAATCCAAGTTTGTATTGAAGGATGACAGACCAAGAGGAGGTTGCAGTAAGATTATGAGACTTGGGCAGCATCCAAGGCTCTTGCACAAGGACAAATATGAGGTTGACATTTTTGCTTTCTGATTTTTTTAAATAAATAATTGGTCAACAATGTTTTTTTTTCTTTTAATAGTGGACTATTCAAAGTTTAGGGATTTGAAGCTGGATGCAGCCACCTCTCGACTTTATCCAGCCATTAGCAGCTTCTACATAAGGTTAAGGTTCTTCCTCCTGAGTAACAGTGTCCCCTCTCATGAAGCCTATCATTATGCTCCATAAGGAGCCCAGGCTGCCAACCCTCAGTGCCTAAATGAAGCAAGGACAGGTCATGCTCTCACCTGGTGGGTAGTGCATTGTGCTCCCACAAGGCCTCTAAGACTCTGCGGTTGCATTGCAGTATTCAGATTGGCACCATCCCGGAAGACTTGGAAATGCTAGCCTTTTGTTGCACCTTGAGAAGCTTGTGGTCTAGAATAATACCGGTCATAAACCTCCAACCTCCACAACCTCAAGACTCAACTTGACTTTTTGAATTCTAGTGCCTTAAGTGATTATCCTCAACTGCCAGGTGCGGCTCATCCGCACTTTTAGTTGGCAACTTGGTCTAAACAAGTGATCTGCCATGCAATACTTATTGAGAGAATTCACAAAGGGTAGAAGTGCCCGTAAGAGGGCAGTTTTGAGAAGGCATTCACTTCCACTCCCAATATAAGTTCATTCTAAGACCATATTTCGTATGTGTAAAGTTTATATTTGTTAGAAATCAGACCTTATTGGCTCACTCCTGCCTTTTTTTAATCAACCATTTATGTTTAAAAAGATAAGATAACGTGGCACACCAATTTCAGTCGAGGTTGCTTTTAAAAGCAACACGCACCGTAGGGGCCTTTATTGTTGTTTTGGCAAGTGAAAAACTGTTGCATATTCTTTAGATGGCATGAAGATTCCCAAGGCTTCTTCAAAGCTGCAAATCTGCTTTTCTTTGGCATATGTTATGGCAACACAGACGAGATATATTTTGGCAACACAATGAAGCTCTTCTCTCTCTCTCTCTCTCTCTCTCTCTCTCTCATTGGAGCACATCTTAGGCACTACAAGATCTTGGGACAATATATATCTCTCTTTTTGAGCACTATGCAGAGTTTTGCTAATTAATGTGGCATAGTCATTTTTGTGAATGTATGTATCTTTACTTGCAAGGGACTGCGACTCTATTAATAAATAATTGAGCATCCCTTATCGGGGTCGATTAGTTGATATATATATCCTAACCTTAGTATATACCCCCTCATGCCACGTGCGCCTTCTCCGTACCGTCTACATCTCCCTCTCTCTCTCTCTCTCTCTCTCTCTCAAAGAATGGCATTGGCACTTTAAAGCCTTCCCTACACCGTACGACATGAAGAGGTGGCTTCGATCCTTTAAGAAGTAAGTCTGTATCAATCTGCAACTCTCTATCATGCCGTACTACTTTTCTATAAGACTAGGATCAAACTTGTGAGGGAGACAGAGAGAAACAATGTCTTAGGGATTAAAACTTAAGGTTGGCTCCCAATTCGCCCTCACTTCAGTGACTTGAGACTTTGTATCTTCGACCCTTGCATGTGTTGCCAAGAAATTTTATGGTTTTATCTGCTTGCGCACATAGTAAAAACTTTTTTTAATAATGTCTTACAAATTAATAATTTTAAAATGTCGTAAATAACGCAAAAATGTTGTATAGCATTGTTTTTGAGAAGAAGTATGTCTTTATTTGAAAAAAGTTATACGCCGGTGTTTGGTTCCTCTTGTCACAGAGCGGTGATCTCGGGTCGCGTTCTGGGCACGAGTTCTCGCTCGGGACTAGAAAATCTAGTACAAAAGTGAAAACAGAGAGTACTTTCTGAATCTTGCACCCCAAGACTTATAGCTCGTCTCGAAGAGGACGACGAGCCGATTGTTTTGAGTACTAGAACTCCAAAAACGGAGTTCGTATGAAGGAGTTATGACCAAAAACGTACAACCAGCAATGAAAAACGGTGTCACCCAAATGCGGGCTTCCAACCCAAAACTTGTATTGATAAAATGCCGACACACGATGAGATTACAATGGGATCACAAGAGTGATCACTGATGAGAGAAAATAACTTGCGGGTATCCGAGGCACGGGATCCCTTGCCCACAAGCCGTCTTGTATCTAAACGAAAGTAGGAGAGGTCGGGCTAGGCCACATTACTCCACCTCAAGGTACTCCCATATAGATGCAAAGAATTCGGGGCATCCAAGCATACCTCGAGAGCACCATGTGAGGCCGGATAGAAATCTCAAAAATCCCACGCCTCACATACACCCCCCTTTTGAAGAGCTCGAAGTCCCTTTCAAGCCATTATTCTGGTGGTACATCATCCTCATGTTGTAAAACTGCAGAACCAACGGACGTGCCATTTCAATCATTTTCCCTTGTGGTACCCATGTGCAATCTGTCATGGGGCGATGTTTCCATTTTACATAGTATTCTGGCGTTCCCCGTCAGAACCGTGATTTCAATATGAGTTCTGGTTCAAAAGGCGTAACGGCGGGTGTGGCACCATCTGCAAGCATCGGTACATGGCGACCAAAACGGGTATCGGGGACAAACCTTTTGAGAAGGCTTATATGAAATGCATTATGTATGTGTACTGTTGCGGGCAAATCTATTTTGTATGTGACTCCATTGTAAGATTTGAACACTTTGTATGGGCCATAGAAACGGTGATTGAATTTTGGTGTGAGATTGGCAGGGAGTGCAATGTTTTGTGCACAAACCAGGACCAAGTCTCCCTCATGAAACTCATCATCACGCCTTTTCTTGTTGGCATGTTTTACATATCTGACTTTGCTCTGTTCTAGGTGCTGCTGTGCAACTCGCATTTGTTTCTGCCACTGCTGCAAAAACTCCTTTGCATCTGCATCTTCGGCATGTACATCGCCGGTGGCAATGGCGAGAGGTGTAATGACTTCCTTAGGCCAATTCAAACGGCGTGTACCTGGTAGCACTGTGCACGGAGTTGTTATAATGGAATTCTAAAATTTCTAGATAATTTGCCCAATCCTTCTGATCGGCACGAACATAATTGCGAATGTAGTCTTCTATGCCTTGATTGCTTCGCTCCGTTTGACCATCTGTTTGTGGGTGATATATTGAAGACATGCGTGATTGTGTGTCCATTAACTTAAACAGTTCTCTCCACATGTTGCTCATGAATCTGTTGTCCCTGTCTGACACTATAGCTGTTGGCAACCCATGGTATTTGAACACTTGACTAAAATATAGCTTTGCAGTCTGATATGCCGTGAGAGGTGGTTTTGATGGGATGAAGTGTGCCTGCTTCGAAAAATAATCCACTACCACAAATATGGTGTTGTATCCATGGGACTCCGAGAGATCCACAATAAAATCCATACTTACAATGTCCCACGGCCTTGACGGGACGGGCATGGTTTTCAGTAAACCAGCTGGTTTGACTCGCTGCGCCTTCACGAGTTGACAAGTTGGGCATGTACGAACATATTCAATGACATCCTCAGTCATGCGTGGCCAGGAGAAATGATGTCGAAGCTGCTCGAGCGAGCGCTTCTGCCCACCATGCCCGGCCAGCTTATAGTCATGGGTTTCCCAAAGTAGCATGGCTTTGAGGTTCGGGTCATTGGGCACATACACCTTTTGATGGGCGTAGAATATTCCATCTTTGAATTCAAATAAATCCATGGCTGAGGTACCATTGTGCAAGTCCGTGGCCATGCGAATGATTACTGCATCTAATTTCTGAGCATCTCTAATTTTGTCTAATAGTGCCCCATTTGCCACACTCACTGCATTCAATTGCGGCATACGACTCAGAGCATCTGGCATCAAGTTCTGTTTTCCCGGCTTGTGAATAATGTCAATGTCAAATTCTGCAATGAAATCCTGCCATCTGCCTTGTTTTGGTGACAACTTGGGTTGCGTCTGAAAGTACTTGAGGGATATGTTATTTGTAAGAACCTTTGTGTGCTTGTCTTGCACATAATGATGCCATTTCCTAGGGCAATGGACCACTGCTTGCATTTCCTTTTCATGTGTGGTCCATCATGCGACAGGGTGCCCATCTTGTAATAAAACTCCTCCAAGGGCCCCATCCGATGCGTCTGTGCAGATTTAAAACTCTTTGTTGAACTTTGGAAGCTTAAACACCGGGGTACTGCACATGGCGACTTTCATTTGTTCGAAAGCATCCTTTTCTATATCCATCCACTTAAAAGGCTTGCTGCCTTTAGTTATATCAGTGAGCGGGGTGGCGATTTTGCTAAAATCTTTGATAAACTTTCTACAGAATTGTGTGAAGCCTACGAACTCGCGAACTTCACGCACAGTTCGGGGTGCATTCCATTTCACCATGACCTCGATCTTCTTGGGATCTACCTGCACCCCTTTTTGATTGACTACGAAGCCCAGAAATTCCACTTCGGTGAGACTGCAAATTCACATTTTTCGGGCTTGGCATACAGTTTGTGATGCCGTAATATTTGAAAAACCTTGCTTAGGTGTTCTTTATGCTCATTCAAAGTCTTGCTGTATATGAGTAGATCATCTATATAAATGATAAAAAAATTCATCTAGATACTCTTTGAAAATATCATTCATCATCGTGCAAAAGGTTGTCGGGGCGTTGGTTAGCCCAAACGGCAATACCAGCCATTCATAGCTTCCATACCTTGTGCGAAACGTCATTTTTTCAATGTCATCTTCAGCGATTCGTATCTGATGATATCCGGATCGTAGGTCGATTCGACTGAAGTACTTTGCTCCCGCCAGTTGATCTAAGAGTTCCTCCATTACTGGTACAGGGTAACGATTCTTGATAGTAATTTTATTTAGAGCTCTGTAATCGGTGCATAACCTGGCTGACCCGTCCTTCTTTGTGACAAACAGCACAGGTGCACCATACGGTGACTTGCTGGAGCGCACCATACCATTTTCGGCCAGTTCCTTTAATTGAACCTTGAGCTCCTTGAGCTTAGTAGCATCCATCCTATAAGGAGCTTTAGCCGGAGGACTATGTCCTGGCAAGAGTTCTATTTTGTGATCTACTGATCGTTTTGGCGGTAACCCGGTTGGCAATTTTTCAAGCAAGACATCTTGGAACTCCCTCAGCACTTCGTGAATCTCTGCTTCGCCAATTTTGCATCTTGTCGGATGTGCATCCTGTACCTTCATTATGCATAAGTGTATTTGGCACCCTTGCTTGGCTGCCCATTCTGCCTGCTTTGCACTGCACCATTCCGGCGCCTTGCCACGGCAATCTGTTACTGTGCGAGCATTACTTGCCCCTGCTGCATACATTGGAGCGCTTTGGATTTTGCTTCCAGTGTTCTTGTTGACTATTTTATCCCCCGAGTGAGGACGGATACATGGCACATTGACTCTTGCACCCTGCATATCCAATATCATGTTATTTACACCTTTTCCCATAAAGGCGATGAGATATTTGTCGACCCAAGTGAGCTCGACAATCACTTCGAAAGTATCCATTGGCACAACTATAAAATCCAGCCGCGCTTTCCATGCGCCTGCCTGCACCTGCACATTGTATGCCATCTTTATATTGTCATCTTGTCCCTGTGCAAACGACACTGACATCTTACTGTTTGGAGTCGCACACTTTCACTCCCAGCTTCCTAGCGCATTTTGGGGTGATGAAATTATGGGTGGCTCCTGTATCCAACATGATGTTTTGCTCCAGGCCATTCACATTGGCCTCAAAATAAACATTTTGCACTGACGCTAACTGTGCTGCCATGCATTTTGGTACTGCCTGCACTGCGCCTACCCTTGGTGGGCTATCGCCTCGTCGAGACGATGTTTCTGCATCCTCAATCTCAGTGATCCTGAGTCGATCCATCCGTTCATAATTATCCTCTTGCCCTTGGGCCTGAACGGTGGTAACCCGACTTTGTGCGGGTCGACGAGGGCATTCACTGTCATAATGATTGCCTCCGCAACTTCTGCATGGGCGTGTTAGGGGAGGTAGAGGATGCCTTGCGGTATTGGTAAATCCCCCTGTATTGGTCGATTGGGATGTCCCCCTCCCCGGCACAAAGTGTCTATTCCCAGAGTTGCTCCCATAGGTTCGGGTACAATAGATCCACTCGACCTTGTCCCGCTTGTACTTGTCTCAGAGTTTTCTCCCCAGGTTTCTGTTAGATATCCGTAACGCCGCTACGGGCGTTACCACAGGCGGGGACGGCCTCTGGCTCACCACCCAGCCATAGAGGAAGAATGAGGATTGCCCCTCATCCCCCAGGCTATATAGTGTATGGCCTGCCGTCCACACTAGCCTGGCCGCCCATGACTCCGCATGGGCGTCCTCTCCCACTGAACCCCGGACATGGCCATCCGGTCTACCGTCGGTCACACAGGCGTTACAGCCTGCGTGACAGTTTCATTGGAGGAGTTATCATTCCTGTTTTGAGGTTTGGCACCATTCCATCCCCCTGTTCCTGCTGCATTGCTTTTACTTTGCCACTTTCTGCTCTCGGTGTCGGACAATCGTTCCGCCATTGTGAGTGCCGCCTCATAATTTTCAGGCTCCTGTTTTTCAATCTCTCTGCGGGTCCAATCACGCAGCCCAAACAGGAACCCATGTAGTCTATCTGCAACATAAGTTGTCTATATTTGTTGATATAATCTCGCAGTTTTCCATCTACGTGTTTGAGATTACGCCATTCATCCCGTACCCTGAAGACTTCATTTCGTGGTACTCGGCCATGTCCTTGGTAAAGTCATCCCACCTTGTCCACGGCCTCTTTGCCTCACCTGCCAGAAACCAAGTGTATGCATCCCCTGATAGCAGTCACGATGCCACACGGATCCAGTGTTTATGAGATACTTTGTTCATGGTGAGATAATCCTCCGTCTCACGGATCCACCTTGTCACCACAAGCGAATCTCTTTGCCCAGTATACTTTTCCAGGGGTAACAGTTTGTACTTCCTGTATCCCTCATCCGATGACTCTGAGTCCCTCCTGTCATTCCGTCTTCTGTGTTGACGCCTGGGGGAGACCTCGACCTCATTTGTCTTGGCGATGAAGGTCGGCTGCCATCCTTCTTGTGTAGTTAATCGACTAAGGAGGCCAACATGCCTTCTAGCCGGTCCAGTCTATCATTTTGGTGATCTTGCCAGCTCGGCCCTAGATCCCTTGGGTCATCCATTTGGTATTCTCGAGTATCTATTGCCCTTGCCTCGAGACGTCTGTTGTGCCTTTCACGCCAAATCCAAGTTGTTACTTCGGCGTCAAGTTTTGCCTGTCTTTCTTGCCTTGCTTCCTTCTCAATCCTCGTGGCTTCTTCCGCGTCCAGATAGCCACCTTCCATGGTCTTCCCTTTTGGCATAAGTCTTGACCAAACTCACCGCGACGCAGCGTTTCCTGCCCTGATATCAAGTGTCACGGAGCGGTGATCTCGGGTCGCGTTCTGGACGCGAGTTCTCGCTCGGGACTAGAAAATCCAGTACAAAAGTGAAAACAGAGAGTACTTGCTGAATCTTGCACCCCAAGACCTATAGCTCGTCTCGAAGAGGACGACAAGCTGGTCGTTTTGAGTACTAGAACTCCGAAAACGGAGTTCGTATGAAGGAGTTATGACAAAAAACGTACAACTGGCAATGGAAAACGGTGTCACCCAAATGCGGGCTTCCAACCCAAAACTTGTATTGATAAAATGCCGACACGCGACGAGATTACAATGGGATCACAAGAGTGATGAGAGAAAATAACTTGCGAGTATCCGAGGCACGGGATCCCTTGCCCACAAGCCGTCTTATATCTAAACGAAGGTAGGAGAGATCGGGCTAGGCCACATTACTCCACCTCAAGGTACTCCCATATAGATGTAAAGAATTCGGGGCATCCAAGCATACCTCGAGAGTACCATGTGAGGCCGGATAGAAATCCCAAAAATCCCACGCCTCACACCTACCAAGAGGTTGTAGGCATAAACCTTGTTGAGAGCATTGTGTTGAGACATATTCTAAATTATATATATATATATATATATATATATATATATATATATATGGAGTGTGTATTTGTCTAAATAAGAATTATGGAAAATTATTTTCAAGAACTCTTTTGACACTTAATATTTTTTTCTATGTTCTTATGTTGAGAGTTTTTTACTAGAATTTTTTTTTTATCATTAAACTTACAAGAGAAATTATTTTTCTATAAGAGTCTCTAAAAACCACAAAAATGTCTTAAGTAGCTTGGGGGAGGATACTTGATTCTTCGAAGAGGGCGAACCTTGATGTGCCATAGTGGAGTATCTTAATTGTCTAGGATTTGCCATAGTCGAAAATATTCTCTCTCTTTGGAGTGTGTGGGTAAATAAACAAAAATGGGCTAATCTTTTTCCTACCAAAATGTGGAAGAAGTGACTACTGTATGAAGTTGATATTCAACAAGTCTTGTATTTGGAATCCTAATCTCACTTTACATATAGGATAGATAGTTTTGGGTCTCTTGAGATTGTTCTTAGTTTTGGGTCTCTTGAGATTGTTCTTACGAGTTTTAAAAAAAAAACTTCTCAATTTCGCTCTCTTCCACAAAAAACGTGGAGCTTCCAAGAGGGATTGTTCCTACGACTACGTAAAGAACTTTTCTCTCTCTCTCTCACAAAAGCATGCCGCTTTGAAGAGGTAGTGTTGTTCATGCCACCGCAAAGCAGCCAGGTTGGAAAGGGTGGGTGTTCATAAGCACTTCTTTAACGAACACGAAACATCGGACACAACTGCACGACTGAAATTTGAAGGCATTATTTTTGAAGGCCGAAATGGTGGGCGGCCTCCAAGCATGTGTGTCTTCAAAATGCATCCTCTAGGTTGCCCTTGATGTAGCATATGTGAGATCTATTCTCGCACACACAAAGTCTTTCTAATTCTACTGCCAACACGTTGTCTAGACATCTTCAAAGTCATAACTTGTCAATTAAAGTTCAATGATCCTATCTTAAACAATGCTCTCACTAAGTGTGGCTTTGATAATATTCATAGCATCCATAATACAATCTTACAATGCTCTCACTAAGTGTGGCTTTGATAATATTCATAGCATCCATAATACAATCTTTTCTTGCTCACTTCAACATCGCTAGCACCTTTCAATCTATTAGGAGAGAGAACCTCCAATCTTTTATGAGGAGAAAACATGGTAATTTAAAATTGTAATGGGAATAATGCCACCAGTGAGCTTTGCTAGATCCTACGAGTTTCTCACTATCTCTAGTAATTCAATTTGTTGAGCCCCATCTAACAATGACCACAACATGGTCTCGGCTCTCCAATATAGCCTCCTTAAAAACACCCTACAAAAATAAAGAGCGATGGAGACATATAAGCAACATCACAAGATGAGAGAAAAGTAGCAACTCATATGAACCACCATAACACCAACATGCACATATACTCATGGCTCACACCATAAAACACAAACAGTAATTTGGGCTCACTAGAGTATCACCAAGGGCAAATTATTTACATTGACTACAACGTTTACATTTAAGGTAAATAGTAGTGTAAAATAAAGGCAAGATGGATTTGGAAGTTGAAATATATCCTACCATAGGTTTACCATAAGCATGCGCTCATGGTTGTAATACCATAAATTTAGCATAGGCACATGCTTATGGTTGTTATATATCCTACCACAGAGTTAGCATAGCCATTTAGGAGCACTAGCTTGACATCTTAAAACATATGACTAAGGGTACAAAAGCATCAATACATCATTATGTCAAAGAGTACAATGTCAATGCTGATGCATTCACCCACTTTGTCAGCCCATTTGTACATGTCACAAGGCATCATGACCTTGCTCTGCAACCCTTTTGAAGTTTCAATCCAGCACGGTTTTACCAAAACAAGATTAAAAGAGAAATGCTCCCATTGAATTGACTTGATAAGACTTCCAAAGGAAAATCCTGGCTTGTCTGGGCCATCTGTGGCATAAGCACTTCAAACTTCGGCACATCTTTGACATGCATTATCTGTTGCCCTATATCATTTCGCATAGTTTCTATGGTCTTTATGTCAACTAGACCCCGTCACATAAAAGGTATTGAGATCGCTTTGTCACCTTGGGTATTCATATCAGCCCTTGCTACCAATAGACCATTCTCACAGAAGATCTGCGTGA
Organism: Cibotium barometz; assembly: GCF_041138505.1. NCBI lineage: Eukaryota > Viridiplantae > Streptophyta > Polypodiopsida > Cyatheales > Cibotiaceae > Cibotium > Cibotium barometz. Next base: position 2,209,329 of record NC_141047.1, on the reverse strand, counting down.
TGTCTGAAAGCAATCCTACTTTGCCACTTGTGCGCAATCGCCGCAAGGAAATTGTACTCAAGACTAGCCAAGCATGCAGACCAATCACTTCTAAAGAGTAGTTAGCTTTTTACATGCAACTCTACATTCTATTGTTGCCTGAGGCAGAAGATGGGGTGATGTATCCAGCCGCCGATAGCAGATAGGGGTGAAGTATCCAACCAAATGGCTAGTAGCAGACAAGGTCCATGGAGGAACAAGTGGTAGATAGGGGTTTCTAGGGATTGAATCAAAGGCAAATAATGGACAGGGATTGCAAATAATGGAGGCACAACACAAGGTGAATGTATTATGAATGAGATGAATGAACCACCAAGTACAATACCCTTTTATAGGCATCAAACCCTATCTTTGGCTCTAACTAAGAGGTTGTTTACACCTAGAGTGCTTACACCAAGTTGGCTATAGACCTAATAATCGAATTCCCATATCCCCAATGTCACATGGTATTTTGGTGTATTATTTCAACACCCTCCCTCAACAAAATATCCATGGCTACTATGATGACAATGATAGCTCTAGTTATATTATTTACACCACTGTTTATGATGACCATGCAAGTTCCCATAGGTCTTACTCATGGTCGTTTACAATGCCAACAATCATGATAGATGCTAGACATCTAGTTATGATCACATTTCACTTAGGATAGAGGGGTGACCATGAGAGGTGGGTTGGTCTAGGAAGCAACATATGCTTTTTATAATATTAAGGCTTGTCAACAAACCCAAAAGTCCAAAAGATTTAGATTTTTGGGGGACGACCCAAGCAAAGAATCCTTGACACAACATATAAACTAAATTTAGAAATAAAGAGAGAGTCTCTCTCCCCCCCCCCCCCCCCCCCCCCGCGCGGCAACGACCAAAATGCTAATGAAGATCTTCTTGATGTAGCTCGTAATGTTGATGTAGCTCTTGATCTTCTTTATGTAGATGTATCCCTTGGTCTTCTTCATCCTTGATTTCATTGCGTAATGAAATACATGAAGGCAAATATGGATCATGTTCCTAATGTATTCACATGAAGCCTGACATGATGATGATGCATATCCCTTTCAGATGATAATGCATTAAATCTGTTTAAGGGGGTCTTAGCCTTATCACACTCGCTAGTGTCTTGCCCTTGTACAATCAATTTATGAGCATGATAGATGAGTTACATGAAGTATTCAAGCTCAAAAATCCCATTGTCCCAAACAATGCTAATACAGATTTATACCCTATTTTGGATTAACAAATTGACCACTCACATCTCACTTCAAAACCTCTACTTGTGCTAATGAAGAAATCCAACTAAGAAGTCCGACAATGGCTTGTTGAATATATATATGCTTTAATTAAGAGTCATGGGCAAAATGGTGGAAGAATACTTCCTTGCTTCTAAGCTAATCAATTAGTAACCAATTAAACTTCTTGAAATTGAAGCTAATTAGCTCTCACAACAATGCAGGCTTCCTAGCTTGCAAACCTAAAGACTAACTGGCTAGTTGGAGAGTAGCTCATAATGTCCATGATAATGACAAGAAGATTGAGGAAATTCCTAGTAGCTACAATATTAGGGTCAAGAACATCCTTCCATTGAATGAGCAAGCCGAGGATGTATCTCCTAAACTCCTTATACATGTGATTATAACTAGGAAATTGTAGCAAAAATTGGGGTCCTATCTATGGAGATTGTGGAAGTCCAAGTTGATCCACGTTGTTTCTATCGGAAAGAAGGTAGGGTTGATTCTTCGTGTGGCAGAAGCTCTAGCATAAATGTGTGAGTGGTAAGGCTTTTGGAGCCAATAAATGTGCCACTTTGGTTCAAGACCCCACAAACCTTCTGTTTGTGCCTCCAAATCCTTTGAAAGAATGTTATATCCCCCTCATTGGTGAGGCAAGTGTTTGACCCTCCATCTATGAAAGTTACAGCAGTCGACGATGTATGTGCATATCTTGATGTCCATGAGATCAATGAGATGGGGGTTCACTAGTCTTGTGTCTTGGTGACTGTATTCTAAACAACTCTAACACCCCATGTTGGCATCAACATTAAAGCAATCTATCTGGGCACCTTGGGAATATAAGGATAAAGGATGCACTTGGCATCTTCTTCACCAAGTGGGGCTGGCATCTATAAAGGCTTATAGGAATGAGTCTCCTCACAGCCCGAGCTATGGGGGTGAGTGGAGAGAGACTTGGCCATGGATAATAAATTCATACTCCCATGATGCAATGGAATCAAACACTTGTAGCTATGGATTTTCTCATACTTCCTTACATCTATGGTAGATCTTCAAGCTCTTACAAGGTAGATCAGGCTATGGATATTGCAAAATAAGTTTCCTCGTTCTTCTTCATCATGTGATGCATGCCATTCTAGAACATCATGCTCTTCAAGCTCCAAGGTAGGTTGTGGATCTTGCAAAAATGAGTTTCCTTCTTCTTCTTCTTCTCATGTGATGCCATTCTAGTAAATGATGCTCTTATAATGGTCTTATGGAGGAATAATCTTGTGACACACGCTATAGCTCTATATCCAGTGGGGCATGTCTAGAAATCAATGGTGGCTGGTACAAATTGTGCTCTCAAAGCATAGGTGATTCCCTTGGCTTCTATCAGAACTTCCTATGTATTCAATTCTCTTGGGAGCTCCATGGGTTCTAGCATATATTCCCTCCACTTAGCCAGCTCTGGATCTTTGACATTTTGATAGTTCACATGCTCTTGATAGAAGAATCCCTTGCTCTCTGAAAGCATGGCCAAGTGCTAGAGATGCTCGAGCTGACCTTACGCAAGCTAAGTATCCCTTAAGTGGCTTATATAATGGGGTTGGTGGTGGGTAACCAAGTGGTGATATGGGTCGATTTCTTCGCGGATAATGTTACATAATGTCCACCCTTTAGCTGAACAGGGATGCCCAATTGCTAGTGTGCCATCCTAGGGAATTGGTATCGTGGGTGATCCCAAATACTAGTTACCTAGTGTTAATAGTATAGCTTGAGACCATGCTTGACGGGTATATGTTGTTGAGGTGTTACCTAGGGAATTGGTATCGTGGGTGATCCCACGTTAAATACTAGTTACCTAGTGTTAATAGTATAGCTTGAGACCATGCTTGACGGGTATATGTTGTTAATAGTATAGATTGAGACCACATTAAATACTAGTTACCTAGTGTTAATAGTATAGCTTGAGACCATGCTTGACGGGTATATGTTGTTGAGGTGTAACAAGTAGTGCCATGCTTGATGATTGTATGTGGTCAAAGTGAAACAAGTGGACTATGCTAGATAACTACACATGGTTGAAGCATAACAAGTGGACTATGCTAGACAACTATACACGGTTGAAGCCTAACAAGTGGTTTATGCAATTGATGTGACATGCTAATTGAAGTGTAACAAGTGGTAATACACGCCATGCTAGATTATGTGTATAATGATACTCTCATCATAGTGAAACAAGTGGTGAGTGTATATCGTGTTTGTGCCTATCAATGTTTCATATTGGAATTAATTATGGATACAGCAATTAATTGGAACCAATAATGTGTTTACGTTGTGAGATAGGTGATGAGAAGTGCATGTATCACACATGGAGGATCTTGTTTATATCATCTCGGATTAATATTATTTCATATTATTTTTTTATCCACATGCCAAATGATTGTACATATTATTTATGCACGCTTGTGCGTGGCATTGCTATATTAGTAGTACATATGTTAGAAGAGTTTTAGTTATTTTACACTTAGTGTGTAAACAAGCTCTAGTGCTTGAGCTATTTTTTGTAAGAGTGAAAAAGTAAGCCCAAATTTGTATGCACAACTATTATTAGCTCCTTGGGCGATATATTAAATACAATTCTCAAAATACTCATGTCATGGAAATGGGACCTAAAAGCATGAGGAAAAAAATTACACCTAATATTGTGTTAATTGTGATTTCTCCTCTATCTTATGTTTTTATTTTACTCAATCTTGCCGATTTGATTCAAGTTTATGGTTTATTCAAGAAGTACATGAGGTCGCAGTGGCAATGATATCAAAGCTATGGGTACTTACACTTGAAGAAAAGGAAGAAGCTCACAAAAATCCAAAGGATAAAGAAGACAAAGGCTTAAGGACTCTTGGATAAAGCCTGAATGGTTCATGGGAATTTTGTGGACCCTTGGATGGAGATTGGAATCAAGGGCATAGACAGATTGTCACCCTTTCCTCCAAAACCACTACAGTGTAAGAGAAACCACGCCTAGTTTCACAGAAGTGGTTTTGGTAAATTTAGGATGGTTGTAGATCCTTCTTTGCGGATGTATGGAGCAAAGGTTGAGGATCAATGCCCTACTCTCAGTTTTTGGATTGGCGCACACAATGGCAAATCTATAATCAAGGGCTCAAGATTTTCCTCGTCCTTCTTCTTCAATTGATAGGTAACAGTTTTGTCTCTTTGAATTGATTGGGGAATTAATTTAATTGAGCTATTAATTGCTTCTAATTAGCAATAATTAGTGATTTAGCATAGGCATAGGTGGTTTTCTTTTTCCCTTGTCCACTTAATCAGTGACCCGCAGGCCAGCGATGGCGATTTTTCCCCCTTCATTTTTCACAATTGCACGCTGCCGATGGTTTATTCTTATAGTCTGGTTGCCATGGGGAAAATAGCCATGAAATAGCTCTTCTAAAGCTTAAGTGATTAACTTTATAATGTTTAAAGGCTTATTGCTATAAGCTTATAACTTTGATAAGCTTAAAAAGCATATATTTTGCTAAACTTTATATCCCTTAACCTCCGAGCCCCTCATAGCCTACCAAAAAAAAAGAGAAAAAGAGAGACACTTTTACAAAGCCAAAATTCAGCAACAATAAGTGGACAACAATCTTGATGGTGGAATTATTCTATGAGAATTTCATGACTCTTTTGCATGTATCTACTCAAATTCTTCGACACCAAGGAGTCTTTTGAAGAATTCTTCAACGTGTATTTACTTGGATTCTTCGACATCAAGGAGTCTTTAATAATTTAAATTCTTGTGCCAAACATCACCGGCTTCAAAGATTACTTTTTCATCAACTTAAAGCAACATGACAAGCTTCTTTCTGACAAACACGCAACTAAGGTCGGCGGTTGGTAATCCAGGGAGGAGAGATGTTACATAATGTCTACCCTTTAGCTGAATGAGGACACTCGGAATGCTACGCCCTTCTAGTGAATTATTATCGTGGGTGACCTAGATTAAATACTTACCTAGTGTTATTGGTATAGCTTGAGACCATGCTTGACAGGTGTATGTTGTTGAGATGTAACAACAAGTAGTGCCATGCTTGACAACTGTATGTGGTCAAAGTGAAACAAGTGGACTACGCTAGACAACTACACATGGTCGAAGAAGCGTAAAAAGTGGTTTATGTAAATGACGTGCCATGCTAATTGAAGTGTAACAAGTGGTAATACACACCACGCTAGATAATGTGTATAATGATACTCTCATCATAGTGAAACAACTAGTGAGTGTATGTTGTGTTTGTGCCTATCAACATTTCATATTGGGATTAATTATGGATAAGGTAATTAATTGGAACAACTAGTGTGTTTACGTTTGTGAGATAGGTGATGAGAAGTGCATGTATCGCACATGGAGGATGTAGTTTATATCATCATCCATGTGCGTGTATCCCACATGGAGGATGTTATCTATATCATCTTGGATTATTATTATTTTGTTGGCCACGTGCCAAATGATTGTACATATTATTTATGCATGCTTGTGCATGGCATTGCTATATTACTAGCACATATGTTAGAAGAGTTTTAGCTATTTTACACTTAGTGTGTGAACAAGCTCTAGTGCTTGAGCTATGTTGTAACAACATTGCCCATGCCCAAAAGTTGAGAACAATGGCATGCAATGTTCTTAAGTTAGTACTCATCATATGCAAGAAAGTCATGATGGAGTAGTGGGTATAATAGGAGACCACCTAAGATACCTACACATGAAATAAGTGAAGGGTATTGGATCTCATCAGGGAAATCTTCAAGCAAGACACCATGTTGTGCCATGTGGTTTTTGTGTATCTGTTGGAGGCAAGATACTTAAGAAGTCTTGATGTTATCTCGTTGACCACCTCCAAGAAGGTAGTCTCTGCAAGCCTCGCTCGTAGGGTGTCCCTTGCTTTCCTGTTGTATGGACTCTCTTACCCTGTTTTTCCCCTCACCTATAAACCTTAGCATGTGAATCCTAGATGGAACTTGTGGTTTCCTCATTTTCTTTCTTGACTTGGGCCATTGTGGCGTTTGCAATGTCATAGCGCTTTTGCATAATCAAAGCGTTCACTTAATGCCTACATGCTCCCAGCCATGTCCTCCTTATTGTCTTCAAATATTCCTTAGTCTTGGACCTTACTTCATGTGCCTCTACCATCGGTGGAACAGCCATATAAGGTAGTTCAAATGTTCTGCAAATGAGCTCCTTGTTGGTGAAGTATAGGATATATTCTTGATCTCCCCACCATTGTATCCCCGTGACATAAAAGTGGAAATATTCAGCCTTACCAAGAATTGGAACAAAAGCTCCTCAACAAAGTCCTTATTACCAATAATTGGAACAAAATCTCCTCAGGCAAAGTCCTCCCCCATGCATTTTGCCAAACCTTGGATCTAGAGGCAAGAAAGTCACTTGCAAACCCAAGACCTTATGCAGATCATGAAACATTCCAACGAGTAGTATTGCAATGTAAATTTCATTCTAGCCAAGAATCCAGTTTGGGTCAAGAATGAACATCCATCGGGGGTGCATCTTGGTCCAAGAGGGTTCCTTCATTCTTCTCCACAAACTTATTCTCATCATCATTTGCCAACAACAATCAAACAATGATTGAGAATCATTTATTAAGCAGCATTATTATTAGCAAGCAGGCAAGGTAGATAAGATGCCAGTTTTAACAAGATTTTAACATGAGAGCAGAGTACCAATTTTTTGTTCAGATTGTACTTTACCATTGGTGAGGATTTTCGGATCACGGGAGCTGGTAGCAATAGGCTTAGATTGCCTTGTTATATTCCCATAATGTCTACTTTCTTGATTCATCTTCAGAATCCACAATATGTTTATACCATTGTAATATCTCTTTGAGCCACCTCAACAAGGAGGTACCCATCTTTTAAAGGCTCGTAGTAGTAAGTATGTCTGCTCCTTACCTCGAATACAGGTTTGTGGTTATCATCATTGAGAATTTCTTGAATGTAGAGTAGGAAAAGGTTGTGTAGTGTGAGGATTTGGTTCACCAAAATTGGACCTCGCGGTGGCTATTGAGATTCATATCTCAAGGCCATTTCATGTGGAGAGCTTTTAGAGCTTTGGCTTTCTTAAGGTACCCACCTTTGGGAGGTAAAATCTTAAGGTTTTTTAACAGGTCTCTGTTTCATGGTCTTTGGTGATGTTTTGAGGATGTGTGCTATAGTCAATCTTCATCAAGAAGGTTACCAAGGGAAAGAAGGAGAATCCCACCTTTAGAAGAATAGGAGTGGAATAAATTGTAACATGCCTGAAATAATTTATGCAAATGAGGAAGATTGGGAAGTTGAATTGACCAGACTTTGGCTTTAGTTCCAGTTAGGATAGAACTTTGAGCAAAAACTAGGGTTAATTGATAGTGGTGCTCATCACAATCTAATTTCCTACGAGACTTGGACCTCATTAGGTAGACCCCACATAGTAACTCCCACCACTACATAGTGCATGGTTTTAACAAGATTATAATTTCTTGTATATGGGTACATGTAAAGTGACCTTTTGTGTTGAAGACTACATGTCTGAGTTCATGTTCTTTATTCTCCTTAAAGGAAATATGACTGAATAAATCCTCTTGGGAAGAAGCGAGATAAGTCATAGCAATTGCCACATTCATTACGATTCTTGCGAGGCAACAAGGATCCCAAGTCATTATGTCTCTCACACAGAACACAAGCCTCCTTGTCAAGCCTCACACTTTACTCAAGTTTTGTGAAACCTATGGAGTCGCTCTTCTATTATAAACTCATAATACTTTCGTAGCTACAGATACATGCAATTCTAAACCATTTAAGGTCTTGATATGTATTGCTCCACTCTTGGAAAAATCCACAATATGATAGGGCCCGAGTCCTCAAAGCTTTAGCTTCGTTTTGGTGTTTTTTACATTGTACATCAAGGTCACCTATTTGAAACTTCTTGGTCTAAAGATTTACATCAAACCATAGCATATGTGGGCACTTTTCAGCCTACATCGCAACTACATCATAGAGGCTAACCTCATCGAGTTTCTCCAATTCCTCTAATCATCCAGAAAGGCCATGTTCCTTTGGGACCTGTAAGGTTTAAATGAGTAAATCCAATGGTGTGATGGTGTCCAGCCCATAAGTGAGTGGAAAGGCATTGTCCTAGTAGCTATCTTGTAAGTTGTACAATGATCCCATAAAGTTGTTGGAAGCTTAATCTCCCAATTCATTTTGAGTGGCATGTACCATCTTAGTGAGGATAGTGCACAACACTTTATTAGTGTTTTCATCTTATCCATTTTCTTGGGGATAATAAGGATTTGATGACGATAATATGTCTAACACCACAAATGCTAGCATGGCTAGCCATTGTGAAGACAATGTGGCCTTATGGTCTTGAGCCCCATGTAAACCCTCAAAAGAACACAATTCACAATGCTACAAGTTAAGGCATGATTACTCATCATTGCGACTAGCATGTGGGCAAGGCTTGTTTTAGGCATGTTACCATAATAAATAATAATGAACCTATCCACCACGGGCTCACCCATATCACCAAGTAGCTTCTAAATACCTCACAAGCTACCATAGCAGCACCCCTGTGCTCTGCCTCTATACCTCGACAAGGAAACTAATGTCTAGAATTGCCCCGTGGAGTGGCCAAATATAGCGTAGATGAAATTATTATATCTTTGGATCTCTTTTTTGGTGTAGAGAAGACTGACCTCTAAGTTCCTATGTAGGTCCCCCTACTCATCTGTGCTTTCTTCCCCCACACTTTCTTCATTTTCCAGTAATAGCATATGCCAAAGGATTAAGGGATCTCGGGAACAACTATTGGAAAATCCTTGGGGATCTTCAATGTGGTTTAGTTGGGTTAGTGCTGATGCATATGTTGCTTCCTTTGTGGGTTTGTAAACAAACGTAGATTTGTAAACTCAAAGTGTTGGGGGTTGTTCCCCATCCCTTGGTTATTTTTTGTATTCTCTAGCCTTGTGGAGTTCCTGTGTAGATCTATCTATCTAGTGGCCTTGGCCTCCTTCGGGTTGAACTGTGGCTAGCTCTAAGAGTCTTCCTTTATCCCTAGCTCCTGACCTTTGGCCTTCCTTTTCTTTTTCCCTCTTTTCTCCCTTTCTTATCTTTCCCCATCATTGATTTTATCATATTATCCTCCCCCCTATTCGGAGATGTCTGACTCTTTTGGTCCTTTGTGCTTTTCCAAATGCTCTAGTTCTTCAACATAATATCTTCTACTTCTCCTTCCTCTTCTTGTGGTATGATTTGGGGATAAGACACATGCTCTATTTTGAAGAAACAAAGATTCTCCTCTATTAATTGAAGTTGCTTGTGGTGGACACAGAGATAAAGTAATAAAAACTTGGTAGGTTCATATGTTGGGAATGTCATATGTGCTAGCTTTTTGTAAGTTTTTACGATCAATTGAAAAAACATCATTGTTACATGAGCCTCTAAAGGTTGGGGGACCTGCCTACATAATCTAGTAAATTTTAGTAGGGAGAGGGGCTCATTAAGCATCATCCCTTGGAAAATAAAATCAACTCCCAAGCTATATATGATTAGCTTCATTCGATTGTGAGGGCTCTCGTTATCGCATCGGAGGTCAGGGAGCATTAATGCTACATCTTTTGCATCTCTTTCCTAGTGGTTGTCAGTAGGAGTGCAAGGTGTGGAAGGCTCTTTAGCCTACTCCTAAGCATCTCCAAGTATCTACAACTTCTTCTCCAATGCCTTTATATGATTATCATTGACGTGCAAGCATGCTTCAGCACTACACTCGATAATTTTGTTTTTCTATTGAAGTATTTTGCTAGATCTAGAGAGGTGGTCACCCAGCATGGCTATCTTTTGAATAAGCTCAGTTGATGCCTTTTCTTTTACCTCCACCTTTAGTAGCATAGGTCATCAATGAATATCTCCAAGGGGATCCTTGAAGGCTACACACATCAAGAATTGGAAGGTGGAAAGGGCATTGGTCATGGCTAATTACATGACATGATCAGCATAGGTTCCCCATTCCATAGCAAAATGAGGTCTTGTATTGATCAGATATGTTAATGTCACTTGGTTATAGCCTAAGAAGCTGTAACCTTTTGATGTGGCAACTCTTTCCAACATGTGTGGTAGGTGTAAGGCAAGGGGTAGTGATTTACAATTGTGGTGGTGGTGGCCTTAACCTTTTTGAGGTTAACATGCACTCTAAGCTTTCCATTTTTTTGGGAATGATTACTATCGATGGTAGCACCCACTTGGTTATGTGCTTAATTTTATACACAAATCCTATGTTAATGATCTTGTCTAGCTCATTTGTTTGTACTTGGGATTCATGTGATAGATTCTCTATTTGGATTGTTTTGCACCTTTATGGAGAGGGATGGTGTAGTTCACCCCTTCTACCAGAGGAATTTCCTTCATGTTAGTGTATTTCCAGGTGAAAGCATCTTGAAATTCATTGACCAAAGCCATCAACTCTCCTTCTTACTCTCAGGGGTGTGGTCTTTGAAAATAAACATTAGCTTAGGTTCTTCACCAAGGCTGGCTAGATTTACTTATTTGACCCTAGCGATGCCATCATATGAAGCGCGTCCTCTCCTTGGGCTTCCTTGAGCCTTCTCCACAATATGGTAGGATGTAGAGTACTTACTTGAGGTTTTCCTCTTCAGTCTCTAGAAGCTCTTTGAGTTTTTCTTCTCCTTCTTACTCATGGATGTGGTCTTTGGAAATAAACATTGGCTTTGGTTCTTCATTTGGTCTAGCCAGATTTACTTCTTTGACCTTCACCACAATGAGTATGAAGCATGTGGCTCTCTACCCGAGCTTCTTTGAGTCTTCTCGCAATACTGTAAGATAATATTGTAGGATGTAAAGTGCTCAAGCACTTGCCTCATATCTTCCTCTTGAGGCTCGATGAGTTTTTTGAGTTTTTTTTCTTTCTCTACCTCATCAACTTTATTAAGCTTACATTTGGTGGCTCGATAGAGCTTGGCTTGCTCCAAGCTCGTAGGCTCCTTGTCATCTTTATTGAGCTTGCGTTTAGTGGCTTGATAGAGTTTAGCTTGCTAAAGCTCATGGGCTCCTTGTCATCTTTATTAGCCACCAGCATCTTGGCATAAAGGGTGATGTTGTTTGGATCACTTTCCACTATGTATAGAGTAGGTTGATCTTGTTTAGGTGAGCTTCCCACTATCTAGAAGAGGTCTCATGTGAATCCATAGCCTCCTCAACGTAACAAAGCTAATGAAGTGAGAGGATAATTTTTAGGATTTCTATGTGGTTTTCTTCTTCTTGACCAGGTGGGTACTGTAGAAGTTGATCCTTATGTGCAGAGGATTTCTATGTGGTTTTCTTCTTCTTGACCAGGTGGGTACTGTAGAAGTTGATCCTTATGTGCAGAGGATTTCTATGTGGTTTTCTTCTTCTTGACCAGGTGGGTACTATAGAAGTTGATCCTTATGTGCAAAGGATTCCTTGCTAGATGAATCACTAGCTACTCCTGGTTCAATGTCGTTGTTGGTTCCTAAAAGGAATGCTACACGAAGCATGAACAGGGAGGTTTTTTGGTCCCATCTAGTGTTGCAAAATTTCTTAACTGAATTCCATGCATTATTATATGCCAATGCATCCATATCTTTGTACCAAACTTCTTTTCCAATGGCTTGATTAAAACAAGTAGGATCCACATGTTTCTTCACCATAGATATCATATATGCATAATGCTTAGCATATCTTCCATATGTCAACCTCTACACTGGATTTGTTACTCTTTATGAACTCCTCAATGTTACTTCACACATAGAGTCTTTAACATTGGAATTCCCAACTCATCATTTTTGGAACTAGATGACTCATAACTTGCATTTCCAATTGTTATGTGCACATTATATGTGCATATACTAGGAGGCTAACCCATCCTAGGCATATGAGCATGGGAGCATGGGAACATGCTCTAGTGGGGCAAGGGTTAGGTCTAAACTTGGGTTGGGGTTAGGGTCAGGCAACCAACGGTCACACATGGAAACGGAGAGTCAAGAGTCACTTGAGGGCCCTCCTATATAATAGGGGCATGGGGCACTCTCAATGGATGTTCTCTTGTGTAGAGCATTGTATCTACTCTCTTGTCATTTCATGCTAGAGCTATGTGCTATTGGAATGAAGTTATATCTCTTGCTGGTATGGGACACCAAGATAAGGTATGTGGTACTTCATTGTATTTATGTGTGCGCCCTTGGGCTCAGGGGTGGTCGAGTAGATAAGTATATGCCTAGTTTATGCATGTTTATGCATAGTGTTTAATTAGAGAGATCTTTAGGGTTTTAACAGTAGTATTAGAGTGGTCTCTTGTTAATTTTTGATGTTTTTTTCCCTCTTAATTTTCTCTCATTATTCCAAAATTTTAGCATTTTTAAAGTAAATTTTAACATTTACTAAGCAAAAAGTGTTATTTTTTGGTTTGTTTTGGTGGCCTATGTGTTGGGAACGTCAATATGGTAGTTGAAACGCGGTGCTTCTCGACTTAGATGGACGTATTGACATTGCGAGAAAATTCTGAGTGGAAATGCTATTTTTTTCTATTTTTATGGCTAAAATAAGTATTTTACGGATTTTTTTAACCAAAATACCATACATGTTATTGTGGGTATTTTTTGGTAGAAAGGATTCCCTAAATTTAATTTAGAAAATTTTCTAATTATTTAGGAATTTTTAAGCGCATTTTTATGGCAAAAAAGGCATTTTAATGGTAAAAAAGGCATTTTAATGCATTTTTGCGAGTTTCCCGTGGGTATACTATCAAATTTCTGTCGATTTTATGCCAAAAATCATGCTCCCCCCCCTCTCCTTGGGGGGATTTTTTTTCTGGTGGCCAGCGCATAGCCCCCCCCCCCCCCCCCCCCACACGATCCTTCAAATTTTTTTATAATAAAAAGCTTTCATAAAGCTTTAAAAAAAAGAGAAAAAAAAACAAGAAATTTCAAAAATTTGGCCTTTGGGGTCCATTTTTTTTTTTGACCTTTCAAATTTCGGAGTTTTTTAAACCCTTGGCTGTCCGCATTCCGGGGTGACCATTCGCGTTCCGAAATTTGTTGACCATTCGTATTCTAATGCATTCGGGGTACAATAAAATTTTTTGAAAATTCGTGGAAAATTAGACAAAGATAATTTCCAATTTTTGGAATATCCAAGTTTGTCGATTGGCATGTGGCGTGTCCGTTAAGGGTGGTCAAGTGAAGTTGGTTCGAGTGAATTGTGATTTTTTTGAAGAACCTTATTACCATGGCTCATACTGACTTCTTAGTCAATAATAATGTCGATGAGATGAGTGATCATCCCAACTCAGGTAGGGAAGATCTTAAATTCCAAGTTGAAGAAGAGGAGGCTGTTGGAAAGAGTGAATTTATGGAAGTGACAGAGCGTTTAGAGGCAACTATTGCCAAATGCCATAACGAGATGGAGTCACTGAAGATGCAGATCTTGACTTTGCAAAAAACTCCTTGGAGGCACCTCATGCTCCTACCAAAGCAGTTGCTCTGTCGTTTGCACCAAAGGTGTACAATGATGAGAAAAAGAGGAAGACTCAGGAATGTGTAGATGCTTGGCTCAATAGGTAAACTACAAACTTTGCCTTTCATCCATCACTGATGTGCAAAAGCTACAGATGGCGCAAACATTATTGAAAGGGAAGGCATTAACTTAGTGGAAGGATCTCAAAGAAGATTCCATTCCTACCACTTGGCAAAGTTTCGAGGAAGTTTTCAAAAAAGAGTTTGTCCAACTAGAGGATGAATTCAAAATAATTGCCAAGGTTGTTAAAAATAGCATGGGAAATCAGTCTTTTGACAATTATAGGTAAAAGTTTAGACAACTGGCTGCCAAAGTGAAGTCTGATGATCATACCTTGTGTGGGATTTTCATTAATGGTCTAGATCGTGACTATTAGTACGAGGTAAAAAAATGCAAGGTCGAAACGGCTAAGGATGCTATTCAGGAGCTCAGGTTTTTCATAAGACTATGGTTGGCATCAACACTTCAAAACCATCATCTAATGAAAAAAATCCATATTCACTTTTTCAAATAGCGAACAAAAAAGAAAGTTGGTTTTTACACCAAAACCAAAAAATTCTGACAATGCTAAACAAGAAGCAAAAATTTGTGAGCAGGGATAATATCACATGTTTCAAATGTAAGGAAAAGGGACACACGAAGAAATTATGTCCTTCGAATGGAGTTAAAACACCTTCAGCGCCTGGACAAAAGGCGACACCAAAGAAGTTTAACCAAAGAAATCTGTGTATATTACGGAACTTCAAGGTAAATTTTATGAAGTCAATATTACGCATCTTGAAGGAAGTCAATGTTTAGATTATACTTTTAATATATATTTTTGGTCCAAACAAATTATTTCATGTTTATGCATCAATAAATAGACATCAGGTTTATATTTTGTTTGATCCTCGTAGTACTCACAATTTTATTGACAACATTGTGGTACAGACGATGAAGCTGGAAACCACACAGAATGATCACGTGTACAAGGTCAAGATGACTGGAGGACAAGTCCAATTCTGGGACAAGAAGGTGTCAAAATTACCGTTAGACATCCAGTTGTACTCAAATAGACTTGATTTTCATGTCATGAGCTTGGGTCATGTAGACATCATTTTAGGGATGGAATGGTTTCATTAAAAAAATAAGGATTTTTATGTTGATTGGGTCAAACATTTGATGTCTTTCCATCACTCTTAAGAGAAACATTGTTGTACCCAAGGAAACTTTTATTAATGAGCTTGAGTTAATGGAAAATCTTTTTAACTATGAACTTTTCCAATTGGTTATGGATCTAGTGTCTTCATGTGTTCATTTTGATGTAAACATTGTTTCTTTAGTTGTTTGGGAAAGTAAAGTGTTAAATTCCACATTAAGAGCAAATTTTAGGATGTATTTCCTGATGAGTTACCTCTCGGATTACCTCCTAAATGAGAGGTGGACCATAAAATTGAGCTAGTGCCGAGTGCAGAACATGTTAGTATTCCTCCATATCGATTTAGTCAGATTGAGGAAGATGAGGTAGCCAAGCAACTAGCTGAATATTTTAGGATGGTCAAATTAGACCAAGTAAGTCTCCTTGGGGTGCATCGGTTCTCCTGGTTAAGAAAAAAGTTCGAGGTACCTGGCAGATGTGTATTGATGACAAACATCTTAATGAGGTTACAATTAAGAACAAATACCCATTACCTAGATTACACGATCTTATTGATAGGTTAAAAGGAGCTAAGTATTTCATAAAGCTTGATTTGTGAACGGTCATCACATCCGTATTGCAGAGGAAGATGTTTCTAAAACCGCTTTTAGGACACATTATGGCCATTATGAATTTTTAGTGTTATCCTTTGGTCTCGCTAATGCACCAGTAACTTTCCAACAGATGATGAATGATATATTTTGGGATCTGTTTTAGGAAAATTCTGGTTTTCTTAGATGATATTTTGATATACAATAAATCTTTGGCTAAGCATGAGGATCATCTTAAAGAGGTTCTAGAAAGAAAGGCTCAGGAAGGAGAAATTGTATTGTAAATTATCTAAGTGTGATTTATTCAAGAAGGAATTGTTATACTTGGGTCATAAGATCTCTCGAGATGGCTTAAGTATAGATTTGGATCGAATCCAAAAGGTTTTGGAATGGCCAGTTCCGCGTATGGTCAAGCAGTTAAGATCTTTCGTAGGTTTCGTGGTATTTCTTCAAAAATTTACCAAGGATTATTTATTTCCCAGTAGACAAGTGTTCTAACAATTTTATTTTTACTTGTAAAAAGTTTTACTTAGAATGTTTGTTAAGTGAGGTGAATTCTTCCGCTCAAACATATTCTAGCTTATCATTTTCTTCTCAAGACGTTATCTTGAAACACCAAGATTTTTGTAAATTGTTTGGTTTCAAGTTTTACCTTTTTTGTATATAGTTTGGAAGTTTCATAAGAATCCTATAAAGCCCAGGTTCATAGCTGCTTCTTGCAATACATCTCTGACGAATGTTTCTAAATGGCTTAGTCATTGCTTTAAAGCAATTTTATCTAGTGTCCATGATCTTAGGAAAAATCCTCTTAAAGATGCTGACATGCTACAGACACGAGTTGGGTCTTAAAAGACTCTGTAGGAGTAGTTCTCGTCTTGAAATTCTTAAACTCCTCTCGGAGCTTGGCTGAAAAGTCATCTCCTTTATGCCTTCAAACCTTCGACTTCACGACCTTATACACCAAACTAGACTTAGAAGACTTACGCATAGGGATGCTAAAGTTGTAATGTACATGAGTACATGCTTGGAATTATAATCCATCAAACGCTCTACTCTCTTTACATTGTTAGATTCTCAATCAAATTATACAAGTTCAATTCAACCAAGTACTAGAATAGCATGTTTAGAGGGTGCCCTGGCATTGGTGGAGAGGCCAAGGGGGAGCATGGCTTGAACTCTCCTTGTCGTGAATGCTTTTGGAAAAACGGAAAGGAGGGGGATTAGGTACATGGTGTTCAAGACATGGCCTCAACTTTTAACATTGGCTTTCAAACTTTGGTAAGGGGGTGAGAAGGCTTGGCCAGGAGATCGATAAGAAAAAACTATCCCATCAACTTACTACATCGAATCAAATGGGCAATGGTTTATGCATACAAGTGATTTAAAATGCAATTGACAATCAATGGGGTTTTGCAAGGATGCATAGTTGGCATTATTAGGCACATTGGTATTGATATAAAGATTGAGATTGGCTTATAAATGCACCAAGGTCATGCCAAAATTTTACCAAAATCTGGTCAGAATGCCTTGATTTGATGCTAATTAGATGCATATTGATGTTTTGGATATGTGGGATGCAAACATGCATTGATTTGCAAGTTGGTTGCTTGTTGCGATTGACAATTTGACATAATCTGCAATTTTTAAAAAAGTGTGATTCAGTCCGAGGTGTTTTGGACTGGACCTAAATTGAATATTGGGGGTTATTCCACATCATTAGGGCTTCCCATAAAGCCCTTAATCACCCCATTTGGTTTCTAGATTAAGGAGTTACACCCATTTCTCTACTGCATACCCTGTTTGGACAGAATTTGAACCAAGTGTCTCAGATCATAAATTCAGCTTCACCATTGTGTTCTCCACTTGCCAAATTCCTTAACCTCCAAGTTTCAACTCATTTGGAGCATTGGAGTGCAAGCGGTGGACCAAACTATCACTATTTCACTTACACGAAAAGTCAAAACAGAGGCATATAGAGGGTTGACTGAACCAAAAGTGACATCATAGGCTTACCCCTTATCCTAATACCTTCCTATAGAGCCCTAGAACACCCAAATTTTACACTCCTACTATGGCCGATAAGCCGAGAGGTAGACCTAGAAAGCTATCATTGGCAAATTGCAATGGAATATGGAAGGGGAGGAGTTGATGGAACATGGCACTATGGACAAAGTGTAAGATCTTGAAGAGAAAATGTTTGGGGGAAGCACTCATAAAAATGTCTCTCAATCCATGGGTCAAACTTCAAAGGGAGTTGAAGCGGATACTAATGTGGAAAGTGCCTATAAGCACACCTCTCAAAGTTCACAAGCCATTTCAAATGACACTCTCTTGAAATTACTTGTGAATAAACTTGATTTTAAGTCACTCGTGGATAGATTGGATATCATCAACCAAACCTTGAATTCAAAGTTTGAGTCTATGATTACCAAAATGGGAGCCATTGAAGATCAATTGGGTCAATCCATGAATCAACACCATGAAGAAGCTATTGAGAATAGAATTGGTGGGGTTCATGAGGACAAGAAACCTATGCATGAAGTTCATTATGGTGGTCACAAGAGAGGTAAACAAGCTATGCAAGAGACCTCTATGAAGGCTCCTTCAATTGGATTTATGATGGATGCTAGGAAACCTCTCACAAAGGATTTGAGGCCTTCTTCATTTCAGCTAGTACTTCTCAAGTGAATAGCAAACCACCACAAGATTCATTCAAGCCTATGGATTCATGCTATGGAGATACCAAGAGGATACCATCTTATTCAAAAGCAAGTCAGTCCATCATGGTAGATGAGGAGATGCTTTGGGATAAGGATGGGGCTGATCATGATTGGGAGCACATGCCTTCTTTGCACAAAGACAAGTGGAAGCTCATGATGGTTGGATGATATTGCCTTCTTTTATTAAGGAGGAGTACAAATACTTTGCTCAATTTTTCAATTCTTACATGCAATCCTCAATTCTAGCCACTAGTGATCATCAAGGGCATACGGGAGGTATGGAGTTTGATGTGGATTTTGATGCTCGTGCCTACAAGAATCAAGTTGGCTATGATTTTTCCTATGAGGTCACTCTTAGAAATGGTGGTTGGAACTCAATTGAGAGTGATCTTATGAATTCAATTGATGAGGATAGTGATGAAGAGGATGTTGATGCAATGCAAGCAAGGAGCTATGCATTGTCAATGCCTAATGGTAGAGGAGAAATGAGCAATTGGATGTCCTCTAGGCAAGACTTCGTTGATACAAGGAGACAAAGTTTTCAAGATATGATAGTCAAACCGCAAGCTTATGGATCTCTTGTTAACACTTCATATGCAAGTGAAATACATAGCCTTCCAGCTAATTTGCAACAAGGTGATCAGAGTTGTGGTTCTATTTTTAGGAAGAAGAATTCGCTTCCACCATTGATGCACCAAGAGGGGACAAGTGCATTGAGGATGCCTATGCAACAAGGTGAGACAAATGAGTTTGATATGCCTATGTATCAAGTTGGTGCAAATGTGTCGAGTACACCTATGCAAGCTTTATCTTTAATGCAAGTAAGAGGAAATGGGTTTGATGTAATTAATACAAGAGGCGATGGTGCTATTGCAACAAGTCAAAACACTTATGGTGAATCATTTAGAAGTCCAGTGAGGTTCTTTAATGCCACTCAAGTGGAGTTGTGCAAAAAATGAAGGATCTACAATATACTTTATCCTTGCCTAGAAATGAGGCACATAGTGAAACAGTGATTGGAAGGAGACAATGTGCAATGATGTCAAAACCTCTACAAGAAGTGAAGCCAAGATAAACAAGGGTAATATATGTGAATTGTCGGTACTTACACTTGGTCTTCCGCTTGCTTTGAGTGGGGATATAAGATCTACTATATACACTCAATGTTGCAAGATTTTGGCTTGAGAAAATGCAAGAGGACTTCCATTCACTATCACATTTGGTCATTGCATAGAGTATGACTACTATGTGGATCTTTATGCACACATTGTGGGCGTTGAAGTGGATGAGAAACTTGATGTATTTTGCGGACAGCAAGTACATGAGGATATCTCGATGCCAGTTCCTTCTCGACAAGTCATCACCAATGTGTCCGTGGTCAATGGGAATACACAAGTTGAAAATAGAAATGCTTGAATTATTTTCATAAGTGCTTTGATTGATACATCTTCAGCTTATGATATGATGCCATGAATCATGAAGACATGATCATTGAGGATGTTTTAGATGTGCATGCAGTTGCTATTGACACAAGGGATGATGACTCATGATGATACATGTGATGACTATGCTTTAGATAATTACGCATTGGGTGATGCATTGAGAGACTCATGGAAGGTCTATGGGAATGCATTGTATGATCCATTCTTGAGTCTCCTACATATGATGGCCTATTATTTGACTATGGGGACTTGAAGGATGTGGATCTTGATGCATATGAGAGAGGAATTTCTCATGATGATAAGATTTTCTATAGATGTGTTAATGATCATGCATATATGGGTAGTACACATGTTGTTCATGGAGATGATGATAGTCTTGAGGTGACATATTCTACTCCTATTGATCATGACTATCACATGGATTTAACGCATGCTATACATGTTGATGATGAAGTATGCATTGGTAGAAAACATGCCAATCTTGAGGATGACACCTATGCTTATGGGGATGCTAGTTATGAGGCATGTACCTTTACATTTTGTGGATGCCAATATGATTCTATAATATATGGGAATGGAGCATTCACTTTCACATGCACCTTATGTCACTTGAGATGCATGATATATGATTTTGTGGCACGCCATGGTACACCATAACATGGTGTGGCTATTAATCAGAATTCCTATGGCATAGGAGGATTCAGTGCAACGACCATTAATGATGGAGTTCCTATGGCATAGGAGGATTCAGTGCAACGACCATTGATGATGGAGTTCCTCTGACTGAGGTGGTGTTTGAGTTATGTTCCAAATTGTTAGATGCGCCGTTATGTCTTCCTTTTGATCCAGAAGGTCACATATTTGTTTCATGTTGGATGATCTACATTGTGGTTATCCATTCGACCCAGGAGGATTGGCTAGTCGCATCACTGACATGGGCTTTCTTTATTCTCTGTTCGATCCAGGCAGTTTGATAGCCATTGCTTTGGCTTGGATTTATATTTTGTCCATGCAGTTGTATGGATTACCTCATCTTTGGAGCAATACTCATAGCTTTTCCATTTGACCCAGAGGATATCCGAGTAGCCTCATCATCGGGAGGAGTCCTTTATCTTTTCCATTTGACCCCAGGGGTCATGAGATTCATGTATTAGTATCGGCTCTTTGGGATGGTGACATTTGTTCATGTATTGGGCTCTATTTGTTTTGTGATTGCCCTTCAATTTCGAGGAAGAAATCATTGGAGAAGGAGATGGTTTGTAATAAAGTAGGAACTTTAGTTAGGGCATGGGCATGGGCTCAACTATAAAAGGGACTCATGGATCTTCATTTGGATCTTTTTATCAAATCACTTTTAAATGAATCTTGGAGCCTTGAACTACCATATATTGGTCTATAGAAGGTTATTTCCATCCTTTGGTGAAAGGTTAAATCACTTAGGCATTATGTGTGATTCTTGCTAATTGCATGCTAATCCGCATGATGATTTGTCCCAAATCTTAGCTTGTGTTTGCTTTATTTCATTATGATTTATGTGGATGACTTGATAGTCACAGGTGATTTTGGGAACGATATTGCTGAAGTGAAAGCATCTTGATAGCCAGTTTAACATGGAAGACTTGGGAGAGTTACGATTCTTTCTTGGCATTGAGATGGTGGTGAGGACACCACATGGCATATGGTTGATGCAAAGGTAATAATATGCCTTGGATATGTTGGCAAAGTATGGTATGACTCGATGCAAGCCTATGATGACACCATTGGAGCAAAACACAAATCTAAGGACTAGTTTTGGTGAAGACTGAGAAGATGTTACCATGTACAAGAAGATGGTTGGTAGCTTGATTTACTTGACTATCACTAGACCAGATTTATGTTATGCAGAGGGACTAGTTAGCCAGTTTGTGGAGTCCCAAGAAACCACATCTAGATGCTATCACGAGGACCATGAGATTTGTAAAAACCACTACTAATTATGGTCTATTTTATGAGCATGGAAAGGATGTGATGCTTTATGGTACACATATGCAGATTGAGTAGGAAGTGCTTATGATAGGAGGTCTACCATTGGATATGCATTTAGCTTAGGAAGTGCGGATGTGTGTTAGAGTAGCAAGAAGTAACCCATATTTGCATTATCTAGCATAGAGGAAAAGTATAGAGGAGCCACTGTGGTTGCATGTGAAGTGGTTTAGCTATAAAAACTACTTGATGATTCGAGATAGCATCATGATGGAGTGGTTGTCATACATTGTGACAACATGAACAATTTCAATAATTTGGTATATCATGCGAGAACTAAAATAGAGGTCCATTATCATTTCATAAGAGAGAAGGTGTTGGACGGACATGTTGATTTCACATATGCGAAGGCTGAAGAACAAGTTGCCGACATCTTCACAAAGTCACTTGGGAAAGAGAAGTATGAGTACTTCAGAGATAGACAAGGATATGAAGTTGAGGGGGAGTATGGAGAAAGCAGGTTCATCCACATAGTTGATGTCACACACATATGTGGTGTGCATTAGTTGTAGGAGTGTGGACAGTAATCAGTCTCATGCCCAATGGCCAAGTGTGTGGAAATTTGGTGTTACTTTCATATGCTATGAAACTTATCATTATGTGTGTATGGATTTTGAAGATGGAGAGTGTAATGGCTTTTCCTATTCTTGTCTATGGGCACCATCTAGGATAAGTTGCTTAATACCGGTTGTGATAGATAGAAATGGCCGCATTCGTGTCATCATTTTTGTAGTAATACCCCAATCGGGATTTGTATAAATTTAGGAGCATTATTGTTGTGAGATCTGGGATTTCCACCTTCGCAACGAGGAGTCGTTGTTGTGACTGGGAACCCAAGCCACACACTTGCAGGTGTCATAGCAGCTTGTTGGTTATATGTTGATGTTGGGAGGGCAAAGGAGGATTCAATAGAGGAGGATTAGGGCTCAACTACTATAAGCCTTACCTATTTCTGAGGTAGCTATAGCTATCGACATTGTTGTGCCCTCCCCTTCCCATAGGACCAATATTACTTTGCCTATGGGGAGCTCTAAGGTTGATATGTAATCCAGGGCAATGTAATCCAGGTACTTGACGTGCGAAATGTAACCTCGGGCTTCTTTCCAGCCGATAAATGATTGAATTACATGGCTCCATCTTTGACAACCGTGTGGTGCAAATCCAATGGTGAAGGCCTCTTCAGAGCTGTATAAAAGTGCCCCTGAGGTTTTCTTTCAGTATAATAATCGAAACCACCTTGTTGTGTAGGCACAACCTGGCATATTTATTCTAACACTTTGAGGTGAAGGATGGGTCTCCTACGTCTTCAAATTTTTTCATTAGCTTGGAGATTTTATTTGGTTTGGATCTCTCATATATATATATATATATATGCTCAAGGGGAAAAGGTGCATAAGTCGGTAGCAGGGACCAACTTTTCACTAGGGATATATACATGTGCACAAGGTCGGGATGCCCATCCCATTCAGGGTGTGTAGGGTGGTGCACCACTCGTCGAAAGGTCAGCATTGTGGGTCTTGCCCTCTTAATGGGGGGTCAATTGTTGGCACCAAATGTGTGCTAGACACGGGTGGAATCAAGGGAATGGTGCTCTCAACACTTGGGTTCGGTGTGAATTCCATCCTATTTGGCAAGAAGTGTATTGTGGGAGCGACAACAGTCTGTCACCTGCATGTGTATGTAGAACAGAAAAAGTGCCACTCAATGGGGCATAGGCTTCGTGGGCATTCCACCAATTCCTGAGAGTGTCCATGGCATGTGTCTCTGCTTGTGGAAGGTCAAATTTGTGTGAGAAGCCCAACACTTTGCTCTTTTTAGCACCACACACGTGAACACTCTCTTAGGTTGGTCGAGCGCCCGTGAAGTTGGGCGTCTATAGTGTTTTATCATGCTTGAATATGATTGTGAAGTCAGCTCGTCGATTGGCTGAGGACTCGTTCTGAGAAGGTTTTTAGTCTCTTTTGCACCTGAACAGTCTCTAAACGGGTCAAAGAAGCGCTTCATGGGTTGGCCACCACCTGCACCTGTATTGCACTAAGCCGGCGTGTCTTTTAGATGAGCAAAGGACTCGCGGGACTCTCATAAAAGTAGCGTGTGAACGCTTGCTAAAAAAAGCTACTTCTTAGGCGAGTATGGGGCTCAAACTATGCAATCAATTGCTTAAAACACCAAGATAAGCTGGGTGCACGTTAATTGTCGCGCAATGCGTTGATGAAATCTTCCAAAAGTTACCCAGTGGTGGGTGTTACATGATGATGGTCTTTTCACAAAGTTACCCAGTGGTGTTACATGATGTGTTTCCTCTTCACAAAGTACGCGACATAGAGGAGTGACGTTTTATCTGAATTGAGTAAAATGACGTTTTGAGGAGTCCCGTTCTTTCGAATAACATGAGTTATCACTATAAATTTTGCTTTTTTGCACACCATGTACGATGACACCATATTAACTTTTGGCATCCTGCAATACCATGAAATACGAAGAAATCAGTTTGCTAAAGAATTTCAATTAACCTTATGCTCTTGCCTAACATTCTCTGGCCCTAAAGTCTATACAACGAAAAGCCTGAATAGAGTAGGTGAAGGGACAATACCTTCACTCGAATCAATGCTGCTGCTATTCCTCTTTAAGAACCATTGCCCATGCATTTGACATGTTCACATATTCATGCATCCCATGTGCGCTAAACATGTACATATGTCAGCTCACCCTATTCTCGTCTAGCATAGCCACTACGTTCCCTTAACACATGTAGTGAGTGAACCAGGGCTTGAAAAAAACATATTTTTCAACCAATCAAAATAAGGACAAATCTTAAATCTATCCTTTTTTGTTTCAAAATCCCTACAATACGATGGTTATACATGAAAAATCATTCCTTTAAAATAAGGGCTACTTAAAATCTCAACCAGTTTTTCTTAATTCTGACTCGTACAAGAATGCCGATTTTTCAAGCCCTGGAGTGAACGAGCTGATTCACACCACTGTCCTGATTACACGTCTTTGAGATTCCATTTTCCATGCACACTTATTTGGTGATATTAAAATCCCTGAACCCCCGGCCCCTTACAAACCGATTCATTATGTTTGTGCAGTAGCAAGCATTAGCCCATGCAAGAGTATCAGCTCGTGCAAAACCCCATTAGGCCACCCTTTTCAACAGGATCTCTTTTAGAACCATGCCAGTGACTTTTCTTAACTATACAAAGGGCGAGTACAACCCATAGTTGCCAAATGGTCAATAGTGTTATTTGCACGTCAAAAGCCCAACTTGCCTCCTGTTGTCTTTCTCCACTAACTTTTGCAGTCCACAGCAGCCCCAAAGAGCTTGGAGAGAAATGAAATGAAATGAAATGTTATATTAACGTCTTCAAAAGGCCATAATGACCTATGAGACCAAAAGTTACATCATGGTGAGAGAGAGAGAGAGAGAGAGAGAGAGAGAGAGAGAGAATATTAACTACTAGAGACCCAAAGGGTCTACAAGACCAAAAAGATGTTACCTGTAATCCATGTGTAAACTGGATGTCAAACTAATATGAAAAGAAAAATAGCAGGGTCTATGTACTAAGTAGATCCCTCTGTATACAATAAAAACTCATATCCTCACGGAGTGTAGAGCCATGATATCCACCTCCTATGGTGGTGTGTGGTGTCTCCCCCCGTGGCATCAAGAATATCTCGAATCTGGAGCTGACCGGTAGAGAACCTGAATCTTTTGAGGGCGGGGGCGTCTAGCTCTCTAAAGGGACGCAGCCTGATCTCTGATTACAATTTACTCCAGAGTGGTGAGTAGACAAAACCTCTCGGTATCAATCACAGGAGACCGGTCCGCACCGTGTCCCATGTCCTCCATGTGGCTCACGACTCATCAGGGACTGGGTGGCTCTGTCTGCTGGGGGCCAAGGAAATCTCTAATAGTGGCCTGAGAGAGAGAGAGAGATGTACTCAAGTGCCACATTGATTGAAAGAAACTAGTTTCACGACCATCTCAAGACTTAGCGAGCCAACATCTATTCGGACGAAACATAAGAGTTACACAGTGCATTCTGCAGACTTGGCAGGTCCCCCTCTATTTGGTAGAAGCAGAGATGATACACATATGAATGGTACATTCGTTCCTAAAAACTCCTGCGAGTACTGCATATCTAAATTAGGCTGCTAAACAACTGTGTTCACAAAAACATTTACAACATGCATACAAAAAAACACTACAATATCTTTTGGATCTTAATTCAGTCGAAAATTTGCTCCTCCTACGATTTCACCGAGTGTATGCTGTTCTAATTAACAATCCAGCCACTTGTTTCAACGAACAAAAATCTGTCACTATCATCTCCAAGGAGTGACATAAACATGTAAGGACATTCAAATCACAACGTCCAACACTTTACAACATACATTCTGTGACAAATAGTCTGAATCATAAACCCTTTCAATGGTGCTCCCTCTCACTAACACATCTGGGAGCAAAATGAGCATAGATCTACAGAGAGACCTTCCAAGTAAACCATGGACAATCGACACCAGATTTTCAACCGGTATGCAACAATGATATGATTGAATAAGTCATCCACTCAATGTTACCCCTCAACATTATGTCTACCTACCTCCTTACTTGGTCCTGGGTGTCCCTGCTAAACTCGAAAATCGTCTAAAAAGACTTCACATCAGGCAGTATCATGGAAGGTGATCAAACAAAACCATTAGGATTTCAAGTCCTCGGACATAGCTGATGGTATGCAATGAATCGCAAGAATCTCTAGAGTTGCTTCTTTGGCTTTTTCAGTCTCCAACACAACCATCTGCAATCCACAGGCAAAGCAGCAGGATCTTCAGTGTGGCAAACAACCACCCCCCCCACACCCCCCCCGCCCCTCCTACGCCCCAAATCTTCAAAATGAAGGGATGAAACTTAAGAAGCACACTCCACTCATAAAGGTTGTAACTTGCAATCTAAATCCACTAGGTGCCACTTGAACCCAAGATCCTTACCTGTTGATATTCAAGGTCAAACTTTAGAAACGTTTCTTTGCAAGTCTCCACCATGTAAGCCAAGTGCTTCAGATTCTTTATCAAGGTGCCATTAAAAGAAATTATCTGCACAAAAATTATACAGAAAACTATATGAAGTCGGGAAAATATGCAGTCCAAAAATGCTTGATGGGCTCCCAAACAAAGATTATATTTACCTGGGTATTGACAATGTCTTCATATCCAATATTAATATCAGCCACCAAGACCTGCAGTCAAATTTACATGAATGAGCATAGGTATTGGGATAGAAACTGAGAAAGCATTAGCCACGATGAAAATTGCAAAACAAATTATCAGTCTGTCAGGATCTGGCTACCAAGGAGGAATCATTTTCTCTGTCAGTGTGTTGTTGTTGTTGTTTCGCGGGAAAAGGGAAGGAGAAAAGACAGAGGGAGGGGGGGGGGGGGGGGGGGGCGGCGGGGGCTGTTTGTACCTGAGAAACAACCACCAGTTGTTCGTCCTCTGTTTGAGCCATAGAATGCAGTAGCTTGTCAAGCAGCTTCACGGGAGCATCATAATCATAATCTTTGCCATACTGCAAGTATCCAGAAAACCATATCCAAATTAATCACAAGGTCCCACAAACCATTCAGATCACCTCCGTCTCAGCTTTCCAGAATGTCTGAACCTCAGTAATTTTGTTTAGGCTCAGGGTGTACCTCAGAACGAAGATATGGCACAGAAACAGAAGTGAAGACAATGCCCCCAATGATGTAGTAGGATGGCGGTCTGCCCCTTGTATGTGTCGGGACAAGGCGCTTGTGGGCTTCGAGTTTTATATCAAAATATGTAACGATCGATCTTCTAAGAACTCCAATTCTTGCTTGCTCGCCCGTGTATTTCTGAGACACCAGACAGCTGAATCCAATCCTTTCTCCATGACGAAACGGAACTGTACTTAACCCATCATGAAGAATGATTTTAGTTTAAAAGAAGTTCATGCAGCAAACACAAAGAAGCCATGTGCAAACACCATACCTGTCCCATCATTAGCTATATGAATACCATCAAAACTTAGAAGAATATCTGAAGGCTGCAGAGACTCGGCTGCTGGTGCTGTTGGCTCGACTCTTCTGACACGAACTCCTTTGAGGTGAGGCGACATGTAGAGTCCGCTTCTTAGATCCGGATTCTCAATTTTTTGCCATTCTATCCCTAAAACAGGGAAACCTGTCTTACAAAACAATAAGACCACTTTTGGAAAAATTCTCCCGTCTTCAACCAGCATGCATTTCTATGAGTTAGAGATCCAGACCTGTGTAATCTCCATTGAGCTCATAGTCATTTATGAAATGAGTAATGACCGGAGTCGGAATGACATATCCAATATTCTCAGCATCCTCATGTTTCAAAGATTGAAATGCAATTCCCACACATTGACCTTTGTCATTGAAAGCAGGACCACCTGAATTTCCAGCATTGATGGCTGCATCAATCTACACAGAAAACAAATTCTTAGTGCTTGCATGTTACATGGTCAATCTTTAAGGATAGAACTAAAAAAGGGCTAAACAAGGGATTCCTTTTTCTGAAAGATGGATTGTGTGTGTAGCTCCCTTATCTCAAACAATATGCTCTTCAAGTCAGTAATCTGGACTCTGGTCTTTTCATTGATTTGGATACGTCTACCTCAGCATCTGCTAAATTTAATGTGTTGAAGGAGTAAGTACCAAGCAAATTCATACCGGCACTGACTTATGCTTCTAGACTGAATTAATTGATAATAAAAAGAGCACTTCATGTGTTCAGTCTATTTGTGTGAATACCTGATTGACTCGGTTAGAATGTGCAAGAAAGCCTTCATGAATAGAGCTAAATTACATGCAAACCAAAATATTTCTCCTGAACTGTTCAAGGTTGGTCCAATGGTCCATCATAGAATTCCTAAGGATTCAAAAAGTGGCAAGAAATAAAAGGCCTAGAAGCTATATCCCAGATTTGGTGGACCTTAAAAAAGTTATACAAGCAATTAGCAATCAAAGCAACTTTCTAGC
Organism: Cibotium barometz; assembly: GCF_041138505.1. NCBI lineage: Eukaryota > Viridiplantae > Streptophyta > Polypodiopsida > Cyatheales > Cibotiaceae > Cibotium > Cibotium barometz. The sequence continues at coordinate 2,180,534 of NC_141047.1, read as the reverse complement.
CAGAACTACCACCCACAGTGAAGATTCATCCTATCTTCAACTAGAGGCAATCTTGGGGGCTGCAAAATTCTTGTCTCTGATTTGTCTGGTCTGAAAAGCTAACTCAGTTTCGTGAAAAAGCTCTTGAGACCAAACATTCCCAAGAATTTTTATCGAGTTGATAGACCATTTTTTACCCCAAGAAAGCTCCTCTTGTCACATGCATCCTGCACTTGGATGCCATGTAGGCATATCTAAACAAGAAGGTGCAGGTCCTAGAGCGGAAACTAGTCCCATGTGAGCCCAATCCGAGACGAATCAGCCAAGATTCCACTCTATTCGTCCGAGATCAGGTGTGCATTGTCCTGCACATGAAGCAATGCCAGCCCGTACTGTGAATCTCCCTCTGGAATGATGTCAGGTGTAACGAGAGGCAGACACGTGTATTGGAATCGTATAAATGTGAACAAGATTCTGAGCACTTAACACTTGAGCATTACAACCACAAAGCTGAAAATGACAGTACACCACATAAAGGGGCCGATGATAGGCTGACCCCCCCCCCCCCCCCCTTTAGGTTATATTACCAAAAGAGTCTGCAAAGTACAAGATTACGGGTGCCTGGGGATTCACCACCAGCCTGCACCTGATTCTTCCAAATACATCATGAATGAATACATTTCAAACAAGAGAATCTGTAGGTACATCCGCCCTACACACAGGTACATCCGCCCTCCACAAGCCTCTTCATAGGTACATCCGCCCTGCACAAGAGTATCACAATTCTCACAGGTACTCCGCCCTGCACAAGATGTAAATGGATCTTTAGGCCTTGTTTCCACGCGAGAAACTAATCCAGAAACCTGTTTTCTCCGCGAGCAAGTGTCCCCAATGCTTGCCCTAAGCACCTGTTATACCAGGAATCCTTGAGACACATCCATGCTCACATATTCCATTGCTGTCCGGCCTGTTTTGTGCAATAACCAGTCCAAAACAGCAACTTTCTATCGCGAGAAATCCACCTGTAAAGGGTCCTACAGCCCTGTGGAGGTCCCTAGAGCTGTCCTGTACTGTCCAAGTTGACTTTGGACACCTGTAACCAGCCCAAAACTTGCAATAACCAGAAATTGCAGGTCTGAAATTTACCAACCAGCCCTTTAGAAGAGTGTGGGGATCGTTGTCCAAGCTTGTGTGAGTCCGGGAAGCAAGCAACCAGCCCTGTAGCAACTCCCAAAGCTCCAACCAGCTCTCCAATGTGTTGAATCATGAATAAAACAGCCCAAAAGGCCTCTTGAGGGAGGCGCCTTTTTCCAGTGCCACCTAAGGGGCCTGGTGGGTACACATACTGGCTGACAAGTGTCCCCATAAGGTGTCCAGGTAGGTGTCTAGCCCATAGTGCTCCATTTGTCCTGTTTGTATAAGTTTAGGTCCAACCAAATGGGAAATGGCCATAAGCTGTCCGGACTTCATTAATTTTGGTCCAACCAAATGCGAACGCATTATAAGTTGTCCGGCCACTTATTAATGAGTGTGGACCTGCAAACCAATAAACCTTAGTAGTAAATGAAGTAAGCTGTAAATTGAGTGTGGACGCACTTACCACCTGCAAAACCCATAAGCCCACAGTTTTAGGCCCAAACAGGAGTGCACACATGTGTGTCCACAAGGTACCCGGGCGTCCCCGGTCCCTCGGACTTCACAAGCCAAAATAACAAGCATTGTCCAGGCAGCAAGACAATGTCACACAAAGTAAAATAAAGTTATAGCATGCATCATTTATGCATTGTGCACATTTAAACTTGGAGAAGCACCTATCATCATTCTTGTACTTGAAAATATTCCGCCTGCCATCATAACACACCATGTGTGCATGGCCGGAATCCACATGGGCACCGCCCGAAAGTCCACAAATGTCTTGCCATGTCCTTGGACTCATATGCATCCACTCATATGATCCATACATATGCCCAGGTATAATACATACATGCATCCGCATGTTTCTAGGCCTGACACGCATCCGCATGTCCCTAGAATATAGGGGTTTGTGACATCCCCCCGGCTTCTAATCAGTTGACCGCAACTGAAAAGCCTCCAGATAGGCCTTCAAAAGATCTGGGTAATCCTCAAAGTAGGCCTCATCCATCCATTTCGCATCCAAAGCTGAATAATTCTTGAACTTCACAAGGTACCTACGAACAAGTTTGCCTCCCGCACGCTTTTGTTCCTTGTGAAAAACAATCTGTTCAGGTTGAAGAATCTCTTCCAGCTCATCCACCTCGGGTGGGTCTTCCAAAACCGGCTCAAACGGTGTCGGTCCCACATAAGGCCTCAATAGGCTCACATGAAAAGCATTATGCATGTTCCAATGATCTGGGTGCCAAAATGCAACATCATTGATCTTGTCCAAGATCTGAAAAGGTCCATAGTACCTGTTGGAAAGTTTAGGGTACTTTCCCTCTTTCCCTGGCCTCTTCCGAAGGCGTGCCTTTTCAAATTTCAGCAAGACCCAATCACCTTGTTTGAATTGTACATCCCTTCTATGCTTATCAGCTGCCTTTTTAATCTTGGTATGAGACCTCTCTATGGCTGTCCGTTCCTGTGCAAATGCAGTATCCAAGTCTCTGACATACTCATCTGCTGCAAAAATCTCATCCTTTGTACGAAGGATGGGTGGTAGTACCACCTTGCCATAGATAATCTCAAAGGGCGCCTTGCCCGTAGAAGTATGTACCGTATTGTTGTAGGCAAACTCCACAAGTGGTAAATACTTCTCCCAATCCGATTTGCGGTCGGATACATAAGATTTCAGCAAGTTGAGGACGGCTGAATTTGCTATTTCACTTTGGCCATCTGTCTGTGGATGGTAAGCTGATGAGAAGTTCAGCTTTGTACCCATATTGTCAAACAATGCGCGCCAAAATAAGCTTGTGGTTCTAGGATCTCTATCCCCCCACAATAGATTTAGGCATGCCATGGTGTTTGAATATCTGTGCCAAAAACATCCTAGCCATATGATCTGGCTTTATTTTCTTGCGCACGGGAATGAAATGTGCCTGCTTGCTAAACCTGTCAATGATGGTCCAAATAGCATCATTTCCCTGTGGTGTCCTTGGCAAATCCATAATGAAATCCATAGCAATGCTTTCCCATGGTTCATTTGGTATAGGCAAAGACTGACGCAATCCAGGTGCTTTATGTCGGTCAAACTTGACCTTTTAACATACCATACATTCACGTACATATGCTTCAATATCCTTGCGAATATGTGGCCAAAAGAAATACCTCTCCAAAGCTTGTGCTGTGGCCAAAATGCCTCTATGACCTGCATATGGAGGAGCATGGCACTCATCCATAACCTTATGGCGAAGGTTCTTTACCACACACATACGATTTTGCATCATGAGATATCCATCTCTTATGACATAAGATGGGACAGCAATACCCTCTTGCAAATCAGCCCATACATGTGCAAAATCCTCATCCAAATGATAAGTATTACGCATATCCGATAAGTCCTCATGGTATGCAACTGTAATAGCATGAACCTGTGGTCGTCTAGATAAGGCATCTGCCACCACATTCTTTTTCCCTGGAGTGTGTAAAATCTGAAAATGAAACATTGAGAGGAAATTTGCCCATCTCATATGCTTCTCTGAGAGCTTACTTTGAGTCAAAAAGTATCTCAAACTTTGATGATCAGTTTTGACCATAAAATCAGCCCCTAAAAGATAGTGTTTCCAAATAGTAAGGGCATGAATTACAGCCAATAACTCCTTCTCATAAACCTGTAAGTGAAGCTCTGCATGTTGCAAGCGTCTGCTCTCATAGGCAATGGCATGTCCTTCTTGGTTCAAAACAGCCCCTATGCAGTCCCCACATGCATCACATTCCACCACAAAAGGTTTGTGCAAATCCGGAATAATGAGTACCGGTCCCGAGATGATTGCACTCTTCAACTTTTGAAAGGCATCTCTCTCTTCTTGTGTCCATTTAAAGATTGCTTTCTTCTTCGTTAACTCATGTAACGGAGCGGCAATGAAAGCAAAATGCTTGACGAACCTCCTGTAGTAAGCACATAAACCAAGGAAGCTCCTCACTTCATGGACTGATTTCAGCTCTGGCCATTCTTGCATGGTTTGTATCTTTGCGGGATCCATGCGCACACCATCCTTTGATACAATGTGACCAAGATAGTGAATCTCTGGGAGGAAGAATTCACTCTTTTTTGCATTTATGTAGAGCTGATTTTCCTTAAGCTCTTTAAACACAATAGCCAGGTGTTCACGATGTTGGGCTTCATTCTTTGAGAATACGATAATGTCATCAAAGAATATACCCGTGAACTTTCTATGCTTTCTGAACACCCTGTCCATCATCTTGTTGAAGGTAGCGGGTGCATTTGTAAGGCCAAAAGGCACCACCAAAAACTCATAAAGACCAAAGGCTGTCCTGAATGCAGTCTTGTGTACATCTTGAGGTGCCACTCTCACTTGATGATACCCACTCTTGAGGTCTATTCGGCTGAAACATGCCGAACCTTCAAGCTTGTCCAAGATGTCATCAATACGCGGAATGGGAAACCGATTCTTGATGGTTATCTTATTAAGGGCACGGTAATCAACACACATCCTGTAAGTACCATCCTGCTTTTGAACAAGAAGTACCGGCGAGCAATATGGCGAGGAACTAGGCCGAATCAAACCCTTTTCCAAAAGTTCATTCACCTGTGCCATAATCTCTTCTTGTTGACTAGCACTCACCCTGTATGGTGGCCTATTAGGTGGAGAGCTACCGGGAATTAGATCTATGCAATGATCTTCCGGCCTCTCTGGTGGCAACCTTGCTAGCAAAGCATTCGCAAAACAATCTTTGAACTCATTCAAAAAGTTAAGCTTGTCTTGATCTAATGTACTAACATCAACACTAGAATGTTCAATGGTATCACGTACAAAAACCAAGTAAGAACAAGCTGATTTCTTTATTGCCTTATTAATTTGTACATGACTTACAAGAGGTATGGTACTTCCAGTAGTACCAGCATCTATAGAGTGCTCACGGCCTCTATGTACAAAGCTGATTTTCTTCTCTTTGTAAGCCTTAATAGGCTCTAAACGGTGATGCCAGGGCATCCCCAACAAAACATCACAACCTGTAAGAGGAGCCACTAAAAAGCTCTCATGGTCGAGGTAGTCTTGTATTTGTACACGGAGCTTACCAATGACCGGAGTTATATCAACCTGTTTGCCCTCAAAGGCGGCATCTGCATTCATTTGCATTCCCATGTCTTCCACATTGAGACCTATGGCGGCAACCATCTGTACGGATATAAAGTTATCTGTGGAAGCATCATCAAAAAGAAACAAAGCGGGCTGATCCTTCAATTTGCCCCGAGCCTTGCATATGACTCTACTCTTGGGCTCATGCCCTGTATTACCCTGCACATCGGGTACAACATTCACAAGAGGCTTTTCCACATTAGGCTCAGCATTTTTAGGATTCTGTGGGCATTTAGGATATATATGATCTTTACTGCCACACTTAAAGCATTTTCCAGCCTTCCTGTACTCTTCCAATTGCTGTTTTGAGAGCCCAAAATTGTGGCGTTTACCCCCCGGCTTCTTTTCGGAGTCATCCTTTGCATCTCGGCCATCTTTGGGAGCATTCTTAGGTGGCTGTCCACCCTTTTTCTGGTCATAACCAGCCCTGAATTTGCTCTTGTTTTGACCTGCAAATGGCTTATTTGTGGGTGCTTTTATGTGCAAGTTCTCCGCAATCATGGCTGAGTGTATAAGCTCTTGTATGGTCTTATTTGGGTACACTCCCAAGCTTTGTTGAATGATGTGATGGAGCCCCGATTCAAACTTTCTCTTCTTCTCATCCTCTCCAATATTCATGAAGGGAGTAACCTTGAGAAGGACTTTCCAAAACTTTGCTATGTATGAAGCAACGGACTCTCCCTCATCTTGGGACAGCCAATCCCACTCCTTGCGTACATCCTTTGCAAAGTTTGGTGGTAAGAATTGATCATAAAACTGAATTTTGAAAGAAGACCAAGTTGGGGCAGCACTTCCATCAAGTATTTTTGCAAGCCACCAATCACTTGCCGTATCCTTGAGATGCATTCCCACATGCCTGAGCATAGACTTTTCCGAAAAATCTTCATTGCAAAAAGCTATCTCAAACTGTCTAATGAAAGCAAGTGCTTTGGTAGAGTCCATCCGTCCCTGAAAGTTTTCAAACTTTACATCCTTGTCACCGGACTTGAACTCTCGAGGCTTCTTCCTTCTATATGCATCCCTATGTACATCCTGTTCATCTGCATGATGATGATACCGCGATGAAGATTCACGATCCCTCTTCGTTCTCTCTTGAGCCACACTCTCCAAATGAGTGGGAAGCTCAACACGAGAACGGATATGTCTTCTTGGAGCAAAGCGGGAATGAGTAGAGGATCCCTCATCCTTACTCTTCTCTTGACCTGCATCAAGCCTAGCACCAGGGACTCTTGTCCTTTCAGCATTTGGCACTTGCTGTGCTCTTTCTGCTTGTTGTGCATCATGTGCATCACCACGGGCAGCCATGAGGGGTGGCTTCTTGAAAGCCAAACTACCATCTGCTTCAGTGTATACATCACCCTTAACCATTAGGTATGCAAGTGCAAGCTCTCGGGGTTTCTCAACATCCATTTCCTTTGCAATTGCTTCAAAAGTGACTTCATGGACCGAAGCCTTTGCCTTCGCAGCCAACACCCTTTGTACATCCGGGTCATTTTTCAATGACCTAAGCTCTTCGGTTTCAGCCCTATAGCGTCGCACTTGACGCCTCAAAGATTCCAAATTAGAATGCATAGTGTCATGAGTACCTGCATCTCCATACACATCATTGCTTGCAGCATCTCTTGCATCCTTTGTACCATGAAATTCACGGTCCTGTGTGTTCTCCACACTGTCAGAAATGTGGCTGTCCATGACACTCAAATCAGGTCACCAGTTATGATTCCAAGCCTCAGACCGTTTTCCAATGAGGGGAAAAACTGAGCTCTGATACCAATGTAACGGGAGGCGGACGCGTGTATTGGAATCGTATAAATGTGAACAAGACTCTGAGCACTGAACACTTGAGCATTACAACCACAAAGCTGAAAATGACAGTACACCACATAAAGGGGCCGACGATAGGCTGACCCCCCCCCCCCCCCCCCCTTTAGGTTATATTACCAAAAGAGTCTGCAAAGTACAAGATTACGGGTGCCTGGGGATTCACCACCAGCCTGCACCTGATTCTTCCAAATACATCATGAATGAATACATTTCAAACAAGAGAATCTGTAGGTACATCCGCCCTACACACAAGTACATCCGCCCTGCACAAGCCTCTTCACAGGTACATCCGCCCTGCACAAGAGTATCACAATCCTCACAGGTACTCCGCCCTGCACAAGATGTAAATGGATCTTTAGGCCTTGTTTCCACGCGAGAAACTAATCCAGAAACCTGTTTTCTCCGCGAGCAAGTGTCCCCAATGCTTGCCCTAAGCACCTGTTATACCAGGAATCCTTGAGACACATCCATGCTCACATATTCCATTGCTGTCCGGCCTGTTTTGTGCAATAACCAGTCCAAAACAGCAACTTTCTATCGCGAGAAATCCACCTGTAAAGGGTCCTACAGCCCTGTGGAGGTCCCTAGAGCTGTCCTGTACTGTCCAAGTTGACTTTGGACACCTGTAACCAGCCCAAAACTTGCAATAACCAAAAATTGCAGGTCTGAAATTTACCAACCAGCCCTTTAGAAGAGTGTGGGGATCGTTGTCCAAGCTTGTGTGAGTCCGGGAAGCAAGCAACCAGCCCTGTAGCAACTCCCAAAACTCCAACCAACTCTCCAATGTGTTGAATCATGAATAAAACAGCCCAAAAGGCCTCTTGAGGGAGGCGCCTTTTTCCAGTGCCACCTAAGGGGCCTGGTGGGTACACATACTGGCTGACAAGTGTCCCCATAAGGTGTCCAGGTAGGTGTCCAGCCCATAGTGCTCCATTTGTCCTGTTTGTATAAGTTTAGGTCCAACCGAATGGGAAATGGCCATAAGCTGTCCGGACTTCATTAATTTTGGTCCAACCAAATGCGAACGCATTATAAGTTGTCCGGCCACTTATTAATGAGTGTGGACCTGCAAACCAATAAACCTTAGTAGTAAATGAAGTAAGCTGTAAATTGAGTGTGGACGCACTTACCACCTGCAAAACCCATAAGCCCACAGTTTTAGGCCCAAATAGGAGTGCACAAGGTACCCGGGCGTCCCCGGTCCCTCGGGCTTCACAAGCCAAAATAACAAGCATTGTCCAGGTAGCAAGACAATGTCACACAAAGTAAAATAAAGTTATAGCATGCATCATTTATGCATTGTGCACATGTAAACTTGGAGAACCACCTATCATCATTCTTGTACTTGAAAATATTCCGCCTGCCATCATAACACACCATGTGTGCATGGCCGGAATCCACACGAGCACCGCCCGAAAGTCCACAAATGTCCTGCCATGTCCTTGGACTCATATGCATCCACTCATATGATCCATACACATGCCCAGGTATAATACATACATGCATCCGCATGTTTCTAGGCCTGACACGCATCCGCATGTCCCTAGAATATAGGGGTTTGTGACATCACGTGGTCTGAGTATCTGGTCTGCGACGACTGGGTGCCGAACATCTGTAGGTGCATTTAGGTTGCATATAGAAGAGGGGGCAGCTCCCCCAGAAAAGGACGCAAAACTCCTTGCATTGCTCATGGGAGGTCCTTGAGGCCACCCTAGAGAGAGCCAAGAGGCCCATGTTTGGGCCAGCATGCTGTCGGCCAGCCCTAGGGTGGCCTGGAAAGTAAGGCAGCCAGGCCTAGGGGCCTGGGCTGCCTATCGGCCAGCTTCATGGCCTTGGCCAGCCAGTCTGCCAGGCCATGGCGGCTGCCTGGGCCCTGCAGTATGCAGGGCAAGGCAATCCACAAGGTGGCCAGGGCCCAGCAAAACAGCAATGTGCTGGGCAGCCAGACTCCACGATGTGAAAACGTTTTTATTATAAGCATTTAATGCTTATTAAACAAGTCGTGGAGGGTTTTATTGCTGGCCGACTAGATGCTTGAGGGGGTATAAATACCCAAGCCCAAAATTCAGTTCATTATCTAATTATTCACAAGGGATTGACGCTTCCAAGGGTCAGGACAGCCAAGGGGACAGCTCCAGTCAGAAAAGGAGGTAAAACTCCTTGCATTGCTCATGGGAGGTCTTTGAGGCCACCCTAGAGAGGGCCAAGAGGCCCATGTTTGGACCAGCATGCTGTCAGCCAGCCCCAGGGTGGCCTGGACAGTAAGGCGGTCAGGCCTAGGGGCCTGGGCTGCCTGTCGGCCAGCTTCATGGCCTTGGCCAGCCAGTCGGCCAGGCCATGGCGGCTGCCTGCAGTGTGCAGGACAGCCTACAAGGTCCCCAGGGCCCAGCAAAACAGCAATGTGCTGGGCGGGCAGACTTCACATATCAAAACGTTTTTATTATAAGCATTTAATGCTTATTAAACAAGTCGTCGAGGATTTTATTGCTAGCCGACTAGATGCTTGAGGGGGTATAAATACCCAAGCCCAGAATTCAGTTCATTATCTCATTATTCACAAGGGATTGACACTTCCAAGGGCCAGGACAGCCAAGGGGACAGCTCCAATCAAGGTGAACATTGCAGGTCAAGATTCAGTCTTTATTTTCTGATTTGCATCATTCTAATAAAGCAAATACACCATTTGTGATGGGGGCCCCTACAAAGGGTATTTGGGACCCAATATTGTGTCCTCATCTCCCTCTCTCTCTCTCTCTCTCTCTCTCTCTCTCTCTATTTTTCTGCACATCTACTTCAGTTGTGTGCGTTATATTCATCGTGAAAGATTGCTAAATTCTGGTTACCGATTCGACCACGAAGCTTCCGCATGTTACATTGGTGTCAAAGCCTTCTTCAAGTCTGAAGATTCAGCCAGAAAAACCAGAAAAAAAAAGAAAGAAAATTTTATATTCTCGCTTGTGGTTGATTTCTAGACTCCGGGGACCACCCCCTTTTGGTGTGACTCCTGTACCTCAGAGGACGATTAGTTTTCAGCCTCCGAAAGTCTCCCACAAGCATAGTTGGATGGTTAGATTGCGCTCCGGAGAGGAAGTGCATTTTCCTGCTATAGCAAGCCACCACGACAAGTGTTACGAACCTGTGTTTTTCTTTGGACAGTATGCAGGTGGGTACGGGGACATGGTGGACAGTGTGAATGGCATCAATTTGGAATTGAGAAGGAAACCCATGTGTGGACAACCCCAAGTGTGAAGGGAACAAAAAGAATTATAGTATAAAGGTTTTATAACCTTTGAGAGAAAAGGATTTTAAGTTTATAAGGTTTTATAACCTTTGATGATTTAAAATAATAAAGGATGCGCTTTTTGGCTATTGCTTTTAGTTTTTACTTTTTGGAGAAAAAGCAAGCTGAGGCGCCTCCTTATTAAGGGGAAGGGTGGTGTAGTCGATGTGGTGTGGGGCGCTTCTCCTTGGATGGCTGGTCGCCAGAGAGCACAGGCAGAACTGCAGCGAAAGGTTTTCCCATGGTGAAAAGCAAGGCGGACACAGGAGGAGCAGGGCGCACAGGGCTGAATACGCTTCCCTCTCTCTCTCCTTTGGAAGGGGACTAGCAGGCTGCAGGAAAGCGCAAGGCTGGATTACTCTCGCTCTCTCTCTCTTGCTCTCGTGGGAAGACTGGCAGGCTGTGCTACAGCACACAGCACACACAGGTTTTTTCCCTCTTTGCAACAGGCTGGTGTACTGGTCGGGCAGCACACACGGTCTCTCCCTCTTTCGTTTTAGGAAGGTTATCAAGCTGGGCTACTGAGGCACATAACTGCAGGACAGCGCTGGGCCTTTCTCATGCCTCCTCTTTCTCTCGTGGAAGGTGGCAGATTGCAGAAGGAGCAGAGACGTGTTGCTGGACAGAGACAGCTGGCCATTGTTTACTCTCTCTCTCTCTCTCTTGGAAGGAGGCGGACTGTGGGAGAGGCAAAAGTGCACATGCGGGACACATCCAAGGTAGACTTGCAAGAGAGCAAGGGCGCCATGAGAGGTGCTGGCTAGCGAGTCTTGAGCCTTGAGTGTGTATGAGGCCCTCGAGCACTTAGCTTGAAGGCTTTTTGAAGACAAAGATCAAGGGTTAAGGCTTTGAGAAGGGCTCTTCATGAAGAAGACACGGGGTAAGGCTTGCTAAGCACTCATTTGGAAGACCTGGGTGAAACTATAAGGGATCTTGTTGGTGGAGGATTCTACAAGTTGTACTTTGTACTCAAATTTAATCAAGTAAAGAAATACCGCAAGGGGCGCCACTAAGATTTGGGGCCAATCGGTGTCCGTGTACTGTTTGCAGGAGCACTCTAGCTCCCCCTGTTTGTTTTCCTTTTCCAGGTCCTCAAAGGTGTTGAAGTGTTTTGTGTGCGAGTGTTTGTTTCACCGCCCGTCAAGTTTCTGAAGGCCGGTTTCATGGTTCCATTGCCGGGATATCGTCGACTTTCTCAAGGAGGCGAGCCCGTGGTTGTTTCATGAGAGTCGCATCAAAAGCTTCAACATGTGGAAAGTGAAAAGGAAGTACAGGAGGCAGTTCAAGATTGTGTCTCTTTGCATGTATGAGGTGAAGAGCAAAAGCTAAGGATGAAGCTCAGGAGAAAAGGCACCAAGGACAGGAAGTAGCGTTGAAGTGTTATGGTGCACAACATGGGTTAAAGGCTATGGCTTTCGACATTTTGTCACCAATGGTATCTTCACGGAGGCTTCATGGGTTCGGAAGGCAGCTTCTTTCTATGTTTAGCAGTGGTGATCTACTATGCTTCATCAGGGACTTGTGCTTACCACTTGGGTGGAGTGCAGGTTTTGGGTGCCTGTGGATGTATCGGATGAGGCTCAGACGGAAGTGGAGGAACTTGATGAGGTTCTTATTCCCGAGCAACTGGCACATAACGAAAGAAAGGTACAAGGTAAAGTTTCCCGTCGCTATCTTGTGAAGTTCAGGAACTATTCACCGGTGGATGCGAAAAGGATGGAGGAGGGTGACTTAGCAGATTCACCTCAGGAATTGCAGCTTTATCTTGATGCCTTTGAGTTGGAGCCAACTCTTGCTACAACTCATTCAGGTTCAGTACAGCTGGGGTCTGGAGCATTGCTTGATGCTCAAGAGGGGGGTAGCACCTCCGCTCCCTTGTTACAGACACGCTCAATTGTCATCTAGGAGTCGCTTGGTGACATCTTTGTATTCACCCTAAGGTACTGAGGCTGACAGTACATCTGCTTATGGGACTTCTATGATATTGTGTACTAGTCACATGAGATGGTAAAGTTGGGTATGGTTCACAGTCGGCCGCACCTTGAACTATAACTGCAACTATGGATGGGTTTTGCCTTTGGAACTAAGGTATGACTGAGGAAGATTGGGACATTGATCTTTGTCATATGGTCAATGGGATATTGAGATAATGCTATTTGTGGAGTTAATCTCCTTTGGAATGGCATGGTTTGGTTGAGCTCAAAGTCTGCAGCAACTTGAGCTAACACTTCGAGACTCTATGAAGGGCATGAGTCTTGCGAGCAGTCCTAGAGTTGGTTTGGTTCATACATATATGGATCGAACTCTATTTGTGCATGTATGTGTTGGGGTAAAGGCGTTATGCCCACCCTTATAGTGTGTACAAGCCCATAAGTTATAGTACATAGTACACTTAGTACTTTTAATGTACTAAGTGCACTATGTGTACTAGTGCAATATACATGTGTGATAGGGGAGTCACACACTCATGCCTCATGAGTTGACTTATCCCCACAACTCTCTCTCTCTCTCTCTCTCCCTTGTTCTTCTCTGTGTATGTCTCCCACACAAGTGAAACCCTAACTGTTTCTCCCCATCAACTGGTATCAGAGCCTGAACTTCCAACAGAATTTGCTGTAGAGGAGAAGAAGGTGCAGGCGTTGATTTCTCTCCTGGCTTAGGTAGCAAATCAAGTGTGCTGCTTGTGTTGAACGCCAGGCAAGGCGAGCTCTCTGCTTCAACCTCCACACCAGGTGCTACAGCAAGGCGCTGGTGGCCTTAAAGTGTAACAAAGAAGCCTTGGTGCGGTGAACGTGGAGTGCGATTTGATCGGCTGGTCCACAAAGCGAGCGAAGACAACGTTGGCGAACAAACGCTGTGTGTAGACTGGCGCTAAGCAAAGACGTCAGTGGCCAGTAGCGAAGGGAGCCCGTCGACGTGTATGCGGTGCTAGGCGCTAGGCGAATACGTCAGGCGGGCGTTGAGCCATTGGCGAAGGCAGCAGCCCTAGGCGACCCGTAGCGTGGCTGAGGCAGCACACGTCCATACTCAGGCGGACACGGAGGCTGGCGAGCGAGTAGGAAGAGCAGCGGAGCTTCACAGGTTCACGCGCAGCAGGAGTACTAGTCGGGTGTCGAGCGGGAGAAACCGTGCGTTGCCGACTCGATAGCACACTTAGTGCGTCATTCATCCGCTTATACTGCGGCTACACACGACACTGCTTAGGTGTCCTTTCTGGCTGCCATTGCCCACAACAGTCACCTGTGTAAAGGCGCCTCTCTTGAGCCCGATGCACAGCAGCTCTTGTGCTCACACCTTGGGCATCTATTGAGCAATAGCCAGCTATATCTGATTCAGCAACAAGCTCCTGGCACGCCTGGAGCATCAGCATCAGCATCAGCATCAAGCATCAACACCAAATTAACCTGCAAATCAGAGAAAAATCAGAAAATTACAAGGTATTTTGCTTCAATTTTTTTTGGGATTTGCAATTGAGCAAGTACAATCAACAATTGAGCAGGTATAGGTGCCCAATTGCTCAATTTTTGAGCAAAATTGGCAAAATTGGGTGACATTGGTCACAATCAGGATCAATTTGCAGGACATTGGTCACAATCAGGATCAATTTGCAGGAAATTGAATGTCGAAATTTGGGGCTTTTGATGTAATTGTGCAATTAAGCACTCATACATGCTGTATGATGTGAAAAATCGCACATTTGGGCAAAATTGCAGCAAATTGCAGTGCAAATCAAGGGGCTTTTGTGCTGATTTGGTTGATTTGCATGCAGGCAATCGCATTTGATGCTGTGGATAATGTGTTGATGTCTTACAAGCACTCAATGTGCCTGTAAATCAAGGGGCTTTCATGTATTTGATGTATATGTGGCCAGGGGGAAGCATCGTGAACACTTTGGATGCCTTCATGTGCGTCAATGTACCATGTATGATCAGAAATTGATCTTAAATCAAGGGGCTTTTCAAGTTTGTATGCTTGTTGAGCTTGGCAAAGCAGCAGGCAAGACATTTATGCCTTGAATCCTCAAAAATCAGCTTGCAGTCAAGGGGCTTTTGCCCAATTTCTGTTCGGGACTGTTGTATGCAGTGTACGGGACTGTAAAAGTCTGATTTTCACTCATTTGGACAGCCAGGAGAGCATTTATTGCTATTGTACCTGCTGGTACAGATTTGGCACAGCTTTGTGCATGTTTTGGCATGGCTGTACACTATTTTGAGTGACCAAAAGGTTCAATTTCAGCTGCTGTACTTGCCGGTACAGGTTTGGTACATCATTTGTAAGCACTTGGTACTGTTGTACAGTACTTTGGAAGGGCAAAAGAGCACATTTAAGGTGCTGTCCAAAATCTGCAGCAACCAGATTTTGGTGTTTTCATCACATACAGTGGGAGAAAAGTTGCATTTGTGCTTCCGCAGTGGGAGATAAACTTTGGGAGAAAAACTGTGAGCACTTTGTGTGCTTTTGGTGCAGTGTTTGCACATTTTGCAGGGAGTCAGGCATTGACAGGTTGCATTTTGCTATGGCAACCACAGGTGAGAGCTCTTCATTGCTTCATATCAAGAAGCTTGAAGGCTCGCATAACTATGATATTTGGCAAACCCAGTGCTACAATGTGTTGCTCCAGAAAAAGCAGCACAAGCCTATCAAAGAAAGGGGTGTAATGCCCGCTTCTCTTACAGCTGAAGAGTGGGAAGATATGGATAAGCTGGCAAGATCTACTATCATGTTGTCTGTGTCAGACTCATTACTTTTCAGCATTCGTGAAGAGAAGACAGCTTGGGGAATGTGGCAGAGATTGCAGGACTTGTATGCCCAACAAAGTGCCTCAAGCAAAGTGTATTGGTTGAAGAAACTCATAGGCCTTCAGATGAAGGAAGGGGCTTCTATGACAGCCCATCTAAATGAGTTAATGGTATTGTCAGCCAGGTCATCAATCAAAAGTTGGCAATGGACGATGAGTTCAAAGCCACCTTTTTGTTATGCACTTTGCCAGAGAGTTGGGACACATTCAGGACAGCCACTAGCAATTCGCATGCTATGCTGTCATATGCAGATGTTGAGGGTGCTCTTCTTCAAGAAGAGATGAACAGGAAGAACAACTCTGTTGGAAAGTCCAATGCAATGAATGCACGTGGGAGATCCCAGCAAAGGGGTAAAAGCCAAGAAAGGGGAAGGAGCAAGTCCCGCTCTAAAAAGGATTTGGAATGCCATTATTGTGGCAAGAAGGGACACATTAAAAAGCAATGCTACAAATGGAAAAATGATCAAAAGGAAAAGGGAAAAGGCAAAGACAAAGAGAAAGATGAAGCCAAAGATGTAAAGCCAAAGGGCAAAAGTGGAGTCAAGATTGAAGAAATCAATGTGTCACATGCAGGTGGCAGTGAGGATGAGGTCCTCTTTACGTCTTCACTTGATGCCCATTCACTTCTTACAGGTGGTCATGGTATGCACTCATGGATCATTGATTCAGGTGCCTCCTTTCATGTCACAGGTTGCAGAGACTTGTTTGTCAGGTATACTGCTGGCAATGAAGGAGTGGTTTATTTGGGTGATAACCATGCATGCAAAATTCTTGGCAGAGGTGATGTGAGGCTTGTATTTTCAGATGGCTCACAGCTTATGCTCCATGATGTCAGGCATGTGCCTGAGATCAAAAAGAATCTGCTTTCTACTGGACAGCTTGATGATGCTGATTATGTTACCACATTTGGTAGTGGAAAGTGGAAAATTAGTAAGGGCTCACTGGTTGTTGCCAGAGGCTCTAAGGTGGACACTCTCTACTTTATGCATGCAGGTGTTTGTCACCATGCTAATGTAAATGCAACCGAGCTGCCGGAAATTTCTATGTGGCATAGCCGGTTGGGACACATGAGTGTCAAAGGAATGGAGCAATTGTCTCGTTTGGGTTACTTGCCTTCTCTAAAGTTTTCAAGTTTTCAGTTTTGTGAGCATTGTATATATGGTAGGCAACTATAGTGCCCCCACAAGAAAGCTCTTGGACAGAAAGATGCTCAGTTAGAGCTTGTGCATACAGATGTATGTGAGATGCCTCAGCTTTCTTTGGGAGGGGCAAAATATTTTGTGTCTTTTATTGATGATGCCACACGCAAGGTGTGGGTTTATCCTCTTCGTTTGAAGAGTGATACATTCTCAGTGTTTGAGAAGTTTGTTGCTCTTGTTGAGAATCAAACTGGCAAAACACTGAAAGCTTTGCGTTCCGACAATGGTGGAGAGTATATGTCCAAACAGTTTCAGGACTTTTGTGATGCTAAAGGCATCAAGAGGGAGCTCTCTACTCCTTATGATCCTCCACAAAACGGGACAGCAGAGAGGATGAACAGGACCATTCAGGAGAAGGTCCGTTCTATGTTGTCACATGCTGCATTACCTCATGGTTTTTGGGCTGAAGCTGTTATGACAGCCGTTCACCTTATAAACAGGTCACCTAACACGAGGCTTGGTGGGAAAGTGTCAGAGGAAGTATGGACAGGGAAGCCTCCGTCATACAAGCACTTGAGAGTGTTTGGTTGCGTTGCGTACGTGCACATACGTAGGGAAATGCGCACCAAACTTGATCCCAAGTCTCACAAATGCATATTCCTAGGATATGGTGACAGAGGTGAAATGGGGTATAGACTTTGGGATCCCATGAATAGAAAGATCATACGCAGCAATGATGTCATTTTTGATGAAACATGCATGTATAAGGAGCCTGCAAGGCAACAGGAGCCTGGCAGAGTCATCTTTGATGATGATGGACATCATGGACAACAACAAAGGGCTGTAAATCAGCCATTACAGCAGGAAAACCAGCCCTTAAATGGTGCTGAAAATGGTCCAAATGGACAGCCAGAGATGGCAGAAGATATCCCTATGGATATACCACAGTTAGAGGAGATACCGGGCATGATTTTTCAGCCTTATGGCATGGAACAGGAGCCACCAATGGGTGATATGCAGGCTAGACAGCAACCTGCAAATGATGGTCATTGGGTACGGAGGTCCACAAGACCCTCCAGAGCCCCTGACAGGTTTGTTCCAGGGGTTGACTACTTGATGCTCACTGACTGTGGGGAGCCCTCATGTTACAAGAAGGCTTTACAGAGGGCAGACAAGGCTCTATGGGAGCGTGCCATGAAGTCAGAGATGGATTCTCTGCACAAAAATGGAACATGGAAGTTGGTGCATTTGCCTGCAGGCAAGAAAGTTTTGCCATGCAAGTGGGTATACAGGCTCAAAGTTGCACCAGATGCAAAGCCAAGATACAAAGCCAGGTTAGTGGCTAAGGGCTTCAAGCAGGAATATGGTGTGGACTTTGAGGAGATCTTCTCTCCAGTGGTCAAAATGACCACACTTAGAGCTGTGTTAGCTTTGGTTGCACATGATGATCTGGACTTGATTCAGATGGATGTGAAGACTGCTTTTCTTCACGGTGATCTCCATGAGGAGATATATATGCAGCAGCCAGAGGGTCATGCAGTGAGTGGAAAGGAGAAGCTTGTATGCAAGCTGAAAAAGAGTCTTTATGGGCTCAAACAGGCACCAAGAGAATGGTATCATAAATTTGATACATTCATGAAATCTCAGAAATTCAGGAGAAGTGACATAGATCACTGCTTGTACACCAAGAAAGCTTTGGATGGCAGTCTATTGATTCTCATTTTGTATGTTGATGATATGTTGATTGCCGGGAAATCTCGTAAAGAGATGGATGCCTTGAAGAAGAGGCTGCATGAAACCTTTGATATGAAGGATTTGGGTGATGCAAATCACATCTTGGGTATGCGGATACTTCGGGACAGAAATCAGCATGTGTTGTTTTTGTCTCAGAAGGAATACATTGGCAAAGTCTTGCAGAGGTTCAATATGGACGGGGGGAAGAAGACTAGTACTCCTTTGCCTCCATATGTGAAACTTAGTGCTATGGACAGCCCACAGTCAGATAGAGACAGGGCTGATATGGCCAAGATTCCGTATGCTTCAGCTTGTGGCAGTCTCATGTATGCCATGGTTGCTACTAGGCCAGACATTGCATTTGCAGTGGGAGTGGTTTCTAGATACATGGCCAACCCTGGCAAGAAGCATTGGGAAGCAGTGAAAGGTGTCATGAGATACCTGAAGGGCACATAGGATTTGTGCATTTGCTTTGGCAAACAAGATGCATTAGTGCATGGTTACACGGATTCGGATTATGCCGGTCATCCAGATAACCGGAAGTCTACTACCGGTTATGTATTTACATTCACAGGAGGTGCTGTGTCATGGATATCCAGGATGCAGAAGTGCACTGCCTTATCTACTACAGAGGCCGAGTATATTGCAGCCACAGAGGCTTGCAAGGAGGCATTATGGCTATCTCGGTTAGTGGTTGATTTGGGATATACAGGGGATATTCCGTTGTTGCATTGTGACCGTCAGAGTGCCATCCAGTTGGCAAAGAACCCTGTCTTTCATGCAAAGACGAAGCATGTGGATGTGAAGTATCACTTCATCAGAGAGGTGATAGAGAACAAGCAAATTCAGCTTGTTAAGATTCATACGGATGACAACCCGGCTGATCTGTTGACAAAGAGTTTGCCTCCGGAGCGGTTTGCTCATTGCAGACACTTGATGGGCATTGGATGAGGCCAGTTTCAGCCTTGATATGGCCTTGTATATTATCATGTACATGCTGATTTTTCTTTTCCTTCATTTAAGGGCACTTTGCCTTTAAGTGGGAGGTTGTTGGGGTAAAGGCGTTATGCCCACCCTTATAGTGTGTACAAGCCCATAAGTTATAGTACATAGTACACTTAGTACTTTTAATGTACTAAGTGCACTATGTGTACTAGTGCAATATACATGTGTGATAGGGGAGTCACACACTCATGCCTCATGAGTTGACTTATCCCCACAACTCTCTCTCTCTCTCTCTCTCCCTTGTTCTTCTCTGTGTATGTCTCCCACACAAGTGAAACCCTAACTGTTTCTCCCCATCAGAAGGCGTTATGCCCACCCTTATAGTGTGTACAAGCCCATAAGTTATAGTACATAGTACACTTAGTACTTTTAATGTACTAAGTGCACTATGTGTACTAGTGCAATATACATGTGTGATAGGGGAGTCACACACTCATGCCTCATGAGTTGACTTATCCCCACAACTCTCTCTCTCTCTCTCTCTCCCTTGTTCTTCTCTGTGTATGTCTCCCACACAAGTGAAACCCTAACTGTTTCTCCCCATCAGTATGCATACACTTTTTGAGGTATTATTGTATTCTGGTGCCATTGGATCCTGGTACCATTGAGAATACATCGGGTAATACTCTGGATTGTGTAGTGTGATGCATGTCTGTTGGTATGATACATCAAGTACTTTATTATGTTCATGGATGCACCACTAGGTGTGACTCCTATGGGATGGCCATGAAACATATGTGGGAAGTACTTAGTGGATGTATTGTTTGGATGCATTAAGTGCTTTCATATGCTCATGTTGTACCACCAATCGTGGGTCCTGCGGGATGTCCATGGGCGTAAGGCTTGCGAGCAACCCTTAGACTGTTACTTTAGAGTAGGTAGAGCATCTTCAGGAGCATATTGTTTGCGAATGCATGTGTGTGTCATGCATATGTGTGACATATGTAGAATGATGCATGATTTTGTTTTTGGCTAACACAGGTTACGTGTTTCCACTTGGTTTTAGACTTTTGCTACAGGTTCTAAAGGAACAAGCAAGAGTTGTTTGTCACTTTCACGTGACGGTGTGGCCACATTGTGCAGGATTTTTTTTTTCATCACCCAAATGCACTTGAGGGCCATTGCTTTTGTCATATGGGAGTCTTTGCTCATAGGATGCTTTATTGTGCCATTGAGTGCAATCGAGGACGTTTGCTATTTTTCAAGAGGGGGGTATGTTACAACCCCGTGTTTTTCTCTGGACAGTATGCAAGTGCGCACGGGGACATGGTGGACAATGTGAATGGCATCAGTTTGGAATTGAGAAGGAAACCCATGTGTGGACAGACCAAAGTGTGAAGGGGACAAAAAGAATTATAGTATAAAGGTTTTATAACCTTTGGGACAAAAGGATTTTAAGTTTATAAGGTTTTATAACCTTTGATGATTTAAAATAATAAAGGATGCGCTTTTTGGCTATTGCTTTTAGTTTTTGCTTTTTGGAGAAAAAGCAAGCTGAGGCGCCTCCTTATTAAGGGGAAGGGTGATGTGGTCGATGTGGTGTGGGGCGCTTCTCCTTGGATGGCTGGTTGCCAGAGAGCACAGGCAGAACTGCAACGCAAGGTTTTCCCATGGTGAAAAGCAAGGCGAACACAGGAGGAGCAGGGCGCACAGGGCTGAATACGCTTCCCTCTCTCTCTCCTTTGGAAGGGGACTAGCAGGCTGCAGGAAAGCGCAAGGCTGGATTACTCTCGCTCTCTCTCTCTTGCTCTTGTGGGAAGACTGGCGGGCTGTGCTACAGCACACAGCACACATACAGGTTTTTTCCCTCTTTGCAACAGGCTGGTGTACTGGTCAGGCAGCACACACGGTCTCTCTCTTTCGTTTTAGGAAGGTTAGCAGGCTGGGCTACTGAGGCACAAAACTGCAGGACAGCGCTGGGCCTTTCTCATGCCTCCTCTTTCTCTCATGGAAGGTAGCAGATTGCAGGAGGAGCAGAGACGTGTTGCTGGACAGAGACAGCTGGCCATTGTTTTGTCTCATGCAGTACAATGTGCTATTGGTCAGATTTGCACATCCTCACACCAGCTTGAGATTGAGATTGGCCGATATAGAGGTATACCAGCTGAGGCCAGGATATGCCGAATATGCCATGGGGAGCCAATACAGAGCTGCATTATATATGCCATTGTACTGCATACTATGAGATACGTGGCCGTTTCCACTGTTTATTCAGAGAGGGTTTTGGACCACTTTCCAGAGTCATGGGGTACCAGGACCAGAGGTGTTTGGGATTGTTCTTGCTTGAGCTGCGGAGATATAGAGATAGCCTGCTTAGGCGCACAGAGAGCCAGACTCAGAGGCACATTACAGACTTCTTTAGTCCAGCCATCACTGCGCCAGATGGACCACAGCAACAGCAGGACATGGATACCGCCCACACCAGCGGTACACTGATTGATCGTGCGATTGAGCTTGGGTGGTCCAGACGCCCACGACTACGGAGGAGGGCATCCCAGCATAGACAGAGGTTGCAGCGGCGGATTCGGATTATTCTTGCGAGACATGCGGGACACCCGGTCAGGGTGCTGACCACAGAGGATATTGAGGAGATCCGCCAGCGTCCGATGCGGCACATATTATGAGATGGAGCACCTCCATAGTGTACCCCCCCCCCCCGCCCCCCGCGTCCCGCATGATATTGTATCCCCTCACTGTACTCCACTCGCCTCCATAGCGTACCCCCCCCTCACTATATTCACACCCTATAAGGGTTTCTGTTTACCTTCCAGTTCCAGTTTCATTTTCTAGGTGCCAGTAGTATCATCTTTATTTTTTCATTTTCTGGTTTTTTATCCAGACATTGTATTAGATCCACCATGATGTAACTTTTTGGTCTCATAGGTCATTACGGCCTTTTGAAGACGTTAATATAACATTTCATTTCATTTCTCTCTCTCTCTCTCTCTCTCTCTCTCTCTCTCTCTCTCTCTCTCTCTCTCTCGGAAGGAGGCGGACTGTGGGAGAGGCAGAAGTGCACATGTGGGACACATCCAAGGTAGACTTGCAAGAGAGCAAGGGCGCCATGAGAGGTGCCGGCTAGCGAGTCTTGAGCCTTGAGTGTGTACGAGGCCCTCGAGCACTTAGCTTGAAGGCTTTTTGAAGACAGAGATCGAGGGTTAAGGCTTTGAGAAGGGCTCTTGATGAAGAACACATGGGGTAAGGCTTGCTAAGCACTCATTTGGAAGACTTGGGTGAAACTACAAGGGATCCGGAGGATTCTACAAGTCGTACTTTGTACTCAAATTTAATCAAATAAAGAAATACCGCAAGGGGCGCCAATGCGATTTGGGGCCAATCGGTGTCCGTGTACTGTTTGCAGGAGCACTCTAGCTCCCCCTGTTTGTTTTCCTTTTCCAGGTCCTCAAAGGTATTGAAGTGTTTCATGTGCGAGTGTTTGTTTCACCGCCCGTCAAGTTTCTGAAGGCCGGTTTCAACAAGAGGGAACGACAACCTTGGGACCAAAGTGCGCCAGGCAATCCTTCTAGGGTAACAAGCATAAGTGTACAGGAGATGTTCCAGCAGATGATGCAAGCAATCGCAGAACAATCGCAGAACAGGGTACCAAATTGGAAGAGCAGGTGTAGATCTTGGCCCTAGAAGAGCGCACCCATTCTCCAGCACCGTCTCCTCCTCCCTCTCCTTCCGTTTCCCAAATTCCAGATTCTCTACTACATTACCCTTTTGAAGAGGTACGACCGCAACCGAGTTCGGTGCTCGAGTTGCAGATGCGAGCAATGGAGATTCGACAAATGGAAGACCGTGCGGCAGTAGCCCGTGCTGCTGCACAAGATGACGTTAGGCGACGCGTGGAACACGAAAGATACCTTGTGACTCTAGACGCAAGAATGACACCAGCGGCTTTCTCGAGTCATTTTCTGGAGAAAATGAAGTTCAGTAAGTACAATGGTAAACTTGACCCCACAACTCTTTATTCCTGGTTGCATCAGTTTGAAGCATATTTTGCCGCAATTAGAAAAAGTGATACTAACGGAGTGATCTTGGCTAGTTCGTATTTGGTGTTAGCACATTCATCCCCAGTTTCTGCCCATTTCTAGTGTCCTTTTGGTCCCTTTTGTATGGCCCTTGATTGTGGGCTGGCCACCCCTTTTTTCCATATTTTTCTGGGATTTTTCCCAGCCCTTTTGGTATTTTACCAGTCGGCCAGCTCATATGCTCCAGTCAGCCAGCTTATTGAGCTCCAGTCGGCCAGCCCTCCTCACCTATAAATAGGTGGGGCTGACCTCTCACTTTTCATTTCAGTCTTGTACATATTTTGCTCCCTCACTTATCAGACTATATGTGTCTCTTGTTTGGGACTGTTTTGCTTCAGTATATTCAGCATAGTTGCTCCATATCTCTCTCTCTCTCTTGCACTCTCTATTCAGCACACTCTAGCGCCCCTTTGCTTCCGCTCTGTGCACTCTTTCATGGTATCATCACTCCCGGTTCAGCGACTCCTCTGCTGCCCCAGATTCAGCCCTATTTTCAGCACCATCTCCTCTGCGTTTTTCTCAGATTTGCAGCCTCTTTGTTGCTGCGTTTTCTGGACAGCATCTGCTGATCACTTCCTCTTCAAATTGGCTTCATCGCTTGCAGCCATCAAGTAATTTTCTGATTGGCGTTTCATTCCACGTGGAGTTTGGACATAGGCAGCCTGTTTTTCAGGACAGCAGCCCTTTTCTAGCTGCGCTTTCCTCTCCGGTGGTCATTCCCTTTTGCAGAGGGGGTTTGTGGTGTTTCGGGTTTTGGTGGCACCCTTGGTACCTATGGAGGACACTTCTTCTTCAGAGATTGTGCATTTTCTTGAGGAGAGCCCAAGCAACTTGTCCTTGTTGATGCCTTTCCCTCTTGCACCCTCTTACAGCATATTCCCAAGCCCTGTGTGATTGCCTTTCCTCTCTATATCAAATCTCCACTTTTTGCTTCCCTGTTCTGGTGACCTCAAGATTGGAGGTACAGTCGACAGAAGCTTCTGCGTTTTTTGCTACAGGAGGATTTTCGGGTGCTGTCCAGCCTCTTAGGGCTGCGTTTTGGTGGGAGGAAGGGACCTATCTCAACGTTTTCTCATTTGGACAGCTTTATCTTATGAGGGTTGGTCCTATTGATTGGATCAATGATGACAACTTCAGATTTGGCTCTTGTAGCACTCTCTTGTTATTTCCTTGATGAGGCAGACAAGTTGGATGGTGGTAACTAAGTGCTGAGGAGACAGCTCAATACAAGGAGAAGGGTAGGTGCTTCTTTTGTCATACAAAAGGATACACTTCTAGGGAGTGCCCTAAGAAGACTGCTACTCCACAGACATCCACCCCAGCCTCCACGGCTTCAATGGTGAGCCCAGCTCCCACACAAACCCCAGCGGCTGTCCTTGGTTCTTCGGATCACAGTGCTTCGGTTGGTGCTGAGAGCTCGAAGATAAGCATAAGACATCCATGACAAGGAGCATGAACGCAACAAATTGCTCAAGACCTTTGGCTACATAGGTGGGCAGAGAGTTGTTATCTTGTTTGACAACGGCGGCAGAACGGAGGATGTGGTCACGGAACAGGCCGCTTGGCGAGCCCGTTTCGTCTTGACTTCGGTGGACAAGAAAGTTGAGGGATTTAGCACAAGCATGACGACGAGCATCAAGTTTAAAGCTCAGAGTGCTAAGTTAGTCATTCAGGGCGTTATTGTGCACGATTTTATGGTTGCCCCTCTTGTAAGAGCAAACATAATTTTGGACATTCAGTGGTTTTACAAGTTCCAGCCAGATATCAAGTGGAATAGGCACACTTTCATGATTAATCGGAATGTGTCTAAAGCCACATTGACGATTAAGTGTGAGCCAAGAATCCCGAACTTTTCTCTCATAAGCCATTTACAAGCTAAAAGGGAAATCAGAAAAGGTGCACAATGTGCGATGATTTACATCCACACTACCCAGAGGGTGGCTAGGGCTTAAGAGAAGTACCAGGTTCTCCATGACGAGTTCCAGAAGATTTTTCTTCGGAACAATCTCCCTTCCCATCTCCCCTCGTCTAGACCGAAGGACCAAAGAATAGACCTCCTTCCAGGCTCAGATCCCCCAAGCAAGTTTCCATACCGCCTTTCCAAGGCCATGGAATCGGAGTTGAACCGCCAACTCCAAGAACTATTGCAATCTGGCTTCATACATCTGAGTGTGTCCCTATTTGCAGCTCCGATCCTATTTGTCAAGGAGGAGGATGGGTCTTCTCAATTGTGTGTGGATTATTCGTTCACTCAATAAGCTAACTATCAAGAGTAAGTTCCCGATGCCTCGAATACATTACATTCTGGAGAGGCTGAATGGGGCCAAGGTGTTCTCGAAACTAGACTTAAAAGAGTGGGTACCACCAGGTGAGGATTGTTAAGGGGGACATCCCCAAGACAGCCTTCCGTACGGAACCGGCCCACTATGAATTTGTGGTCATGCCTTTTGGCTTGACGAATGCCCCAGCCACATTCAACCGCATGATGATGCATGTGTTCAAGGACTTAATAGAAAAGCGTGTTCATTTTTCTAGACGACATACTAGTATTTTCAACTACCGTTGAGCAACATGACATTGATGTGGAGAAAGTCCTGAAGTCACTGGAAAGCAATGAGCTTTACGTCAATGAGAAGAAGTTGGAATTTTATTTGTTCAAGGTTTACTACCTTGGATACATTATCAGTGCCGAGGGCATGGGCATCAGACTTGATTCAGCCAAGGTGACCGAGATTGTCAATTGGGAAGTACCATAGACTGCTTTTGACGTCAAATCCTTTGTGGGTATATGCCAAGCATACTCCACCCACATAGACAAGTTTTCTGACCTCTCGGCGGATCTCACCAATTTGCTACAGGGTGTCAAGTCTGGCAATTTCCGAGGACCTTTCCAAGATATCTCGATGGATTTTGTCACGAATCTGCCTCCCAGTCCGGGTAAGCGTAATACTCAATGCTTGACTATTGTTGATAGATTTAGCAAATTTATTATGCTTATTCCACGCAGAGCCAATGTGACCACCAAAGATGTTGTCCATTTGTTCATTCAGCATTGGTACCCAATTAACGGGATCCCTAGGATCATAGTGTCAGACCAAGATGCCAAGTTTACCAGTCATTTTTGGAGGGCATTGTTTGATAACTTTGGTACTGAATTGAATTCTTCCACTGCATTTCACCCATAGATTGATGGCCAAACGGAAATCTACAACCAATTGGCCTTTGATGTGCTGAAGTGTTATGTCCACGATCAGCAAGGTAAGTGGGAATCGTCTTTGCCTTTAGTTCAAGCTGTTTTGAATCATTCCTTTTCTTCAGCTATTGGCAGGACTCCATATGAAAAAACATTTGGAAGACCATTCCACTCATTGTTGACCAGGACCTCGTCTTCAATACCTAAAGCAAACAGAATGACGGAGTCTTACCAAGAGATTTTAAAGTCAGTGAAAGACAGGTTGGCTAAAGCACAGGAGGCCTACACTCGACAGGCCAACAAAGACCGAAGAAATATGAAGTTCTCAAAAGGAGATTGGATTTATCTTCAAATCATGAAGCAAAGGCTGAAACAAGTGGGCAAGCGATGCCCAAAGCTATCATTCACGAGCTTCGAACCTTTTCCCATCCAGAGAAAGATTAACGAGGTTTCAATGAAGTTGTCCGAGCTCGACTATGCAGGTCCAATCCCTTCAAATATAGTTGACAAAGCTGAAGTGATGGCTCCAAAACATATCTTATTGCACCACTTCAAGCATGGCTCCAACCGAAGACAAAGACAGTTCCTCACGAAGTTTCAAGACGGAGGATCCCACAAAGCGGTATGGCTTGACTGTAGGCATATGCTCACTTATGGTAGTGCTATGTGTGAACAGGGCTTAACCAAGGGCACTTTTTCCCATGTGGTTTTTCCCCTTGGATATCAAGTGTGAAAGGACACTCTACATATAATATTTTGTACTTCTATATTATATGGATGTGACACACATGCAAGGGTTGGTTTGCATTTTGTGGCTACCACACTTTTGGCTCTCTCTCTCATTTCTATGTGAGCTTCTCCATCCTACACCTAACCCTAATGTGCAGGTTTGTGTGTGTATGTGAGTCCAACACCAACAATTGGTATTAGAGCTGGGGGCTACCTGTGGAGTTCTATCCCTAAAATCTGCAGCAAACTGTGAGTTTCCGTCCAAAACTGTGAAATTCCGTCGCTTGCACAGTTCTGTCCGTCGCCTGCAGAATTCCGTCGACAGAGCTAGTCCGTCCGTCACCTCCGACCTTCCATCGACGGAGCTGTTCGCCGCTTCCGCCCAGCCCAGCCCAGCCAGCGTCACTAGTGCAGCCAGCACCACCGCCGTCCCTCAGCACCTCCCAGCCAGTGGCACTAGTGCAGCCAACACTACCGCCGCCGCTCTGCGCCTCCCGACTGGCGCAATCCGTCGGCGGCTCAGCTTCCTCGGCCGGCCCGCTTGCTACTCCCACGCCCCCGCCCGTTTCGGCCTCCCGCGCCGGCAGCTTGCCTGCAGCCACCGTCTACGCCTCCGTGCTCGCCCTGCACCTACCGCCTCCGTCTGTTGTTCGCGCCCAGCGCCTACGCCTCTGTTTGCGCATATTCACACCAACCGGTGACTTCGCTAGCCAGCTCAAGGTGCCCCCTGCCCACCTGTACCTGGCCGACTAACGCCTGCACCCCTCAGCGCCCATTCCGTACTATACCATCCGGGTACTGACCTGATGGTACTTTTTATACAGATTTTTATTCGCATGAAAATACAAATTTTGCAACAATTTTAGGACAGGTCAGATTCAAACAAAAATCTAGGGGTTTGCCAAAAATCCCCTTTGCCAAAAAAATTGCAGGTGGTCCAGGGTTTAGGCAATTTGGGGGATTTCTCAATTTGAGGCCAAATTGAAAAATTGGACATGTTGCTTTGCTTGCAATTTGGGGGTTTTCCAAATTGAGGTCAAAATCAACAAATTGAGCCTCTTTCAATTGCAAAAATTTGGGGCTTTTCTGAAAATTGGCCAATTAACTTCACATTGAAGCGATTGGAGTGCATAAAAATTGGGGCTTTTCAGATTGGAGCATGTAATTGGGCATTACAACTGTGATTTGTCACATATGTATACACATTGTGTGTAATTGGACAATTTGGTGCAGGTTTACACTTGCTTCAGTTTGCAGGCAAACATTTGCACAGGACATTTGGTTGCCTGGCAGTGCACATTGGTGCTTGGTTTGCTTGCAGGTAATATTTTGTTGACATGGCTCAAAATGCTACAGATGTACTTGGTGTGCTCACCCAGGAGGACAAGTTGGATGGATCTAACTACTCGCTCTGGAGTTTCATGATCCGTAATTTGCTGGTAGCCAAAGGGCTTTGGGGCATCGTGTGTGGTGATGACACACGCCCACTTACCATACAGCCAGCCACGCCTCAAAGGGGAGGTGCTCAAAGAGCTCCTGAAGTAGAATCTGCTCCCACACAAGAGCAGAAGAGATGGGACTCTAGGGATGCACAGGCCATGTCATTGATAGCCCTTTCAGTGAAAAGGACTATTATTCCGCACATTCGTTCTTGTAAGACATCGAAGCTTGCTGGGACACATTGGAAGCAATGTATCAGGTACGCAACGAGGCAAGAGTTGCCTACTTGAAGAGGCAATAGCATCTTCTTTCTATGGATGAGGGTGATTCCATGGTAGATCATCTCACCAAAGTGAAAGATTTGCAGGAACAATTGCTCAACATTGATGAGGTTATCCCAGACAAACAGCTGGTCACCAACACTCTTCATTCTTTACCACCTTCCTACTTGGGCTTTCACACCTCTCTCAACCTCTCTATGAGAGGAGCTAGTGATCCCGTCACTTTTGAAGAGCTGGTGGGTTTACTCTTGCAGGAAGAGCAAACAAGAGCAAACTTAGCGAGCAACCGTGGTGGAGACAAGGCATTTACAGCCAAGGATAAGGATAAAGCAAAGAGCTTTAAGCATGGGGGACAACAGTCTAGCAAGGCTGGTCATGGATAGCCCTCTTCTGGTGGTGAAAAGTCTGACAACAAAGGGGATGCAAACAAGCCCAAAAAGAAGGGCAAATGTCAAACTACTGCCATAAGCCTGGACACTACATCAGTGAATGTAGGAAGCGGATTGCAAAAGAGAAAAGGAAAGAAGCAGGCAATGCAGTAGCAGACTCTTATGATGACAAAGCACAGCAATCAGCTAATGTAATTCAGGAAGAGTACACTTTTTTGGTCACATGCACTAGTGACACACCAAGTGCTTCAGACAATGATATGTCTTGCATTGCATCTGACAGACAGGATGTATCATGGTATTTTGATAGTGGTGCTTCGAGCCACATCACTTCATGCAAAGATGTATTTCAGCACTTGGTTTATGCTTCAAATGGCCGCACTGTATCATGTGCAAATCATACCGCATATCCAGTAAAGGGAATTGGCAATGTCATACTTATTGCAGCCAATGGTGCCAATATATGTATGAAAAATGTATTGTATGTTCCAGGCATAAAGAAAAATCTGCTCTCTATCTCAACCATAAACGACCAAGGTTTAAAGGTTGAATTTGAAGATGGGAAGTGTTTAGTAAAAGACCCATCAAAGGGTTATGAAATAGTCACTTCTGGAACACGATACAAAGGCTTATATAAGCTGGACAGCTATGACAAGCGTACTTATGATGCAAATACAGTGGCTGCCCACACTCCTGCTATGCATGACGCAGAGCTATGGCATGCTCGTTTTGGGCATGTAAAGTTTCGGAGTTTGATGCTTTTGCAGAAGCATCATATGGTTGATAATATGCCGCCTCTTGAGTCTGCACCAAGACATGTATGTGAGGGGTGTATTTTAGGAAAGATGCAACGAAAACCATTCCCCAAAGATGGAGCTGTTAGAGATGAAAGTAAATTACAGCTCATGCATAGTGATGTATGTGGTCCAATGCGGACACCATCCATAGGAGGGCATCTTTACTTCGTCACATTCATTGATGACTACTCCAGGTTTGCTTGGGTTTTGTCAAATCCCCACGGATCCCCTCGTGATCAATCTTGGTTCGAGACTCGAAACCTGCAACAAACGAACAAACAAACAAGGGGGTGCATGCCTGACTCACCTCCCAACCATGACAGCCGTGTGCAAGCCCACAGTCTTGGCTGTCCCCACCGAGCCACGAGCTGAGCTAACTAGGTTGACGTACTGACCAGTCTCCTCCTCGCGACGTTCCATACCACCACGAAGCTGCCCTCGCGGGCCTCGAGACTGCTGCCGGCCTCGGCTGCGTAAAGCAGGTGCACGTCTACACTAGATCCATGCTCCAAGACCATAGAGCTCTCACAAACTCGCGAGACTCTCTATATCCCAATAACTAACCTTGGCCACCCTTTTATAGGCTCTTGGCCGGTCATCGGGCGCCCGCTCGTCCATACTTGGGTGCCCGCCCGTTAGTATTTCCCTAACTCAGCTCGTCAATCAACCTGCCTAGTTCCAAGCTTCCCCAAGCCTCAAAACTAGTCTTGCATGCGTGTAGCACACGGTAGATACACACTGTGCACATGACATACTCCCCTTCCTCTAAGAGCTCACTCCTGAGCTCACTAAAAAGCCAGGGTAATCCTCTGAAGAGTAGTCAATGTCTCCCATGTAGTGTCCTCCTCAACACGATCCTTCCACTTGATCTTGTATTCCGTGATAAGCGTATTACGCAATCTTCGTTCACGAAATCCAAGAATCTTTTCAGGTTCGTACGGAACAAATGTCATGTCCTCGACATCTATAATTTCTTGAGGAGTAACTAACTGATCTGCTCCACCCAGTACTTCCTTAAGTCTACTGACATGAAATACAGGATGAACTTTCACATGAGAAGACAAATCCAATTCATATGCAACTGAACCAATCCGTCGTATAACACAAAATGGTCCACAGTATCTAGGGGATAATTTCGGAGATCGACCTGTCCGTAAAGTCTCGGAATCTTTCGGAACTCGCAAATACACCATCGTTCCTTCAAAGAACTCTCTAGGTGAACGATGTCTATTAGAATAAAACCTGTCTCGGTCTTGAGCACTTCTAATAGATTCCTTCGCAACTTGTAACATTTCCTGCATATCTTGCAAAAAATTACGTGCTGCATCATGCTGAAGTCCTGAGAATCCTACTGTAACCAGGTGATCTAGGTTGAAAACCATACATAAGCATGAAAGGACTAAACCCTGTACTCGTATGCTTAGTACTGTTATAAGCAAATTCTAACATAGGAAGATAATCCTCCCAATGAACTCTGTCTTTTGGATACATATACTCGAAGCATATCCTCCAAAATCTGATTCACTCTTTCAGTCTGGCCATCAGATTGAGGATGATCTGAGGAACTCAAATTCAAAGTCGTTTCCAACTTCTCAAAAACAAGTTTCCAAAAATCACTCGTAAACTTAGAGTCGACTCCCTATTCACTGACTATGTCCTGCGGTAACCCGTACAGTCTAAACAATTGCTCGATAAACTACCGAGCTAATTGCGTAGCTGTAATAGCTTTCTGGGTCGATAAAAATCTAGCCATTTTTGTCAAGCAATCTACCACAACCCAAATAGAATCGTGGCCTTGATGTGTTCTTGGCAATCCGGTAATAGAATCCATGGAAATACTTTCCCATTTATTACCTGGGATTTGCAAAGGATGCAACAATCCAACCTGTCTAAAGCGTTCAGCTTTATTTGCTTGACAAATCTGACACTCGAGAACATAATCTTCTACATACCCTTTCATCTTTGGGCAATAAAAAGTATGTTTCACTAATGATAGTGTCCCAGGGTGTCCAGCAAAAGGGGCGTCGTGACACTCCTTAAGAATCTTGGACCTAATGTCCGGGATATGTGGTACACAAATTTTGTCATTACGGAATAGTAAACCATTCCGAATCACCCACTGGCCTCCTGCAGCCTGAATGGTAGACTGCTCAGTCATCGAGTCTTGGTCAATCAATGAGCTCCCGTCCTGAATCTTCTGCCAAAATGGACCAAAATAACTATCAGTCCTACAAAGCCCTCTCAATGACTGAAATAAGATAGTAGAAATCTTGGTGAACGACAAAGAATTCACCTCTCTAATTCGACTAAGCGCATCTGCAACTCCGATAACGGATCTCAAAATCAAAATCTTGCATTAACTCTACACAACGAGCTTTCCTTCCTCTCAAATCATCCGCATCACACACATACTTGATTGACTGATGATCAGTCAATACCACAAACTTGGAGCCATATAAATAATATCTCCAAACCTTGAGAGCATGAATCATAGCATAAAGCTCCTTCTCAAAGGTTGGCCAACGAGATTGAGTGTCGTCTAGCTTTTTACTTTCAAAAGCAACCGGTCTACCATCTTGAAATAAAGCAGCCCCGATAGCATAGTCACTGGCATCAGTTTCAAGAACATAAGGCCGACTAGGATCGGGCAATGCTAAGATAGGCGCTTTCTTGACTTTATCTTTCAAAAGTCTGAAGACCATATCCAAATCGTTATTCCAAGTGATAGGCTGATTTGACTTACGTCCACGACCTTTCAATAAGTCGGTCATCGGTAGTGTGAGCTGAGAGTACTCCCGCACTATGGTATTTGCTAAAAATTCAGAACAGCCCATGTACAGCTTGTATAAAAGTAATGATACAGGCATACAGGACATGTTTGATGGACTATTACCCATTGCAATTAGGGGGGATTCAGATCAGCCAGCCCCTACGCAAGAAAATCCTCATGTAAAACATGTGGAACAACCAGCTATTCAGCCCCCTTCTATGGAAGAAGTGGAAGATCTTGTCAAGGAAGAGCAAACAGCCAAAGACACAGCCAAGTAAGTGCCAAGATGGTTGCTGAAAACTTTGCAAGAAAGCAAACTTGCAGCTCCACTCACAGGTATTCAGATCAGCCAGCCCCTACGCAAGAAAATCCTCATGTAAAACATGTGGAACAGCCAGCTATTCAGTCCCCTTCTATGGAAGAAGTGGAAGATCTTGTCAATGAAGAGCAAACAGCCATAGACATAGCCAAGTCAGTGCCAAGATGGTTGCTGAAAACTTTGCAAGAAAGCAAAATTGCAGCTCCACTCACAGGTAGAGCAAGCGCTAGTTCCAGCCATGCATTGAATATACATCGTGGGGAGTCTGCATTAACCATGGGTGGTCTCTTTGATTCAGAAGAGCCTTCTTCTTATGAAGAAGCACATGAGAATGAGCATTGGGTGCAAGCTATGCAAGCTGAAATCTCTTCTATCATGAAGAACAATACTTGGGATCTTGTGGAATTGCCTAAAGGCAAGCATGTCATTGGAACAAAGTGGGTGTACAAAGTCAAAAGGAAGTCTAATGGTACTATTGACAAGTACAAAGCAAGACTTGTGGCTAAGGCTACTCCCAGAAAAAGGGAATAGATTATGAGGAGACTTTTGCTCCTACTTCGAGAATGACCACAATAAGATCAATGATTGCATTGGCTGCACATAGAGGATGGAAATTGCATCAATTGGACATCAAAACTGCATTCTTAAATGGGGATTTACAAGAGAAAGTATATGTAAATCAGCCCATTGGTTTTGTAGTTCCTGGTGAGGAACATAAAGTATGCAGGTTACACAAAGCATTGTATGGTTTAAAAGCAAGCTCCAAGAGCTTGGTATGATAAAATGCATGCTCATCTAACCAGCCAAGGTTATGTGAATAGTCCAGCTGAAAGCACATTGTATGTGAAGAAAACCGGTGCCGATATTCTCATAGTCATCTTGTATGTAGATGACATGCTCATTACAGGTACTAGCAACCCACAAATTTCAGATTTCAAAGCTAATTTCAAAGCTGAATTTGATATTTCAGATTTAGGGCCTTTACACTACTATCTTGGCATACAATTTATGCATACAGATGATGGCATTGTTATGCAGCAAACTAAGTACATAAAAAGTTTGCTGGAAAGGTTTCACATGGATGACATTTCTACTCCAGTAGAACCAGGTGTACGGCTTACCATGCATGATATTGGAGAGCCTTTTGAGGCCGGCATTTACAGACAGTGGGATGTCTCATTTACTTGTGTAACACGAGGCCAGACATATCTTTTGGGGTGTCTTTGTTGAGCAAATTCATGCACAGCCCAGGCACAAAGCATTGGCAAGCAGTCAAATGCATTTTTCGTTATCTTCAGGGTACCTTGGATCTTGGTTTGTTCTATCCCGGGGGGGCAGCTTGCAGCTTTATGCATACAGTGATTCAGATTGGGCTGGTGATTATGATACCAGGCAATCCACCAGTGGGAATTGTTTCGGCCAGCTTCATGGCCTTGGCCAGCCAGTCGGCCAGGCCATGGTGGCTGCCTGCAGTCTGCAGGGCAGTCCATAAGGTGGTCAAGGCCTAGCAAAACAGCAATGTGCTGGGCGGCCAAACTCTACAATGTGAAAACGTTTTTATTATAAGCATTTAATGGTTTTATTGCTGGCCGACTAGATGCCTAAGGGGGTATAAATACCCACGCCCAAAATTCAATTCATTATCTCATTATTCACAAGGGATTGACGCTTCCAAGGTCCAAGACGCCAAGGGGACAGTTCCAATCAAGGTGAACATTGCAGGTCAATATTTAGTCTTTATTTCATGATTCGCATCATTCTAATAAAGCAAATACACCATTCGAGGTGGGGGCCCTATAGAGGGTATTTTAGTATGCATGTGAGGGATCAAGCATTTGCTGCCAATCAAAAAGGTAAAGGCAAAGCAGCCGATAGAGACTTACTCCTTTATAAATGCTGGCAAATAGCCACCCGTGGTTTTCTTGCCCATATTACCAGCACAAGCTCCAAATTCTGGTCCTAATCTTGTTCTTTATTTGTTGCCCTTCAAGGATTAGCCTTGGGATCAGCATGTACATGTGCATGCGCATGACATCATGCTCGTGAGCGGGCACTTTTTGTCTACTAAAAGAGATGTAACATGCGGAAGATTCGTGGTCAAATCGGTAACTTGAATGCTTAGAAATCCACATCTTTCACTATGAATATAACGCACACAACTGAAGTAGATGTGTAGAAAAAAATAAAAATAAAAATTATACACACACACACACACACACACACACAGAGGAGAGAAGAGGACACAGTATTGGGTCCCCACGGCAATGTTGACCGATTATGACCAAAGGCATTCAAACAGCTCTATTGCAAAGAGCATGGAGCATGCCATATCCATAACGGTATGGTTCCTGCGCTTGACCACCACACTTGTGAGGGGAGTTGGTGGAGGTGAGCTGGCGTTGAACGCCCTGCTCTTGCAAGAACTCGGCGAACTGATGGGAGACTCACCACCATTGTCACTGCAAGCAATCCCAATCTACTCGCAATCGAGACGCCCATTTGGTTAGCGACTAAGCAAACCCACAGTAAAGAATTGGAAAGCATCTGATTTATGCTTCAGGAAATACACCCACATGTACCTCAAATAGTCATCTACAATCAGCATGTAGTAGAGTGACCCGTTCAAGGAGGGGGTTGGACATTGCCCAGTCAAAGTGAATCAACTTGATGATACCCCGAGCACGATGAGTAGCATGTTATGGGAATGGTGTATGATGTTGCTTACCCATTTGACATGGCTGGCAGACGACCTTTGTCAGCTTGAGACGGGGTATGCCTTCAACCAACTGGTCCCTAGACAACTCATAGAGCGTGTCATAGGGTAGGCGACCATAGGGATAGTGCCATAGTCGTTCAATGTCCGAAGAGCTCTGGTTACATAGGCATGAATCCAGTGAAACTCAGAATCCTCGAAAGATGGCTTAGATAGAAAAGTAGGCATCCGGTATAAGCCATCATGTGGTAGTGTCAAATAATACAATGCCAACAGATTTGATGGGCATCAGGGTATTGTTGCTACATCAAACTTCACCCTTAGCAAGACGCTGAGAGATGAAAATGTCAGCATTGCGTGCCATATGGTGTGTAGCTCCACTGTCGACTATCCAATTGATCAAATGGCCACAGGGAAGAGTTAGGTGGGCTTCGATGATTGGCACACATGGATCATCAGGTAACTAATAGATTTGAACGAGGGCAGAAGCTTCCATACGCTAACCGCCTCATCTAGCCTGATGTTTCTTCTTCCTTTCGGAAGAGTGGCCAAAGTCTAACTTAGATGTGGCATGAGCGACATTGGCCGAGGGGCCGGGATGAGGTGTAAGAAGTGACCAATCAGACATCCCTTCCGGGGTGGTGAAGGATGATGATTGGGAGGGTGGACCTTGAGCGATCTGACTAGTGGTTCGTCACTAAGAAGATCTAGGCCAATTTGTACTAGTACCTTGTTGCCGGTTCCTTGGTGGGATACCTTGCAGAGTAGGTGCTGGAGCATTACCCCCTCTTGACCGCCAATTTGAAGCATTGCTGCCACCTTCGCTGTTTTGGCAATTCGAGGAGTTGGTGTTGGGGTTGGTACCTCTCTTTTCCATGGCTTTGATGCCACACTCATCATCAACATGTCCAAACATCTCGCAATGAGTGCAATATCTATTCTTTTTAGGAATACCCTGCCAGTAGGGAGTGGGTGTCAAGGCAGTGTTTTTGGGATCAGTGTTGTTGCCTTGTGTTTTGCCTTAATTACCTAGGTTGCTATTCCCCTTCCATTGCTGCCCTTTGTGGATAGAGGTGGTATTGGAAACAAGGGCCCCTCTTGGGTAAAGGAGGAAGATGACTTCTTGGGGTGAAACTGGTCATGCAACCGAGCGAAGCGCAAGAGTTGGCACTCACACTCATACAGGTTAGGCATAGGTTCTAAACTGATGGTCAGTGTGACAAAAGTAAAGAAACTAGGTGGCAACTTGTTCAATACTGTGATGACTTGATCTTCTTGAGACTTGGCGGAGCCAGTGGTGGCGTACTCCGCATTAAGGTGCCGGTACTCGGTGATGACTTTCAGATCATCCCTCTCTTTAATAGTGAATTTTTGGATTTGATGCTCGAGATCGATGCAACGCGTGCGATCACGTGCGACGTATCTCTCTGCAACGCATGCGATCACGTGCGACGTATCTCTCTGCAAGGTGTGCTTATCTGTCAAAGACATAGGAGAACTGATGGAGCTGCGAATGAAACTCCAGCAAAAGACCTTGCATGAGCTAAACTATGGCAGGAGCATTCCTAGCTTCCCAATAGCTGATGACTTCAGGAGGTGCTAGTGAGGGGTGGGGTTTCGGTCCGGTGCCTTCACCAAGTTCCAAGCACCTTGGGAAGTAAAAACCTGTTCCATAAGGTTAGCCCATGTGGTGTAATTAATTATTAGACTCATTGAAACGAGTCTTTTCTGTAAAAGCATTTCTCGACATAGAAACATGGAGGGAAGGAGATGGTGGGGTCCAAGATGGCTGGTACCCATATCCGGAGTGTAGAGGGTTAGGTGGTACTCCAGAATACCCGACACATGTATAGGACCTGGCGAGGGTAAACCATAAGATGGGATAAGGCTAGGCACTTGATGCAAGTGGAATGCTCGGCTGAGGCACAAATCCTTCAATAGGCACATGAGTTGGTAGGAGTGTAGTGCTTGTGATGGGTTGGTAAACTACCTGATACCCCGGAATGCCAAGTGGCAACACAGTGCTGCTGGGCATAGCGCCGAGAGATCCCTGTGTTGGGTAAAACCCATACGCAAGTCCCTGTGTAGGGGTCGGTAATGGCTGCATGCCAACACCAACAGGAAGAAACATGGGTTGGGTGGGAGGGTTTTGTGCTTGAGGTAGTGCAGTATTTCAACACATTAGAAGCAAAAATAGAAGGTGAACGAGAAGAGAAAACAGTGTTACCTTGTACACCAGTAGTCTGAGAGCGTACGCTGCTCCTAGACCCTCCTCTATTCGAGTTCACATTACTCCAAGGATCGAGGGTAGTAGTCGGTACCATATGCTAAACCTGTGCTGCAAAAGTGGACACCCAGGTAGTGTTAGGCACATAAGCACTCAATGGTACATACGAACCTGACACGGTCTCCGACTGAGTTGATGATGATGAATCTACGGACGACCATGGTAGTACGTGTCCTCCCTGAGAGAATGACCCAAACCGAAGCCCAGGCTGTTGACTAGGCTGCGCAGCAAGGCATCAACTTATCTTCTTCAGACTCTTGCACACTATGAGTTGCAACGGGGGTGTAGGATATTGTGTATCTCAGTGTTTGGGGACTGTGCCTATTTATTGGGCTTCTATTCTTTTTCCATTGATTTATGGGTCATGGAGCAATTGGTCAACTTCTAGCATCCCTATATAAAGGGCCTCCTCATCATCATCACTTATTGTATCCAATCCTTGCACATTGTAATGCTCTTTGTTGGCTATTGCCATTGTAAAGCCTCATGCTACAATAAAGGTGATCTTGTCAACAAGTGCTCTCTCTCCTTTTCTCTCCCTCTCTCCTTTGTTTTTCTTCCGCATTGTGCAACTTTATCACTCCCAACTTGCATGAGGCACCTACATGTAGATACATTCTTGGCCATTTTACCTGCACTAGTCAATGTACTAAGCTGCTTTTGCTTCCATAAAAGCAAATGAACTATAGTCCCTAATGTTCATGACTAAAACCATTCCGAATGCCCATACAAAACCATAATTGGAGATGGCCATTATCAACACCCCCCCTGGTTCCATCATGCCCATCTTTGGGCTCTCTGTGGATACTCAAGGGAAAACCATTAGGGGTTTACAAAAGACCATACCATTACAGAATTTATATATAACATGAAATCCAATCTTTCCACAGTAGGTACACTCCAGCTTTGCAGTCCTTGAGCATATGCCCAAGTCTTCCACAATGTGCATTTTGAAGTTGTCAAATTTCCTTTGTTCTTTGATTGGTTTTCGGTGAAGTAGGCACTAGTGTCAAAGTTTACAACCCCAATTTTTATCCTGATCTCTTTCTCCTCTTCAAGCAAGGCACTCTCAATGCCTTCAAGAGTGGGTTCCTTCATGTATTTTAAAGTGGGCATAATGTTATCAAATTTAGGAGGCATGGCCCTAAGGAATATAGCAATAGCATCATTTTTCTTAACTTCTTTCTTAAGCCTAATGGCAACAAGCTGGGCCATTAGGCTTTTTTCATCTTATTGATGTGAGATGCTAATGTATCTTCCATTTTTATGTTTAAGCTATAGAATTCAATTTTCAAGCTGATCTTTCTATTCAGACTCTGGGCTCCAAAGGCTTTATCCAAAATTTCCCAAGCTGCTTCGGAAGAGTCACAGTCCCCAACATGATGGATATAGCTATCATCTAGTCCTAGGGCAATCATGGCTAGGGCTTTATCATCCTTAGTTTTCCAAGCAAGCTCTTCCTTTCTTGTGATGGGCTTAGGAATTAGACCTTTGACAATGCCACAGACGACTTCTTTCATCAGCAAAAACTTCATCTTTATTTGCCAAGTATGGACGGCATGTCCTGCAAATTTCTCAGTGGGAAGTGACATAGATGCCATTTGTGCGAGGATCTTACCTATAACTCAAAGACAAGTATGGAAGGCATGTCCTGCAAATTTCTCAGTGGGAAGTGACATAGATGCCATTTGTGAGAGGATCTTACCTATAACTCAAAGACAGTGTCTAACATTCTTAC
Source organism: Cibotium barometz (assembly GCF_041138505.1). NCBI lineage: Eukaryota > Viridiplantae > Streptophyta > Polypodiopsida > Cyatheales > Cibotiaceae > Cibotium > Cibotium barometz. The sequence continues at coordinate 2,140,809 of NC_141047.1, read as the reverse complement.
AAGGAAGCAAAGAAAGGGTCAAAATTTTTTACTACTAAAACTCTCCCTCTCCATACAAATGCATATTGTTGCACAAAAATTCTAATAAACCAAACCCCTTAGCATATGCATAGTAGTATCACTTAGTGGCTAATTTGGGCTTTGATTTCTTGATTCTTTTCTTGGCTTTGAGATGATTTTTTTTAATGATTCACATGATGAGGGCATTATGATTTGCTTTAAAAATCACTAAGAGAGATTAGTGAAAACTACTCACAAAACACTAGGCAGGGAATACTCTGTTTTGGGGGGGCTAAAATGAAAGCTTGAATCAAGGCGGTTTTGGAAGTGAGTGTTATATAAAAAAATAGTATCACTTCAATCGAGTAGCTCCACCTCTGTGCCTTGATGTGCTGTAGAAGTAGCACTTGAAAGTGCTCCAAGAGATGGAGTGCGAAGGGAGAAATCCTCACTCCAATGCTGGTGGATTTCACTTAGTAGAAAGAGTGTACTTAGTGATGTTAGCATTATTCATCTCCTGGTAGTGTGCCCAAGTTGTGTATCAAGGGTGCCCAGATTTATCCCGGGCAGCACCATATTTTTCCCTCATGTTCAGGCCCTTGGTTGTAGAGTTGGCCACCCATTATTCACATGTTTATTTCGTCCAATCGTGGGTCTTTTTTCTAGAGCCAGTCGGCCAGCTCCAGTAGGGGGCTATATAAGGCCAGGCTCTTACTCACTTGTAGACATCTTGACAGGGGCTTCCAGGCCCGGGTCCTCCCTCAGGGGAGTTGCTCATCATGCCCTCACTTACGAGGACCACCCCTTGCACAGGGCTGATTGTATCATTGCTTCTTCTTCATTATGCAGATTCGTTTTCCTTCTCTTTGTGCCTATGTCTCACGCTTTCCGCTGCGCACTTTTGACATGGTATTAGAGCACCGGGTTGAGGCTCTTCTACAAAAGGTGTTCTTGCATTTTTTCTGAGAGAAGGATTTCTGCGTTTTCTGATACTGCTGGTTCCAGAGGAGGCGGTGCTGGGCAGCATGGCTGCGTTTCTTTCCTGAAGGAGGTGCTGGGCAGCATGGCTGCGTTTTTCTCTGGAGAAGGTGCTGTCGGCAGCCCCTAAAGCTCAGTGTTGGGACCTTGTGAGCAGGTGAAGGGCAGCCAGTATGGCTGCGGTTTTTTTTCTCTGAAGGTGGGCAGCCTGGCTGCGTTTTTCTCCAGAGGGGGTGCTGAGCAGCATGGCTGCGTTTTCTTCCAGAGGTGCTGGGCAGCCTGGCTGCGTTCTTTCTCCAGAGGAGGTGCTGGGCAGAATGGCTGCGTTTTCCCAAGAGGAGGTGCCATAGTCACAAGGGACGGGGGACGGTGACGGGGGACGGGGACGGGGACGGGACGGGGGACGGCCATAAGTAGGGAACGGGGACGGGGGAGGGAACGGCACTCAAAAAATACTTTTTTTTTTAAATTTTCTACTCTGCACTTATTCTACTTTGGAAGCACATCAAAATGAGCACAAATTTACACTAAAATGCTAAGATTTTGAGTCAAAGATAATAATTAAGTAGATACAAAATGAGTCATGACTCAAGAGTCAGGACTCAGGAGCCTTAAGGAGGCAAAATACAAGGACGGACTCAAATGAGTCAATGACAAAAAAGTGTTGAAGACTAGAGGCTAGAGGCTAGAGCTAAGTAGTAAGGCCCATGAATCATGATCCATGAATGATCATCCACGTGAAGTGCTCGCCTCATGGTCATGGGTAGCTTGTGCGGCTGCCAAAGAAGCATCAAGCTCATCCTCAGTCTCATCCTCACTGGCATGCTGCTCCTGCACCTCATCCTCCCGTTGCTCTTCTTGTTGACTCATCTCCCACTCGGTGAAGGAATCTGCCTTCTTGGTCATGCTCTTGCAAAGCATTCGCAAGTTCGCGCTGACGAAGACAAGGTCATTGGCACGCTCTACCCCGAGTCGGTTCCTCTTCCTAGAGGCAATGTGGAGAGAGAGACAGGACCTCTTGTTGAACTCATGCCGAAGTCTTTGGTGGTTGAGGACAAAGGAGACCATGGTGTTGGCCTCCTCAATGAGCGGGCTGATCCATGGTAATGCCCCGATGTCCTTGAGGAGGTTGTTTAGGCAATGAGCCATACAAAAGGACACCGTGACATGTCCATACATACCTTGGAGAATAGCTCCCGCCGCCCTATTGGAAGGCTCCCCATCCGCAACAAAGCCCACTACATGCTCGGGGCCAACGATCTCCATGGTGGTAGCCCACTCCGCCGCAAGCACATCCGCGCTCTTCCCAGTGCCGGATGCATCATGAGATGAGATGAAGTACATCTCTCCACGGGAATATGCAACCATGCCGTGAATACTCCTCTTGCGGGTGTCACTCCATCCATCCACAATGAGGGAGACTCCGTTCCTCTCCCATTGCCGCTTTGTGTTGTCGGCCGCTTGCTCTACAATGCGCTTCTCCTTGTCGAGCAATGTAGTGCGCAAGCTCTCGGATGAGGGGGGCGTATAGGTTGAGCCATACTCCCCAATCTTCTTAACCATTACCTTGAAGTATTCCGACCTATTCAAGAAAGTAATTTACTAATGAGAAGGAGACTAGGATGATGAAAACATGAATGATGAATTGGCAATGATCGATTGCACTTACCTAGCCGCTTGAAAGGCAATGTGGTCGTGGAAGAAGAAGCGGGCCACCGCCATATCCACCTCCTCCTTCAACTTGGGGTTCCAATTCTCCCCAAGTGTAGATTGTCGCCGTGGGCCACGTAATGATTGAGAGGCCGTGGAGATGGAGGGTGCCGGTGTCGTGGATGGAGTAACATTCCAACTTGATGGCGAAGGTGATGGTGTGCATGATCCCGATCCACCACATGACTCCATGGTAGAGGCTTGAGTTCCTCTCCCCATCATTGCGGGATCCACGGCCACTCGTGGTGTCCTTCTTGTCGCTTCGACCGCTTCGTAGACGCTAAGCTTGTCAAGAAGTTCCCGTCTCTTCTCGGGCGTGACATTCGTGCAAAACCTCACCTCATGCCCACTCTCATGCAAGAGGTGGGCTCGCACTTTGTCGGCGCCACCCGTTCGCCGGTACGGGCAAAGCTTGCATACCCATGGCCGAGAACCGCCTCCATGAACGGATGTGGTGTAGTTTACCTCCTCCCACCATGTCCATCCCGTTGTCCTTCTACGAGAAGCCCCGGCACGTGAGGAGGATGCCATGGTTGAAGATGGCTTGCCGCTTGACTCTTGAGCCTTGAGGAGTGAGAGAGAGAGAGAGAGAGAGAGAGAGAGAGGAAGAGTCACGACTCAAGAGGCTTGAGGGAGAGGTGAGAGCCTAGGCCCTAGAGCTTGGAACTTGGAAGTTGGAAGAGACTCAAGAGAACTTGAGAAGATTCAAGAAGCTTGAGCAATGAGCAATGAACTTGTGTGTGGCAGCTTGTAGCCTTGTAGAGGTGGGCTCTTATATAGATAGGCAAGAGAGAGAGAGGGCCAAGGCCCAACAGCCATAAACGGCTAGTAGAGCCCAAGCCCAACAGCCATAAACGGCTACAGTGGGGCAGGAACGCGGCACGCAGGCGCAACGGCCAGAAACGGGCGCAACGGCCAGAAACGGGCAAGCGCAACGGCTATCTGCCGTCCCCGCACAGGCCGTCCCCGACAGCCGTCCCCCGTCCCTGCGCCGTCCCCTGCGCCGTCCCCGGTTTGAAACGCCAGTCAAGGGATGTCCGTCCGTCCCCGTCCCTGCGCCGTCCCGTGTCGGCGTCCCCGCGTTCCTAGGCGCCGTCCCCGCCGTCCCCTGTGACTATGGGAGGTGCTAAAGATGCTGTGTTGTCCTCTTCCCTCTCTTCTTCTTGGTACAATTGCTGCCGGCTGGTTACAGCAGCGTTTTTTTGCATTATCTCATCTACGTTTTTGGAGGCAGTGGAGGCAGGTGTTCTTTTCCAAGAATGGTGCCTTCCCACATGGCCTAGAGCCCTTGCTCGGCCAATCTTTGCTTTGTCAGAGTTTTCAGACTCATGGGTGCACACTTGGATTCACATCCTGGAGGTGTGTATGGAAGACAGTTAGTCCTTTCTCGACAGCAGAGGGGGTCTATGAGTTTGTGCTAGTTCAGCAGAGTCTTGCTGGTGTACAGGTGTTTCCTTTAGGTTCTCAGGGTGTTCACCCTGAGAGGGGGATGTGGTTACTTGGCAAGTTGAGCCACTCCTATTCCCCAGGCATATGGCCTTCTGGATTACAAGGTACAGGCACAGGAGTCTTCATCCCTAGGATGAGCATTGATTTGGGAGCTCGGTGTACAGGTTGATATCGGCATTCATGCAAAGGCAAGCTAGGTCACTTAGTGACGAGAGCTGTTGTCGAGGTTCACAAGTACTTGCTCAGTTGCAGGATGGGAACAAGATGCATGGCAGGTGTACAGGTTCATTGGGTACAGGTAGGTACCAGTGGAGCAGCAGTTTGGAGCAAATGATTGACATCAGATTGTGCTTTGGGATGATGAGTTGTGGATGTTTGGTTCCACATGGACACGTGACTAGTTGGTTGGGAGCTTGCCAACTGAGGGTGTCAGGTTTTGGCAGGAGAGCTTTCTTGAGCTCAGTGCCATAGTTAACACCAAAGAGCTCAAGGGGTGTTGCCATGTGATTGGGTGACTCATAGGGGTGTGTGAGTAGTAGTCCCATCAAGCGACGGCGAGTTATGGATATAGGTTTTAAAGGTCAGGTGCCAGCAGGATTGTCAGCTACAATGCTAGAGGTATGTTTCTTCCACTTGGAGTGTTAGCAGGACAAAGAGGCATTCTTGGACCGAGGGATACATGGAGATCTGGAAACCTTGTTTCTGGAGATTGGTGCTCAACAAGCTCAGAGATGAAGGCTTGAGTACCATGGCTGATGTAGACATTGTGGGCCTCTAGGGTGTCTAGAGGGGGTGCCAATAGGGAGACAATTTGGCGGTGTTCTCTAAGGAGAAGATTTTTCTTAGAGGTAGAGAGTCTGACGACATCCTTTCTTGGGCTAAAGAGGGAGCACATTGTGTGGTCTGGTGTGATAAAGATTGGGTTGGAGATATGGACATCTGGTGGTTCATTTTTTGGATTTTGATGGACTTCTGGATCGGGAGCAGTTTCTTGGAGTAAGTGGCATAGGCGGGAGCAGATCGACTTCTCGACTTGCTTTGGAGGTTTCCTTTTCCAGCTCCTTGGACCGGTTTCTCTCCCAGGATCTTGAGAGGGGGTGTTAGCATTATTCATCTCCTAGTAGTGTGCCCAAGTTGTGTATCAGGGGTGCCCAGATTTATCCCGGGCAGCACCATATTTTTCCCTCATGTTCAGGCCCTTGGTTGTAGGGTTGGCCACCCATTATTCACATGTTTATTTTGTCCAGTCGTGGGTCTTTTTTCTAAAGCCAATCGGCCAGCTCCAATAGGGGCTACATAAGGCCAGCCTCTTACTCATTTGTAGACATCTTGACAGGGGCTTCCACGCCCGGGTCCTCCCTCAGGGGAGTTGCTCATCATGCCCTCACTTACGGGGACCACCCCTTGCACAGGGCTGATTGTATCATTGCTTCTTCTTCATTATGCAGATTCGTTTTCTTTCTCTCTGTGCCTATGTCTCACGCTTTCCGCTGTGCACTTTTGACAAGTGATAATAAAGTCTTAATGATGATGATTCAACCATAGCTAGGAGGGATGAGAATGAGGATGAGGCTCTGATACCAATTACTGGAACCATTAGTTGGATAGAGATGGAGAGATTAGAGGTACTCAAGGTGGATCAAAGTGATTAAGCAAGATGATTAGCACGTGGTTAATGAGCAAAAGAAGGATTAGTGAGATAACGATACACTTAATCACATGGTTGATAAAGAGCAAGATAATAGCATAAACTCCTGTGTTTTTCCATTGATGAGAGCCCACTTGAATAGGCCAAGGTACAAGCCAAGAGTACATAACCAATGATGTTATCTCCCCACAACCAAGTAAGCTGATTTGTAGCCATGAGAATCTCCTCCTCCCAACTTGCACGAGGCACCTACATGTAGATAGATTCCTAGCCTTTTTACTTGCCCTAGTCAATGTACTAAGCTGCTTTTACTTCCATAAAATCAAATGAACCATAGTCCCTAATGTTTACGACTAAAACCATTCCCAATGTCCATACAAAACCACCATTGGGAGCCAATATCCAACAAGGACCATGGTTCTTGAATATGTAACGGATAATCCATTGGCTTCGTCCCTGTGGAGGTGAGCTCTTAAGAGGAAAAGTATCTTAATCCCACGCAAGCCATGGGAGTGTAGGAAAGGCTAGCTATTGGCTATAGAGAGAGCTAATCAATAATCCCTTAGAAAAAAGACCAAGGCCTATGTAAGAGACTAGGGTGTGCACACATCACTAAGTTGAATCATCCATGTGTGGGTCTGGATCTAGACTAGCCCGTGAGGCGGAGCATGGATTGTCGAGCTTTGTAGGCTTATACCCTGCATGGTATGGGACACGTGTGGTGGTGGTCTAACTACAAAGTGGCCCAAGGATTGGTAGCATCGTTCTCTCATGCTTCACTCGTATGGCTCTCCCACGCTTGGGGGTGATCTAAAGTAGTGGATCTATGGTTGGGTGGTGAGTCCACCAACAGCTTTCCCTATGAGGAATCTCGGTGCATGTGTCTAGTGCTATGGATGCATGCCAATTGAGGCATGGTTCTGCAAGGGGGTAACACCCAGTGCCATAAAATCATTGATAGGTCTGTTGTTTAGTCTTCAAAGAGATCTTGCCAACAAAAACTAATCCCTCAACCTTGAGTTTCCTAAGTTATAACCAAACCCACAATCATCCAAGTCCGAAGTTCAACACTTCCAAACGTGTTGTCTGCTTGGCTCCCAAATAAATTAGGCTTGACTAGCCTAGCCAAACAAGTACTATTACGGATGCACAAGCTGTGTATCCCACAAAACCATAACCAGAAGTTGTGTCTGACATGGAGTGATCCAATTAAAACATGATTCAAAGCTTGAAAGCTTGAAAGCTTCCAAGTATCAGAGACTGGACACACCTCTAGAACGATCCAAAACCAGAATAAGACTTGCATGAGCAGGAAATTAACTCCACAAATATCAAAACCTTATTTACCTGCACTCCCAGAAGTTCCGTGGCTCCATGCACATAAGACGTAACTTCAATCCTAGACACCACTCCACTTGTTACTGAGATGGTATCACCACCTATAGGGTAGCCCACGACTGTGACTGCATCTTGCAAACTGGGAAGAGCCCCAAATTCCACAGGACATACACCTTTCCAAAACTCATCACTGTCGACTGTCAACAGAGCTGCAAGCCAAAAGCCTGTCATGGTTTAGTCTCACAACAAATGCGTGCTACTTTCTCCACTAAACCATGACATGAGCATATATGTCCATAGGCTGTAGTTTTCTGTCGAAGATGCAATGAAACATACCAATGTCACACTCTGTCCCCATTGCGAGTACTGTGGCCAGAAACTTGGTGTCCGAGCCACGCCTTTTGACCTTGACTTGAGTGTGGTGCTCCACGGAATGGGCATTTGTCAACAACCGGTGCCCACTGATGATGAAACCAGTGCTGTTGGAGCTGAATTGACGTTTCATCTGCCATGGCAGCGAGAAGTTGGGCTCGGTGTGGACACAGAACACTTTCACAACGGCATCCATCGAAGGGGAGTGCTTGGTGACCTCCGGTTCGGCCATGGGCAGCAGTGAAAGGGCCTGGGAGTGGCCTTTGTAATGAGAAATGGCTCGTCTGGAGGCGATTCTGTCGGCTGGATGCTCTACCTTAAGCTTCATTTCTGTAGCCTCCTCTCCTGATGTCCCTTGGCCATGTGATGCTCCATCGCTCCATTTTTTGGGCCGCCCTCTTCTCTTGACCCTGCTGCTGTTATGAACCTCTGCATCGTCTGTTGCAGGAGCTTCCGCGACCACGGCCATCTGCACATCAGGCGATGATACTGCCACGATCCCAAGGCTAGTGTCCTCACGAGGCCTGCCCCTCTTCCTCTTCACTGACGATTCAGGTGAGAGCTCCGACGTGGGGTACTTGCGCGGCCTGCCCCGCTTCCTCTTTGCGCTCTGCTCCTCGTCTTGCATCGTGCTGCCTTTAAACGTCCTTAAACTCAAGCACCGGTATTATTTTATTTAGGCACCCAACATGGTTTTTTTCATTAATTTCGTATAAGGAGACCTTAGGCTACCTTAGTATAACAAAGTGATTTAAATTTTTATTAAAGTTTAAAACCTTAGGAGCTTTTTTTAAAGATTTGGGAGAGCTGTGTTACACTGCCTCTTATAGCTCTGTCTCGATTAAAGACTGGGTTGGCTTAATGGCACTAAGCTAAAGGATGGCAAAACCAGAGAGCTATATGCACCAATGAGAAAAGGAGATGCCAATGTAGGGTATTGCAATAAAATTTGGAAAGTTGATTGGAGCCCCCTAAATTGGAAGAAGAGGTGGAAACTTTTTTGGGATAGCCAGATTCCTAAGAAATTTTAGGTTTTTATGTGGAGGGTATGTATGTGGGCATTACCAATTGGCTCCAAACTACAAAAGAAAAATATTTCCAGTGGTAGTTGTCCCAGGTGTAAGTCATCACTAGAAGATGGTAAACATGTGTTTTGGGATTGCCCAGCAATCAGAGGAACATGGTTCAAGTTGTCAAAATGGATTGAGAAGATTTTGGGTTTCTAGACATTCTAGGGGGATTAAATTTTGGGCAAATGGTCTTTTAGTGTGATGAACAATCTAGAGTGCTGTTTAACATTATCAGAGCTTGTGTCTTGTGGGAAATATGGTCTAACAGGAATGCCATTGTGTTTATGAAGGTTGTAAGCACTGGACTGCAAGAATCAGATTTGATGCATAAATGTGTGTGCTTGTGTTGGTCTGTTTGCAATGTGAATAAAATGAGGTGTACTGAGCTGGATGTGTTGTTACTAAAGTTGCAAAAGAATATCAATTGATCCCTGTCCACGTTGGGTGGAGCTTCGAACATACTAGGAGTAAGTCCTAATGCTAAATTATATGATGCAGGGTGAGGTGTTGGGATGGGAAGAGGAGCCCACCTAAATTTGGACCAAAAACTCAAAGGTGGTACTGGAAAACAAAGCAACTTGATCGCACTTTCGTTACATGTATAGAAAATCATGTCGGAACCATACCTATTGTCAAGATTTGGTCTAAGAAAGGGGGAATAATGGAAAAACAGTCCCCTCGTGGTTCCACTACTGAAGCAATGATGGAGGACTGCATTCTGTTGGGCTATCAGATCTCTTGGGATCATCCGTATTTTTTAATGGAGGAGAAGAGAAGGGATTTTCTATGCAAAATCCTAAATGAGAATAAAAGTGACTTGTAAAGTTCAGTAGTGCATTTTAAGAGGTTTTTTCATTAAAAAATGTTTTGTAAAGTTTAGTAGTCTAGAGGGTACTTGGTTGTTCTCAAGTTATTTTTGTTTTTGGACAGTTTTTGAGGTAAAATATATAATTATTATTGATCCAAAAAAGATTTCGGAGATCTTAGGATGGGAAATTTCACACGAGATTCTGGGTTAGGTTTGATTAGACAAGTGTGTGGCTCTGTCTTGCAAGCCCAAGCACATCTACTAGGTTTCTCTCTTAGGCGAATGTATCCCTCTCTCTCTCCCTCTCTCTCTCCCTCTCTCTTAGGCGAATGTATCCCTCTCCCTCTCCCTCTCTCTCTCCGTCTCTCTCTCCCTCTCTCTTAGACAAGTGTGTGGCTCTGTCTTGCAAGCCCAAGCACATCTACTAGGTCTCTCTCTTAGGCGAATGTATCCCTCTCTCTCTCCCTCTCTCTCTCCCTCTCTCTTAGACAAGTGTGTGGCTCTGTCTTGCAAGCCCAAGCACATCTACTAGGTCCCTCTCTTAGGCGAATGTATCCCTCTCTCTCTCCCTCTCTCTTAGGTGAATGTATCCCTCTCTCTCTCTCTCTCTCTCTCTCTCTCTCTCTCTCTCTCTCTCTCTCTCTCTCTCTCTCTCTCTCTCTCTCTCACACACACACACACACACACACACATACACATTTGTAGGCATAGAGGTGAAGTCCTCCTCTCTTAGGAGCACACGTGGCTGTATCTGTCTCTCTCAGGCACACGAGTGTGGTTACCACCACCCAAACTGTTTCTTACTCATGGATATCCCATAGAAGGTTGTAAAGCCATATGAGGCGAGTGTAGCCATCTCTCTCAGGCACGCATGAGATTGAGAAGCCATACGATATAACTATAGGCAAGTAGACAGAAAGGTTGAGCCAGTTGAGGAACGAGCTAAGCAAAAGCGGGGTGGCAAGAAGGGGACAATGTTGATGGGTCATCCTCCTGTCTCTCTGCGATTCCATGATCCTCCTCCTCTCTCTGATGTGATTTAGAGCTAAGGTTTTAAAAACTTGAAAACCTTAGCTTTGGTTTTAAACCTTAGAGCTAAGTTTTTAAAACCTTAGCTGAGGTTTAAAAACCTTAAAGGTAAGGTTTTTAAACCTTAGTTGAGGTTTAAAAACCTTAGATGTCATAAATTAATTAATGACAATAGAGTGAATAGTAGTCATGCCATTATCACTTGAAGGTGATAACAAAAGTAGTTTTTTTTAGTTGTGCATTAGGTGCATCAAATCTTTGTGTAGAGCTTCGAGCTTTCGGTTATGGGTAGATGATGACATCTCCACAAATCCATAGTAGTCATGCCATTATCACTTGAAGGTGATAACAAAACTATAGTTTTTTTTGGGTTGTGTATTGGGCACATCACAATTTTTGTGTGCAGAGCTTCAAGCTGTCGGCTATGGCTATAGAGAGCAAAGAGGGAAGGAGCTATGGAAAGTCAACCTCTACCTCAATACCATCATGTGTGCAAGGAGGGTGAGAGAGAGAGAGAGAGATAGAAACAGAGAAGAAGGGAATGGAGAGGAGATGGAGAACATAACCTACAAGCACACACACACACAATCAAGCAAGTAAGTATGCATAAGCAAACAAGCTCACCACCATCACCACACAAGAGAGTGAGAGAGAAGAAGACTCAAATGTGATAATGGGATTGTATATCTGTTCATATTTCTTTCAAGTCACTTATATACAAGAGCTCACTTATTACAATGGTTAGCTGCCCATTTGTGACAATCGGGGGCCCAGAACTAGTTATCTAGTTCTACGTACACTTAGCCTTTCTAGCTCATGGCCAACATTACACACGTCGTAAGTTTGGTCATCCCATATCTTTTACATGAAGAACTTAGTGTGGTTTTACATGAAAACATGTTACATGAAGTGCGACCACACTTTTGATCGAAAAATAATAAGAGTAATGTTAACCATTGTGGTTAACATATCCCCCTCAACTCAAATTCCATCCCCAAAACTGGCAATGAAGTTTAGTGGCGGTAGTAGAGGGAGTAGGTGCGGACAAAATCGTACCGCGATCTTGGGTATTGGGGGGAGCAGTGGAAATCTTTGTAGCTTGTTCAAAAGACTGTCTCCATCATGTCTCTGAAGGTTTGGAGTTGCTAGGCTGGCATCCACTGAATGCACTCGTAGTATGCAAAGAGTTGCTTGATGGTGGGGCCCTTTTGTTGATGTCGAATGTGAGGTCTTGGTCACTTTCATTGTAGTGATGCCATGTTGGAAACTCGGCCAATAGGGTGATGATAAGGTTAAAGAAGCGGATGGTGGCGATGATGATTGGATCGAGCATTTGCTCCTATTCAACATTGAAGGCCGTCATCTAGGCTATCATGATTTCTTCTATGTAAGGTTGTCATCTAGGCTTTCATGGATTCTTCTATGTAAGGGCGCCGGGAGGGGGAGGACTGAACCATGGAAGGTTGAATTGTATCTTTAGGTTCTAATGTTGTTCTTGGCGGAACAGGTCCCATGCCCATCGACGGCGGATGGGGAGATATACCGGGTTGGCGCAGATATACCACGGGGCTTTGTAGTACTTGAGCCAGATGTGGGGTTTTAAAAGGAAGGGGCATCTCCAAATAGGTTGTTCACTCATGAGAGAAAAAGCGATTGGCCTTGTGTCTGAGTTGGGTCGCGTGTATCACCCTTGCTACCTTCGCTAGTGCTACTTCTTCGAGGCATCCTTCTTGGCATTGATGTAGAGTCATAGGACATTATTAATGTCCATATGATCTATGACTTTGGTAAGGTGGTCCTGTTGGAGTTGGCGACCAAGCACGATCTAGATGGCATGTTCAAACTCAGTGCAATCCAGGGGGTTGCGCCAATTAAGGGGATTGAGTGGGGGATCCACCTCTCCTTGGTCCTATGGTGGCTATGAGGAGATTTATCCTTCCTCTAGGGGAATATCGAGAGGAGCCTATTGGGTTAGGGATTCGTGGAGTGGAGGGGTTGTTGGGGTAGAGGGTTATGTATAGAGCGAGGCATCAAGCAGGTGGGTGGGGGCATTGATGATGAGGGTTTGTAATGGTGGAGCATCGGTAGGCCCAACCCAATGTACATAGGGGGTGAGGGTGGCCAGGATAAGTGAGGAGGGGTGGCATGTGGCGAGGATAAGTGAGGAGGGGTGGCATGTGGTGGAGGAAAGAGAGGAAGGGTGGTTAGGGACGAGGCTTGGGGTGGAAAGTTGCTGCCAGAAGTTAGTTTGGCATGGAGAGTGGGGGTGTCGAGTGGACATTGCCAGGTGCCAGATGGTGGTGGGTTTGGCAGTGGTGGTGCAGTGGAGCCTCTATGGGCGTGCGAGCAGGGAGTGGGAGTAGGGTTTCAGGTGTTGGACCTCTAGGGTTGGGTGCCACCACTTGGGGAGGGATCTTCATCATTATCATCATCTTCGTCATCATCATCGTCATCGTCCTCGCCAACATCAGTGTGGCAGTGGTGGCGGGCTTTTTGGATTTTGGCTAGGCGCTGTTGTGATATCTTGGAGAAAGGCCACATGTGATTCATCGATTTGCATGATGGAGGTGTGGTGGGTGAGGATCTACAGGTGGTAGACCCGATTGTACAACACTAGAGGCCATGGAGGGAGTATGCTTGGGTGCTTGATGATGAAGGGGCTTGTAGGCCATGTAGATTTCCTGCCACCCTTCCCCTTCCATCCAAGCGAGGGTAGTAAGAGATTTTGAGGAAGCATAAGGAAAAGAACATAGGCCATGGGGCACGGTTAGCTTGATCGAGGCATCAAATTCTATGCCTTTTCCATGTTCCAAGATGTGGGCCCGATTGAGGAGGTTGCCTGTAAGAGGATAGACCGAGAGGGTGAAGAGGGTAGCGGGGGTGTCGAAAGAGATTTGGCTTTGAAAAAAGAGGGTGACAAGCAGATTGATGGAGTGCAAGGATTTTGGTGATAATGTAGGAGGAGGTTGGCTGTGAGAGGATAAATTGGGAGGGTGAAGAGGGTAGCGGGGGTGTCGAAAGAGATCTGGCTTTGGAAAAAGAGGGTGACAAGCAGATTGATGGAGTGCAAGGATTTTGGTGATAATGTAGGAGAGCCGTGAGTGGCTCGTACGAGCATCGTAATTTGCTGCCATTGAAATAACCCACCATTTCCATGCCATCGAGCATTTCAATGCGTACAGTGCCTTACAGGGTTATTTCAGTTACTAGGAGGGGTCCTAGTCCTCTGTATTTAGGCTTTTTTGTGATTTTTTGTGCTATAAAGAAGTACCATATCCCCCTCATCTCCTAGTCCTATGTATTTAAGCTTTTTTGTGATTTTTTGTGCTATAAAGAAGTACCATATCCCCCTCATCGTAATTTGATGCCATTGAAATAACCCACCATTTCCATGCCATCGAGCATTTCAATGCGTACAGTGCCTTGCAGGGTTATTTCAGTTACTAGGAAGGGTCCTAGTCCTCTGTATTTAAGCTTTTTTGTGATTTTTTGTGCTATAAAGAAGTACCATATCCCCCTCATCTCCTTGTCCTTGATTTTGGTTGCCAATCCATTGCTTACGCCTTAGTTTCTCTACAATCATACCATACATAGTTCTTAGACATGTTTCATCTAGTTTTTCTGGCTCAAAGAGTCGATCACTTAAGACGTTCCCATTGAGTCTTTCTTGCACCACAACCCTTAGGCTTCGCACTAAGAATTCCATGGGCATGACTACTTTAGTTCCATGCGCTAAGTTGAAAGGTGTTATGTTAATGGACACTTTGTATGGTGTCCTATAAGCTTAGAGTGTAGTTGGCAACTTCTATTCCCAGTCATGACTTACTTCCACGGTCTTGGGGTAAGGATAACACATATCATCTTGTTAATATTCTCTGCTTGGCCATTCGCTTGGGGATAATAAGGTGAAGATTTACGGTGTGTGTAACCAAGAATTCTTATAGCAAGAATCGCCCTATTTCATTGATGAAGTGGTGCCATTGTCACTGACAAGCTCAAAAGGACATCCGAATCAAGTGATCACACACTCATAAAGGAATTTGGCGGCGAGATGGATCTTGCATTGGCCTTTCTTATGGCTCTAGCTTCCACTCAGTTAGTGCGGTAGTCTATTGTTGATATGATATACCTTACTTGGGTGTTTTGGGCAGCCAACCTAATGGGACCAATGAAATCAATCCCCCATTTCTCGAATGGTTATAAGGACATTATGGGGTAGAGAGGCATTCTTTCCTTCTCATGTGGAATTATAGACCGTTAACATTCATCACATTGCTTGATGTATTCAGCCGTGTCCCCAAATAAGGTTAGCCACCATAAGCCCATGAGAATCTTTTGAGCAGTGGTATTTACTGCGAAGTGTCCACCTGCTGCAGCCCCAAAGTGGGCTTGTTCCAAAATCGAGATGTACTAATCCTCGTAGACTCCTCATCTCATTACTCCGTCTTTTCCTTGTTTGTATCAGCCATTAGCCAAGAAATTGCAACTTCCTCTCCCCATTCTAGAATCAAGCATAGTTGGAATAGAGGAGCATCTCACAAGTCATCATTGATTCCCACCAGTGGTTCTCCATTAGGAATGTGTGACGTGGCTAGCCAATACATGTTGGGAACCTTTGCATACTGTGACGGTAAAATCAAACTCTAATAAAATTAAGAGCCATCTTATGATTATGCCCATGGTGTAAAGCTTATTCGCAAGAAGGGAAATAAGAGCTTGATGGTCTACAAAGAAAATGAATTTAGTCACCAGAAGATAATGATGAAACTTTTTGACCGTATAGACCATGGCCAACCCTTCTCTTTTTGTGGTTGTGTAATTTCGTTCTACTTTGTTCAACTGGCGATTAGCAAAGCTAACAGGGAAGTCCCTATTGTGTTCTTGTGGTTGAGCCAGTACACAACCAATCGCAAAGCTAAAGCATCTATGTGGACATGAAATATTATTTCCCAATTGGGGGATCTCAAATGGGACTTGCCAATGCTTTCTTCAGGGTATCATATGCTTGTTGTTGGCATTCCTTTGTCCATTCAAAAACAACCAAGAGTCCATAACGAGGACGAGTTATGTCGCATACATAAAGATGAAACGTTGGTAATAACCAACATGCCCCATGAACCGTTAGACTTCTTTGAAGTTGGTAGGGGGTGGTAACTTGAAAATGACAATGTAATGCCATCTGTGGTGGAAATGCCATGTTATGAGATAATGTGTCCCAAGATCACTTTATGTCAAATACAAAACTAGCATTTCAAAGTATTAAGAGAGATTCTTTAGAGTTTGCATCTCTCTAGCACTTACCATAGATGTGCTTTCCTTTTAGAGTTGACACAAAGGTCATCCATGAAGACTTCAAGGAAGTTTCGTAGATACTTCTTTTGTAGGCTATACACATTAGGCATTGGAAAGTTCCTAGGAAATTGGTTAAACTAAACGGGGCGACACGGTATGCATATGTGACCCATTCAGTGAAAAAAGGCATTTTATGCCGATCCATTGGGTTAATAAATACTTGGTTGTAGCTTGAAAATCCATCAAGGAAGCTGTAGGCCTCCTCCCTTGCTGCATGCTCTAGCACATGCTCTGTTGTGAAAGGTAACAGCAGATAGTGATCCTATCTCGTGGCTGCATTGACCTTTTTGAGGTCCACACACACTCTAACTTTTTTGTTTTTCTTGGGTACTATCACGATGGGTGAGGCCCATTTGGTGTGCTCTATTTCATAGATAAATCTGACATCTATGAACCAATCAATCTCTTCACAGACCATCTTGGAGTACTTAGGATTCATATGAAACACTCTTTGCTTTATTGGGCTTGCCCCTTCCACCATGGAGATGGTATGTTTGACCACTTTAGGAGGTACAACTTTCATATCAATGTACTCCAAGCAAAGCAGTCTTGGAATTCAATGAGTCGGTCAATAAGTTCTCCCTCTTCTTTTGTGGAGAGGTCTTTTCAGATATAGATAGGTTATGGATCCTCATCTTGGACCTGCTAGGTTGATCTCCTTAACCTTGTCCAGACCATTATAAGATGTTCCAAGCTTTCCATCATGGAATCTTTTAGCCTTCTCATATTGTACAAAGTGGTTGCCCACCTTGTAGGCCTTGAAGTGTTTGGGAACCTATTTGGTCTCCTCCGCTTTAGTGCTTTCCTCTTCCATTCTTTTTTTGGCTTCTTGCTTAGTTTGCACCAACTTTTTGTTTTGAGTCCTACGAGCAAAGTAAGAAAGTTTTGGGGTTCTAATTGTGAGTTTGGTGACTCTTCCCCCCTTTAGTGGTTACCTTGTTAACCAAAATGGGAAACTTATCAAGCTCCTTTTTCCACACTTGGCAGAAGTCTAAATATACATCGATAGCCTCTACATACCTTAGTCAATGATCATCAGATTCTATTAGGAAGACATAAGCCTTTTCTCCCTTAAAACCGCTAGTTCTAGGGGTTTTACGGGTAGGTTTCCCTCGTAAATGGCTTCACCTCTTCTACACTCATGAGTTTGTTTTTCAAGGTGTCAAGCATGCATGTGGCACTCAGCATGTAGAGAGATGTAACCTCTTATCCATCTACCATGGCAAATCTTGTACTAGTTCATTTTGGAACTATATCCATGGTGGCAAGAATGTGCATTCAGTTCTCAGAGTCTTCCTACTCTGGAGGAGGCACGAATTCCATACTATCCCTTTCATCTTCCAATGTCTTGTTACATGCCTAGCACATGTGCACTATTGTAG
The DNA here is from genome assembly GCF_041138505.1 of Cibotium barometz. NCBI lineage: Eukaryota > Viridiplantae > Streptophyta > Polypodiopsida > Cyatheales > Cibotiaceae > Cibotium > Cibotium barometz. The sequence continues at coordinate 2,123,673 of NC_141047.1, read as the reverse complement.
ATCTAACAATAGTCACTGAGTATTATGCCAAGGGTCCCCCACTCATTGGATGGATCTTCCAAGTGCATAGGTTCACCATTTAGCGTTTGATCCTTTTTGTGAATGTAACTCATGAAGGATTGTCCCAGGATGCAATTGTAGGCCAAAGTTCATCAACAATAGTCACTGAGTATTATGCCAAGGGTCCCCCACTCATTGGATGGATCTTCCAAGTGCATAGGTTCACCATTTAGCGTTTGATCCTTTTTGTGAATGTAACTCATGAAGGATTGTCCTAGGATGCAATTGTAGGCCAAAGTTCATCAACAAATGTGTGTCGAAAACTGGTTTTGAGAATTTAAGTTTCAAATCCCGCAAAAGACCCATGGGCTTTGTCGTGGCTCCATTAGCTAATTTCACGCAATGTCATCCATAGGAGTTTTGGTGGCAATGTTCACTCCTGCACCACCATCTAGGATGCCGGTTATTTGAAGTTCATCGAAAGCTAGGGGTAGCACTGCATTAAGTCCATCTCCTTCAAAATATTTCCCTAACTTATTCACACGTATCGTGGGTACACCTATGGTTTCTTCTTGTTTTATAGATTCTTTGACATCTGTTTTGCCTTCCAATTGCTCCTCCATTTCAACTATGAGCCTCCCCTCCATCAAATCTTTCAAATCCTACCATAGACTCAAGCTACCTTGAAGCAAGGAGCCAATGGGAATAAGGATTTGTGAAGATAAAAAGAAAGAAATACCAACAATGTCTCTTGGAACAGCGTGGTGGACTTATGAATTCAATGATCCTTGTTCATGCTTAGGCTTCTCAGAGTGTATGGTATAGGGACATGAACATCAGTGTCAAATTTCCTTGGGCGTCTTCCTTCAAATTCTTAAGGTAACTAGATCCGCCTAATGTGAAACTGTTACTAGCTCTCGTTGAACATCTTGAGGGAGATCCTCGAAGAGTACCTGATGGATAAGTCCTCTATTTGGCTCATGGATTTCATCAATTGGTTTCATGCTAGACATCAAAGGACTTCCTGCAGCGTGAACTGCCCCCCGAGGTTCCTGGGATTCTTTGACTAGCTCTTGACTAGCCTTTAGCCTACTCTTCCCCTCGATTGGGTTTGGGTATTCCACCAATCTTCTAAGCAAATGATTAAGATTTATCTTCTCTCTTTTTTGAGGGTGGATAGTAACAAGATCTTCTCCTCATCAGATGAGGAGGATGACACATTTGTAGTTGTCCCCTCATCGGATCCACTTTGTATAATGACACGGCCGTCTCCCTTGCCAATCTTTGTGATCCTTTTCTTTTGAGTTCATGTGGTCACTCATGCTTTCTTGAGAACCTCTTTAGAAGATAAAATACTTGCTTGTCCCAGGTTCCTTGTTTTTGTGAAGTAGAGGCAGGGGTAGTCACAGGAGTACTTGCCATCTCTTTCTTGATCGCAATGATAGCATTACATAGGTGGTCATTTAGACACCCTATTTAAGTCCCGCCCTTGTGGTATTAGTCGTCGTCGCTCGCTAGGTATACAGGGTACATGTGCTCACCCTCCATCACATAATGGTTGCCTCCTCCTCCTCACCTTCTTTGAAATTTTTTGTCAAGATTAACTGGTGAACTGGGGTCACTCGTGGTGGTAAAGGAGGTTGTGTGGCGGAAGGACTAGTGGTGGCAAGGGTATATCAGGTACCTTGAGAATACCTCATTGGGCCAGTTCATGGCCAGGTTGAGGTGCATTGTGATGTGCAAGCGCTAGTAAGAGGCCAGCATTGCCTAGGATTAGGCAGTAAGGCTTGTGGTAATGACCTCGCCGCTTGAGCAACTCTTTGGTGGTAGTAGTTTGATGTTTCTTGGTTTTCGCATCTCTGGTAGTAAGTGCCGTAGAGATGCGGTTTAGGTCTCAAATGTGGATGTTCTGTGTACTAGTGTGGTTTTCTCAATAAATCGAGCACCATACTAGTTATCTCTCAGGGTAAATATGAGGTTGGCCATTAATGTAGCTGCTAACTACTCTACCTATTACCCTGAAGAGGGTTCTTCCCTTTTCCTTCAAGTTTCGTTCTTATGGTTTTAAAGGAAGCTTCAAAAGTCTGGGGGGGTTCACTCTATGTAAACTCTCTATATCACATGCATTTAAGGCCTAATTTAAAAACTCCTTATCTGTAAATTTTTCATGAATAAAACACACCCTTTTTCTATTCAATCTATAAATACCCCCTTTTTAAATGGTACCCTTATGTATGTAAAAAAAATGTGTAAAAAGGGATTTTAAAAACTCCTTCCGTTAAACCCACGTGCTACGCTTACATATTTATAAGTGACCCCCCCTCCCCCCTGCAAGTCAAAAGTACCTTCATGCAATTCTCAAGAACGGGTTTCTTTGAAATTATCTTCAAATTCCATGGAACTTCTATAGCATTGCTCAAAAGGAGGTATGTCCCCGAGCATATACGGAGTTATGCAAGGCCACATCTTCAAGTCCTTCCAAGAATTGACTGATCAGCCTTTTCTCAAAGAACTTGTCCCTATTATTATAGCGAGAATAAAGATATCTTACCTGGTTGATGTAGCCTCAGATGGATTCTCCTTCCTTTTAGCTCACATTATGCAACTATTTGATATGACTCCATCGAGTCCCTTGTCTTGAGAATACCCTACTTTGAAGACCTCTTTCAAGGTGCCAAAGGTGGCTTTGTCTTCGATTTTTAGTGATTGAAACCACCACTGACCCGCTTTACCATTAAGTGTGCCAAATTTATTTTATTTTTTGCCATCGAAGTGTCACTATAATGAAGTTAACAACCTAGAGCCCATGGTCATGCAGATGGTAGTTGGACGGTACGTTCCATCAGGGCCAAGAGCCAATGGGTAATTATGATTTTTTTTAAAGAAACGCGACACGTGGAGAAAAATGTGAGCAATAAAAATTGCTAATGGGGGTGTGAGGCCAAAGGTGACCTTGTCTTCTATTTTTAGTGATTGAAACCATTGACCCGCTTTACCATTAAGTGTGAGGCCAAAGGCACTCACCTTAACCCGATCTTCTACATGGCAAAATGCTTCATACATCTCTCCAAATGAGGAATGGGATCCCCAAATCCATCAAACTTGGTAATAAGTTTAGAGATATTGGCTAGTTTGTTCTTCTTTGGTCTTGATTTTGGTATCGGGGATGTATGGGTACTAGTGGTACAATCCCCGAAGTTACTATTTCCATCGGCTAATCTCAACATTTCAAGGGTAAACCCTACACTGTTTTGGCATTATTAAACCACATGACTGTCAGTCTATGAACGAACGTCTATACCTTTAAAGATGAACTTCTGTTCCTCCCAGAGTAAATGACCGTTCCTAAACCAACCCCACGGTCGTTCCTCTATGAGTGAATGCCCGTTTTCCCTGCTACCCATGGCTACACTCTTTCCAAAATCGAATGGTTATTCCTCTTGGAGAGAACATCCATTCTTCAACTTATTCATGGTTGCTCGTGTCCAGTTGCTTATGAACACCCATTCCTAAACTAAGTCCATGACTATATTTTTGCACTTTTGAAGACGAACAGTCAATGCTCTTGCTAAGCCACACCCCTACCTCCACAAATGAGCAATTGTTCCTCTGAGAATGAACAACCATACTCTAACTTCCAGAGGGAAAAATCTCCTTGTTCCCCCAGATCATTATTGTGTTTCAAGAACCCAAACGAGTACTAGTACTAGGCCTAGGTAGAGGACCAGCTAACCTAGGCCTGAAAACTTTATTCCAAGGAGACAGACTCCACCTAGAGCACCCTAACCACCACGCAACACCCATGTATAGTAATTACCCACCTCGAGGGGTATATCCTGGATACTATACATATCCCTCCGAAGTGCACATCAGCCCACCACCAGGACGTGGGCGGTTGGGAAAATCCCACTCGTATATATGAGACTTACGAGAGCGTTTAAAGATACATTTTAGCTCAAGCTTGGGAGCTCCTTCTTTCTTTCTTGTCTTAATCTCTTCTTAGTTCTTGCATGCTTTCATGTTTAGGCTATTTAATGGCTATGGAGTCTTGTGGAGTTTCTTGCTCGCATGTGTGAGTGCATGAGTGTGTATTTGTGCTTAAGGTAAGCTAGCTTGATTCTTACTTGTGATTGATGACCACAAATAATGCCATTTGGGTGATCTTTGATCGACTTACCAAATTGGCGATATTCATCCCTACAAAAAGACACTTTGGTGGAACTTGCTCACCTTGAGCTAGAGTTCCCCTAAAAAAACACCTAGCTACATGGCTACCCTTGGTTGACACCAAGGGTAGCCACAAATGTTTTGTCTTGGAGAAAGATGTGGACCTTGTTAGGCCACCCCCTTCATAATATCCACAGTGATAATTACCGTGGTAAAAAATTCCCAATCCTTGACCGTCTTGATTGTTTTAAAGTGAATGTCTTCATTAGATCTAAACCTACATTGTATAAGTTTTAACGTGCAGGTATAATGAAAGAAAGCAACATCTTCGGTGGCCCATTGATTGCATCATTAGTAGTAGCAAGTGAAGAAAAACCGAGGCACTCGAGCTACCTTACAGAATGGTTACCATACCTTTAGTGAATAAGATTATCCCAAACATATTAACATTTGAAGCCTCGTCATCCAACCATACACCATCATTTTAGGTAATCCCTAACATATAACACTTCCTTTGCCTTGACGCATCGGCCTCCTCCAACCCTATTGGAAAACTGAAACCTCATCGATAAAGATGAAGACCACCCCCCAAATGTTAACCTCAATGGACTCTTGGGGAGGTCATTAAAAAGGACCAAGAGTACCCTGATTAGTTAAAGCAAGTTTGACGCCCACTGGGTAGCAACCACCATTTGGCCCAAAGCCCACCTTGGAGCACAGAGAGACCAAGCCAAACAACCCTTGAGAAAAGATGTGGCACTCTCAACTTGAGTCTCATGGATCCTAGTTAAAAGGCCAAGTCTTATGAGGGGAACTCTTTTGTTTGGGTCTCCCAATACCCTTGTCTCGTCCACACCACAATCCCCTAATCTAAAAAGACCTAAGCAGCAATCTAGTACCCAATACTACTTAAGTGGATTATGATAAAAGTTCTCATGGCATAAGGATTCTACAAAGAAAAGCCCTACATCGCGGTTCCAAGATCAAAGACACTTGTGCCCGAAAGCCCCACAAATGCTCGAATGTTAAATCCAAGTGCATGTGGAGACCTAAGGCCACTACCACCCCCAAAGTGTAAGGAGGTTTAGAGAGTAGTGGCACCCCCTATGTGTATACTAAACCCACCGACGAAGCACTCAAAAGAAGCTGTGAATGTGCCACTTAGTCCATTCACAGTGGTCTCACTCCTAATAATTCTAATTTCAAATGAGCCGCCCGAATGCCAAGTATTCCGTTGTGCTGCACACATACTCCCTTGCACTCCCATATGCTATCCACACCCAGGGAGATCACCATGGTTCCATGACGCTCCTGTGCACCATGCCACAACATCAGCTCACCAATTGGCCAAAGTTCAAAGAAGCGCAACGATAAAGCCAATGACACACACATCAAAGCTTTCATCGTGGATGGGGAAGTGGTTCTTCACCCTTGCCCATTAAGTGTGCACACCACAAACCTTAAACCCTTGATGTACATATGTAATGTAACACCCCTATAAACTTAAACCCTTGATGTACATATGTAATGTAACACCCCTATAAACTTATTTCTTGGGAATGAGTAAAAACACAAAGAGCTAGAAAGGTCAAAAAAGCTAAAAACACACTTGTGTAGACCCGCTACACTGTGACTACACAAGATACCCCATGCACGAGCACCTTTATACGTTCCCCCACATGCACTCATGCACAACACACTCATATACATTCCCACATTGTGCACACTCTCTACAAACACCTGTGCACCCATAATCACCTGCACCTTATCCACTTCGCACACCCATTCATGTGCATTTAGGCACATGTGTGCACACCACATGCACATGCACACCCATTAAAAATGATAAAACCCCAATGTGCACACCCATTAAAAATGATAAAACCCCAATGTGCACACACAGCGGTCCACTCTTGGGCACACACAACATACATGCACACACCTAAGTACACTCGTAGCAAAAATCACCTTCTCCTTTTTTAATTTTTAAAATAATAAAATTAAAATAACTTTAAAAAACCCATGGCCACACAGCCCTAGGGATCCACGTGCCCACATAGTCAAGTGTGCCATTAGGCATGTAAGCCCCCTTGCCTACTACAACACCACCCTCACCCTATGCCATGCTACCCCTTATTTTTGCGGCACTATCACTTCCCTACACCATCTATGCCACCTATAATCCTAGCAATTGTCACCCCCCACTATTCAAACAGAGCCCCCTTGCCTACTACGACACCACCCTCACCCTATGCCATGCTACCCCTTATTTTTGCGGCACTATCACTTCCCTACACCATCTATGCCACCTATAATCCTGGCAATTGTCACCCACCACTATCATAGTCAAGTGTGCCATTAGGCATGTAAGCCCCCTTGCCTACGACACCACCCTCACCCTATGCCATGCTACCCCTTATTTTTGCGGCACTATCACTTCCCTACACCATCTATGCCACCTATAATCCTGGCAATTGTCACCCCCCACTATCATAGTCAAGTGTGCCATTAGGCATGTAAGCCCCCTTGCCTACTACGACACCACCCTCACCCTATGCCATGCTACCCCTTATTTTTGCGGCACTATCACTTCCCTACACCATCTATGCCACCTATAATCCTGGCAATTGTCACCCCCCACTATTCAAACAGAGCCGATCATGTCACCCCAATGCCAGAGGATAGAGAGGGGGATGAGCCATGCATGTCACCACCTACAAAAAAGAGAGTTGACGCCTGTAGAGAGAATAACCAATCCTCCACTACCATCTTCTTTGCCACAAGAGTGGGTAAAAAGGGAGGAGAGGAAGAGAGAGATAGGAGAGGGAGAGGGGGAGAGAGAAGGGGTAGGAGGGAGAAAAGAGAGAGAGAGAGAGAGAGAGAGGAAAGGAGAGGAAGAGATAGTGGTTCAGGAGAAGCCCCCACCACCCACACAATGAGAAGTTGTAGTGGATGGCATGATGTCTAAGAAGTGGATTGATAGAAAAGGTTAGAATTTTTTTGACATGTCACATTGGAAAATTCTATTAGAAAACATTCCTTAAACGTCCTTTAGTGATGAGATGGTAGGTAGTAAGCTTGCTCATAATGTTCGTAGATCTGCCTAAGAGTTTGGCCGATGGCTCAAAGGCTAACTACTACAGTTCACTTTCGTGTTATATGTGCCATACCCTAGTGCTATTTATTTCATTGAAACCTGTCAAGCAAATGAACAATGTGTGGAACATTTTGCAAGTGGCTTGGACATGTAGATCCTGAGAATCCTTGTGTTTGCCAATGAACAAGCTCATGACTTCGAGCATCCACACTGCTCAGTGATGGATTCACCTAAGAAGGTAGCTTTGGAAAATTAATCAAGGAGTTAGTGGCTTGCCACCTCAGAGTATGTTCTCCAATTCTCCACAAATAGATCCTTTTAATTGGCATGCATTGTGGATCTTTTCGCTGGGTTTTGATATGTGTTCCTATATTATGAGCCTCTTGTGAACCAGATGAGTTTCCGTTGTTGATTACTTTTCCATGGTGCTCCTTATGAAGAAAATTTCTTTCAGCGGTCTATGGTATCCTTCCCTTTCATGCTCTATGTGGTATGTGTTTCATTGCCTCCATCTAGATTCAAAATATTCCTTTAGCGGAGGCAGCTCCATTTTGTAGATATTTGGTGTTTCCAGAGACTACACTCTGTTGTGGGCTATTGTGTAAATGAAAGTGTTATACCTTCGTATTTCTGTTTTGCATAGCAGGTTAACTCTTGAATTTTTCAGGAGTTTCCCTTCCTTATCCAAACTTTCCTCTCTTGCACTTTCTTCATGTTCTAGTATTAGCATGTGCCAAGGGATCAAGGGCTCTAGCCTCTTTGTTGGAAAAGCCATTTGAAAAGCCTTAGGGATTTCAATTATGCTTCAATCGATGTAATGCCATAGCTTATAATGCTTCTTTTGTGCGCTTGTAGAAGGAGGTAGCTCTGCAAACTCTAAGTGTTGAGCTAGGGTGGGTTGCTCTCCTTTCCCTCGTTGTTCATTGTGTTCTCCCGCCTTGTTCAATCCATTTGTAGCATCATCCGGTTGGTGGTCATGGCTTTCTTTGGGTTGATTTCCTTTATCTTTCACCCTTCTCCCCCATGAGTAGTCAACCCTTGCGCTTCCATGTCTTTGTCCTCAGTTGGCTCTTTGCCCTCTTGCTTATCCTCTTTATCCTTGCCTTGGGCATCTTCATATTCCCCCACCTTGGATCCATCAGACTCTTATAGGCCATTGTGTTTCTCCAAATTCTCCAATTCCTCGAGGAGGTCTTCGACTTCTCCTTAGTCATCTTGTGGGATTTCTTGAGGGTATGCCACATGCTCGGTTCTAAAGAAACAAACATTTTCTTCTATTTGTAATTGAAGTTGTTGGTGGACCCAATAGGAAGTTTCCAACAAGCACATATGCTAGGCATGCCATATCCACTAACTTTTTGTAAGTCTTGGCAGTCAGCTTCTTGCCCATGCCCTCCAACCATGTTAAGGCTACCTTGCACATGGCTATGGCCATTGGAATTCTTACCACATATTCTTTGGTTGTCAGTTCAATGTACTCTTTTGCTAATTCAAGAGGTGCTTTCTCAAATAAGAATGCCCATGCTATGAAATTAGTGACCATGGGGTGCATTTGAGTTTGGTACAAGTCACCAAAATTCTACACGGCTAGGGTCCCTTGAAAAAACATCATTATTACATGTGTCTCTTGTCTGCATAATCAGGAAAAATACAACAAGGAAAGGGTCTAATCGAGCATCATCCCTTGGCAAATGAATGCCAAGCCTAAGCTATATCGTATCTGTTTCACTTTGTTATGAGGGTTCTCGTTGTCGCGCATAGGAGATTAGGGAGCATTAAGGCTGCATCCTTTAAAGCCTCACGGCTATCGGCACAGGAGTGCTAAGAGGGAATGGCTCATCGGCCTGCTTTTGAGCTTCTTTAAGCATTTGTAACTCCCCCTCCAATGCCCTTATATAGTCATCTTTGACCTACAGATACATTAGCATATCTGTAGTGTTTTGCCCTTATATAGTCATCTTTGACCTAAAGATGCATTAGCATATCTATTGTGTTTTGCTCGAGGGCTCTTTGCATTGCTGTAACCTGCATCTTAGATGCCCTGGAGCATGTCTATTGTGTTTTGCTTGAGGGCTCTTTGCATTGTTGTAACCTGCATCATCTTAGATGCCCTGGAGCATGCTTTTGCAAGATCAGCAGTGCATTTACTAATGACTTGACTCTTTTGCTAAATCCTCTTGTTGGAGCTTCTAGCAAGGCTATTTTGTGTGAGATTTAAAGACTCCTCTATTTAAACTCTACCTTTGCAAGTAACTATTGTATGTCATCTTCAAGTACAATTTGAGAGCCTTGGCTTCTTGTGCATATTTTTGCCCTACCTCTTGTGTATCCTTTAAGGCATTCCCATATGCTTGTACCCTTGTTGCACATGATTTCAAAAGTTAAAGAGTATCATAGATGATGTTCTTTGCACACCCCTCTTCTACATTCAAGCTCGGCACTTCTACAAAGTCTACACCATCATTTTCAACTAGTAGTAGGTGGGCCATCTGTTTTGCATTCTTTGAGAGTTTGTATGATTGACTTTCCGCCTATAACTGCATGAATATCATAGAGGTGATGTCTTGACTTTCTGGCAACGGTGGTTGTTTTGGCAACTCTAGGGCAAGCTATTGTTCTTCCTCTGTAGTCTCAATTCCATTGCCTTGTTCTACATGGTCTTTGCCCTTTTTTTTCCTACTGTGCACCCTTGTTGCCTCTCTTTTAGCCTCCATTTCCAACCCTGACTCCATGGTTATATTGCCTTGCTCATAAATAGAAAACTTGTGCTCCTTGGGTTGTGGTTTTTCGTTGTGGTCTTCTTAGAGCCTCTAATCCTTTATATCCTTCCTGTCTCTAGGAGGTGTCTTCCACTATGAACTAGCCTGATCTAATGAGTATGTGGATTTGTAGATAACCCTTATGAGAAAGGGTAGGCAAGGGTCCTTCGAATTCTTTAGCATCAACACCCTTTTGATCTCTTCGTATATCTTCTTTGCCCAATTCTCTTGTGTCTGAATGGGATTGGGGCACAAGTGAGTGCTATTAAATCTAGTGAGAATCCCGACATCTACCTGGGTTGTGTGATGTTGCTTGTAAAAGGAAATGTACATGTATTAGAGTCTGCATAGCATGATTAGATGGGGTAGTTAATGTCTTCCTAGTGTGGCATGTGCTTGTCCGTTCTGAAACATACAGCCTTCTCTACTGGCTTGTTTCTCCTCTCAAAGTCCCATTCTCTAGTGACCAAGCACAAGTTCAATGAATGCTTGTGGGTGAGCTTTGCTACCATCATGTATTGCTCTACGGGCCCAGTGGCTATATGACAAAGGCTTCTCACTTATTATTAAATGAGCGTCAAATGAGTGGATGGCTTGGTAGCATCTGACTAGGTCCATCCTTTAAAACAACAACTCAAACAAGGGTAGTAGCCCTTTTTTTTTGCAAAAATTAGCTTGTTGGAATATCTTCTAATACCATTTTGTGGCATTCTTGTGTTGGGACTACCACTAAATAGCACTTGAAGGCTATCTTCTAATACTAGTTTGTGGCATTCCAGTGTGCATGTGAAGGTCGGCGAATCCTAGAATTGAAACTTCAAGATTGTGTTGCCCATGGCTTTGAGGCTTGCAGCCTCTAAGTAGCTCTCCCTAGCTGAATAGAGCTCTAGGGGCATGTAGGGCATAGGCAAGAGCACTTGGCTCTCTTATGCCATCTTCTTGCCCTTCCCTTTCATAGGGGTTCCTGTAGTCATTTTGTCTTGTGGTACCCACACTATACCTCGCTTTGCAGAGCTTTACGGATATTCAAATGCAAGGCATACATATGCACAATTTGATGTGGCAATCCTTGCATCAATGGGTATGCAAAGCTTTACAAATATTCAAATGCAAGGCATACACACCCACACTATACCTAGCTTTGTAGAGCTTTATTGACACTTAAATGCAAGACATACACATGCAATGCAATTTGCTATGTGGCAATCCTTGTAGGCATGCATCCATGATTATAATTAACTTTTTGTTTTCTGGGATCTTTTGATCAAGTGTGCATTGGGATTGTTAACAATCCAACTAGCTTAGTGATTCAATTTAGAAACGATCTCACCCTGTATAGCAGTAGGCGATTCAACTCTGTAGGAAATCCTTATGTGTAGCTGCCGATCCATGAGTTAGATCGATTTTGTATCCTACAATCTTGCTGCACATAACCGATTCTCATGAATCAAAAAATTTGATTGTGGCGATTATACTTTTATAACAGCCATAAGGGGAATTAATCTTGTTGTTTTACCTTGTAACTATTGGGCATCTTACTAATTTGGGAATGTATTCACCTCCTTTTCTAACAAAGTGCTTCACTTTCTACACACTGAACTTGCATAAATCTATGAGTTCCCACACCCAACCTACAAGTGTCTACTCTTTTACACAAACTCTATGCTAATGACATGCACCTAAAGGGAATGCTGTCGCCTACCTTGGAAAGAAGACTACAAAAGCTAAGAGGCACAAGAGCATGGAAGGCCTTGTCTACACTCAAATCAATAGCTGGATCATTTTCTTACCAAGACTTATAACATGGGATCGAATCAGTGTAGGTTGTATTATATGCCCACTTAATGATGTGGCATAATCTTGGATCGGACGACTGCACAAGTTGAGTCAGGGCCGATTTCAGAAGCAAGTGATTCAAGAATTTGAGGGATTCTAGAAGTTAGTTGATCCGTGATGACCATTCTAGATGTTTGGCGATCCAAGAAGAAAATGATTCTAAAGATAGATCGACTATTCATGAAGTCGGATCGATTCAAAGTTGGATCATTACGATCCAAGAATTTTCCTTTGGAAACTTTCAAGTACTGATATCTGGGTCTCAACAAATTTTTATGCTTAATGTTGCACCATGTAGTCATGCTTAATGCAATTTTCACATGTTGTGCAAGATACTCAGTGAGGGCCCATGGGCTTTTGATGTTGAGGTTTTTGTAGCTTGTGTGCTCAGTGCGTGAGTGATGTGGCATTTTGTAAGTGCTTTGGAGGCCAATGAATAAAAGAGCACCTAATGTATGTGTTAGTTAGATGTGACACCTAAATGTTTTTGAAAATAACGTCCTATCTAAGTATGTGATGCAAGCAATATTGTGTGAGAAGAGGGTCTAGGGTAATTGATGGTGAGGTTTATAAAAAATGTTTTTGCTAATCCTTTGTGCATCTTAAGGACTTAACTCTATTGCTCCTCCGACTTATTTAGACTTGACCCTTATGCCTACTGCATTTCGCATTATAGGCAATTCAACTAAACCTTTATGCTTGTCTCTCCAGAACAAGCAACTTGACTTTGAAAAATGGAATTATGCATTGATGTACCAATGATGTGATTCCCTTACAATTATGCTTGGGCTCATTCGAAATTTTATAACATGCCTCTTTACTCTTATGCCATTGGCACATTTTGGCCTTCGATGACTTGACTTTTAAACTCTTATGACATTGGCATGTTTTGGCCTCTAGCAACTTGACCTAGAGTAGGATGCTTACTGTCTGATGCTTTAGGCAATGGCATCTTTAGCTTTGTTACTTGAGTTAAGAGTGTCTACAACATCTTAACGAGCTTAGCTTCTACCTAGGTTAAGAATGAGGCTTTGATGGTCTTTGGGCCTTCTTGTGTAAGGACATTTCTTACACTATGTTCATTAGAATTTTCGACAAGTAGGGATGTTGGGATTTTGAGCAGGGCTTAAGAAGAGGGCAGTTCTTGGACTCTGTTTTGAATATGTTCCTACTCTTCCATAGTCCATGTGTGCTCTATCTTTACTTTCCCCTTATATTGCATTCTAGGCACCCATAACTGCTTTAGTGTGACTTGTTGATGCCTGGTCCTTAAAAGCACGATGATGGTTTTGTTAACCTTTCTTTTGTCACTCTAGGAGGGTTACATCTTTATGTAGATTAAATCCTTGTTGGCACCCAGATTTAGCTTATTCCTTGGTAGTATCCCTGGGCTATTAGTGACCTTTGTGTGCTCACCCATCCTTGTGTAGCTGGATCATTGATTGGCTTTCGACTTCTTTTTGGCTTAGGGATCCATATGAACTGTCCTTTGGAATCAACACTTGTTTAGGATTTTTGTTCTTGGGCTTTGGCTGTTTGTTTGGTGGGGCACATGAGTTGGCTCCCTTGGCACCCTAGGTGCCCACACTAGCTTTATTTGGTTCCTTAAGACTTTGCTTTATTAAATTTCTAAAGTTTTATGAGTAATTCAAACAACTGGTTGCTCGTCCATTCCATTTGCTTTGCTACCCCCAAATTTGGGATTGTAAATTCTACTGGGAGTATAGTATCAAGTCCAAAGACTAGGTTATATGGAGTAGTCCCAATCAAAGTTTCATAGGCGACTCTATAAGCCCATAAAGTGGATGAGAGCTTCTGCTCCCAATCTATCCTTGATGCTTGAACTGTCCTTATAAGCACAGTGCATCGGACCTTGTTAATGCTCTCAGCTTATTCGTTTGTTTGTGGATAGTATGGGGAAGACTTGTGGTGCATTACCATTAGCTCTTCTTAGAGAAACTCCACCATGTCACTTAAGAAATCAAATCCTTGGTGGCTAATTAGCTCCATAGGACATCTGAATCTAGTGATGATGTGCTTATCAATGAACTAGGTGGTGGTCATCCCCACATCCTCTTTTATTGTGGCCTTAGCCTTAGTCTAATTTGTCACATAATCGATAGCCATGATGATGTATCACGTTTGTGTGCTTCTAGTGGTGGCCGAGCTAATGGGTCCTACTAAGTCAATGCCCCCTTTAGTGAAAGGTCTTACATCAGCCAATCACATCTTACAGATATGATTGGTTTTAAAGGTACCCAATTTGGATCTTTTTGTTTGAGCCTCTTCAAAAGACTCAAGTTCATCTACATTATGTAGAGAACCAAGAAATAAAAACTCAGCAATATCTACTGACGAAGTGGTTTGAGCATCGGATCTGGTTCTACTCTGCAAAGGAGTAGACAATTTACTATCATGCAAGGTGCTTCTAACCCATCTAGGCATAATCCTAGATTTATTTAATGATTATCTTTTAGCATTTACTACATCTTTAGCTGATCTAAAGTTGGTACATTAATTTCTTGAGCATTCTCCCCTTTGCATCAAATAAGGATCTACTAAGAAGAATCAGTAAATACTGGCACATGTAATAAACCATCAAACATGTCTAGAGAATTTCTATAGGCATGCTTATTGAATTTTATCAATGGATAGAGAGAATCCTCTATAAAACAACATATCTACTGACAATAATCTTCTTAGTGAAAGGATTGTAGAGAAGATAACCTTTGCTTTCGACATTGTATAGCCGATAAAATGTATTTCATTGCCTTGTCACACAGTTGTAGGTTTTTTATTGAACCAAGCCTCATAAGGACTGATAATCTTCAAAGCTTTATTGTGGGGCACTTATTAAGTACATAGATAACACAAAGAATTGCTTTCATTCAAAACTTGTGTGGGAGTCTTGTTTCGTTTCTCAGCAACACCATTTTGATGTGGTGTATAAGGAGCTGTACACTAATGCTTAATGCCTTTTTGTGCAAAAAATCTTGAATGCATTAAACATATATTTTCCCCTCTGTTAAAATGGACATTTTTAAGCATAGCGACAAAATATTGAAAATGAGAAAATACTTTTGATTTTTCTTTCATGGGGTAAGATTAACCGAATTTTTTATAATCATCAGTGTAACATAATCTAAGTTTCCTCTTAAAGAAGTAGTCCGTAAATTTTGGACCACACACATCACTATATAAGAGCTACAATTTGTGATCGGCTCTATCTTTGCTACATTCTTTGGGCAAGGTTGGCAAGAAACTTTATCAAGGATGCATCCTTCACAAAAATATCTTGGTGGTGGATCAAGGTGAGGAAGATCCTGTAACATCCCATGTTGCTGCAAAAGCATCAAACCACCAATAGAAGTGTAGCCAAACTTAACATGTCACAACTGAGCATCTTTCATTGCATTATAAGTGTATGCATAGACAAGCAACATCACACTTGTTATATACGTCCAATTTATACAAACTACTTATGGTTATTAACGATTCGGTAAGCACAATTTATTTGTCATGTTCTGTCTCATAGATAATGCATATGCAAATTCAACATTAAGACCCCCCCTTGCTAGAGTGGGTATAGAAAGTAAATTTTTGTGAATTCTTGGAGTAAAAAGGTACATTTTTAAAACAAATATCCTCACCACTAATAGTAGTGAGAACAATCTCATCAATTTCTTTGATAGGGCAAGGTATTATCTGCACATGTAATAGTGTGGCCACTTTGCATATTCTCCAAATTTTTGACCAAATGTCTTTGAGAAGTTATGTGCTTAGAAGCACCACTGTCAAGAAACTAACAGTCTCAGCGATAGTTACACTGAGAAATGTATCCTGTTTAGGATTATAACTGCAAATAGTCGTAACTAAGAAGTCTTGATGAGACAACAACATTAGCTGAGTCCTCTTTCTCAAAACTCTTATCGTTGTTGGAGGCTGAATTGCAAGAATCCTTATTGGATTCCTTCTTCTTCTTTTCTTTGTTTTGAAGTTTAAAGCAATTTTCAATTGCAAAAAAGCACATTAGTTAGTGAACCTTACCATCATAAGCCCAAGACCCTCTACTCACAACTTTGCATGCACCGCATGGTTGTTCGACACATTATTTTCAAAGCATTTAGGTGTCATGCCTAAATGATGCAAGCTTTAGGCACTCTTCTATCCATTGATCTCTTGAGCACTTAGAAAATGCCACATTACTCATGCAATGAATACGTAAGCTACAAAACCTTGACTTTGAAAGCCCATATTTGTCAAGGTTTTCTTTTGTTCACAGTGCATATAGGGTCTTCTTGGGAAAATGCAGGAAGATTTGCAAGTTTTGTGTGTGCAGCCTTGAGATGCCTTCTTGAGCTACTGTTGATGCAAAGAATATACATTTTACATACAGTCTCTCCAGTAATAAGTAAGGCAAAACAAAACATGTCTTATTTACCTTCATGGCTATACAAACATATAATCACACACAATCGAATTGCCACCTCAAGAAAAAATAAAACATTAATTAAGCAAGTTTGACCACATTATTTTGGTAGATTATACTTGTCCCCCATGAGTTATGCATGCCAATTGATGCTCACATTTAGGCAGTATAACTTTTATGGATGCACATGCATGAAAAGTGTGATGCCTTGGCAATAACTGGTGAATGCAGGCAATTTATGCCCAAATAGGTTAGTGAAGCTTAGGAGAGCTAAGTGCAGTGAAATTTCTTTGCAACCTAAAGGGCATTGAGCATGATGACTGTCGGTACCCCTACAAAAGGAAAGGGCAAGAGGTCGACAGAAGAGATCTTGAGCCGTATATACCCTGGAGCTCTTTGAAGCTAGGAAGAGCCGTATATACCCTGGAGCTCTTTGAAGCTAGGGAGAGTTATTTGGAAGAAGCAAGCCTTAAAGCCGTGTGATCCTTAAGTTCCAATTCTGTGATCCGCTAGCATTTCTGTGCTAGTATGTGGCAATCTCCACCCCATAATTCCGAAAGCTTATGTTGGAGGATAAGCCAATAAGACAACTGCAAAAGATTGGGATGTTACCCTTGTTTGAATTACCTTTATGGTGAATGAACCTGGCTAGGTATTGCCAAGCCATACATTCATTTTACAACCGCAAAAAATTATTCATCATGTAACCACTGGGGCCACCAAGCAATGAAATAAGAATTGTCAAATTCACACGAGCGTTGGTCTGATAGGCATTTAACTTATCCATTGTAGTGAGATTTCAAGCGTATCAATAAACTTGCACTATAAAAGGCAGCTTATTTCAACACTGACAAACACAAACCACATTGGGAGGATGTCATCTTATCATGCCATGCAAGTTGTACTACACCTACCTATCTTTTTACAAGCCACATCGCACAACCCAAATGGATGTAAGGTTGCTCACATGCTTTAACAAAGCTCACTTATGCCCAAATCCTATTCAGATAAAAGAGAACTAGGTGGAGCTTATTTATTTTGAGATTAAGAGGGTATGCGCTCTGAAGAACCCAAAGGAACCCTACCTCAAAATAGCTCCCTTGCTCACAAGAGTCATTTATCATGCCACCGACTCCTTGGATAAGCTCACACCACCACTAACACCAGTAGGAGATGGTTCCCAACTAAAGACACCACCGAAGGACAAGAGACCTAGGGGTAGCAGTAGTGAGTAACCACCTCCCAAAAGGTAAAAATTGGCAATCGATGAGTACGGGAACAACACATTTGAGTCTAGGTTGTCAAAGCTAGAGATAGACACTGAAGCAAATAAAGAAGCTCATAATAGGATAAAGATAAAGTTAAAGGAAAGGTAAAAGAGGTCAAGGCCGAGGTTGAAGAGGAACAACAAGGGACATTGAAACCGCAGCCAGGCTGAGGTAAAGGAAATGTAGAAGATGGCAAGGACATCGAGGCCAAGGCTGAAGAGGAACAATAAGGGACATCAAAACTACAACCAATCCAAGGTAAAAAAATATCCACCTATAAGCATGGGAACAACACAATTGATTATGGGTCAAAGCAAGAGACAAACACTGAAGTATATAAAGAATCCCATAAAGAGAAAGAGAAAGGTAGAAGAAGGCAAGGAGGTCGAGGCCGAGGCTGAAGAGGAATAAGGGACATTGAAACCGTAGCCACGCCCATAGCCTTCAACGCAACCACCACCACCACCATGTCGATCCGAGGGAAGAGGTAGAAATAAAAGGGAAGGTGTCTTATGAGCTCACACAAAAGATAGGTCGACTAGAAGATCACTTTACAGATCCAACAAGGTGATCCAGCAGAAAATGCGACTGAAATCAAAGAGCCTTGGAGCAAAATACTAAAGATATGCTAGTGCAATTGAAGTTCCAAGATGACTAAGTAAAGGCCTTAGAAGGAGTTACGGTCCTAGAAGCAGGCCGAAGAGCCTTCAACACCTTGCACTCCTACCGACAGCCATGAGGAGAGGGATGCTACTTTAAAAGATGTAGCCTTAATGCTCCCATATCTCCTATGTGATAGCAAGAGCCCATGTAATCACACGAAGCTGATCAAATACAGCTTGGGCCACCTCGCGTTTATTTGCCAACAAAGGATGTTGCTCGACAAGCCCCTCTCTAGTTTACAATTTGCCAGGTTATGCAGGCATGTACCCCAAGTACTAGAAGCTCATGTCAGCATGATGTTCTTTCAAGGGACCTTGGCCTTGCAAAATTTTACAAATTTTGATAGGTATTCGGAGTCTCGTGTATGTGTGTACTAGTGTTTGTGTACCCATGTGTGTCCGTGTATGAATAGCCTCTAAGGCTAGATATTATGTGTGTGTGAAACCACTTCTATGGTGATTGGAATATCTTGATATTATACCTATTTGATATCATTGCTTATGTCATCTAGAAGAGTCTCATAGCTATAAAAGCATGTACTCGATGTACTTCACGATATCAATATATCTCGTCTCATCATTTGAGTCGTGAAAATTCTCTCTCATTCTCTCTCTCTCTCTCTCTCTCTCTCTCTCCTTATGCAATCCATAGCTATAGAACTTTATGATCCTCCATAGCTGTGTCTCCATCACCATCTTTTTCTACCAACAATTGGTATCGACCTTTATTTTTAGGGCTTTTATCTCAACAGTATCTCTCGTCTCGCTGTTCATCACACTATTTCTGTCAAGCTTTTCGTCGACTGTGTACTATCATCAACATTAGAGCTACCGTTTGCATCTTTGATGCTTTCAAGTGCCACTCTCAGCACTGCGACACTTGAGGCTAACATTCGGCTACTCAGCTCAGCACTGCGACACTTGAGGCTAGCATTCGGCTACTCGAGCTGAGGCGACACCGGTGTGTGCGTGACCACAAGCATGCTGCGCCCGCAGGAGGTGTGTATGAAGGACAGTCAGAGCCGGCCTCTCTACCCGATGATATCCGCCACTCTCTGGTCATATCTCTGCTTCATCTACTATCTCTGCAACAGCACCGACCTGCCTCTGATGTCCATCGTCTTTGTTGCTTCAGCCATCACCATCCATGTCACCAGGTCACCCGTCTCCATCTGCCTGTTGAGAGCCCAGCGCCTGTAGCTCCTCTCGCTTTTGTCACTATCGGGCTCAGTCGATCTCGCTCCTTCAGCTGTCGATCGCCCCTTGCATTGTTTGCAGCCAGAAGCCGACGTCATCACCTTCTTTTATTTGTAGCAAGCAAAGTGACCAGCCTGATTAAGGGTATAAATTTATAAGGTTTTATTCACACCAAACACCTCCAAAAGAACTTGTTCACATGGCTATACCTTGGGTGGTGGGCTTATTCACATGCATATCAGTGCATTACCATCATGGTTTTTATCATAAATTTCTTTGTCAAGTAGAGCATGAGGGGATCATCACATCAACAAATTCTTTTTCAACTATGACTTTATCTCTTGCACTTGGGCCTGAAGATGCAGTACCATGGAAATGCAGTTGCAAAAGGCATCTCGTCATTGAGACTCTTCCGAGCGAGGGGGATCCCTCTTCCTCAACATTTTTCTTTAGTTTTCTATGTGGTGAGTGTCAAGGGTTCTCTGCCCGGGTAGTCCCCCAAAATATGAATAAATAATGTGTGTGCGGGGTCCTCTGCCCATATTAAATCCAAAATGATATGTAATAATCAATGTATGTGCGCTTTGAGTCCGTCATCTCCCATAATACTCTGGTATCCCTAATCAAAGCAAGGGGGGATTATTATCTATCAAACTAATATAGGTCATGGTTCACTAAGTTCTAACTCCCAGAGTTACCTTCGCCCCTGAGTCTAAGCTGGTGGGGTCAAGCTACATGAACCTCTGAGCCATGCTAGGATAAGCCTCTGAGCCATGATAGTATTGAGCCTCTAAGCCTATTGAGGACATGCTCACTGGCCTCTAAGCCAAGCTTACCAGCCTCCGAGCCAAGTTACATGAGCCTCTGAGCCAACAACCATAAACATGCCAAGTTCAGACCAAAGATGGAGCATGTGTATTCCTGACTATTAGAGGTTCCTCATCACACTCCCACCTTTGCTCCAAGGGATTTGTTGGGTTTTGGGAGCCTCATGTACATGTATACTAGTGTTTGTGTACTTATGTGTGTCTGTGTATGAATACCCTCTAAGGCTAGATATTGTGTTTGTGTACTTATGTGTGTCTGTGTATGAATACCCTCTAAGGCTAGATATTGTGTGTGAAACCACTCTTATGGTTGTTGGAATATCTAGATATTATACCTATTTGACATCATTGCTTATGTCATGGCTAAAAAAGCATGTACTTATTAATGTACTTCAAGATATCAATCAATCTCATCACATCATTTGAGGCATGCAAATTTTCTCTCTAGCATTACCCCCCCCCCCTCTCTCTCTCCATATGCAATCCATAGCTATGGAGCTTTATGATCCTCCATAGCTGTGTCTCCATCACCAATTGTTTCTATCAACAAATTTATATCAAGTTGAAATGCACCCCATGATTAACGAACTTCATTACATGGGTATTCTTATATGAAAAGGCACCCCTAGATTTAGCCCAAGATTACATCAAAGAGTACATGGCTAGAGTGCCAATGGGCATGGCCATATGTCAAGCGGATTTAAAATGGGTGGAGGGCTACCAATGCTTATGCAAGTTAACAGGCATGCTTGGCATATGAGCCCACTAATTTTTTGCTGCTTTATCTCAAAGTCCACAGGTAGCTCACATTGTAAATAGAAGAGAATGGTTGCTTCTTTGGATTGAGCACATAGCTTATCCAAAGACCATCCCACATGAAGAACATGGAGAAGTAGAAGACCTCCTTAAGGAGTTAGAGCGCTTAGAAAAGCACAAAGGCCCGGAAGATTTAGATAGCTCTGAAGAAGGGGAAGAAGAAGAGGAAAAGCACAACAAGGGGAAGGGTGAGAAGCAAGATGGAAAGAGTCCATAGAGGACAAGTAAAAAAATGGCCAAGTGCTAGGAGATTAGAGACCAAATCCAAAGACAGAGAAAGACTCCTAGGGCGAGCAAGATAAGGATCACCAGATAGAAGGAGGCCAAGTCCAACATACTTATAGGTCTACACAGGGACCACCAAAGTGCAAAGAACAAGAGTAACCAAAGGAAGGGGAACAACTTGGACAACCTCATCAATTTGATTTCCCAGATCTACCACTTCCCACATGCCCATAAAGAAAGCAACATAAGCCTCGCACTACCTTGACCAAAGAACATTGAAGATCCCCCCCAAAGTATTTCCAACAATGGATGTTCTTGAGGAAGATCCACATCTAGAGCCCTCAATACCATGGCACACACTATTACTGGAATATGAGAAAAGAAAGTTTAAACGAGGAGGGGAAGCTGCTTAGAAACTCAGAAGTCCACCTTCTCCGCAAAAGAGAGATTCTCATGTATAACAATTTCATATACACGATCTGAGTGCAGTCTTATCTAGGGTGGAGATTCTCAGGAAATGGAGCGACCTCTACTGAAAGAGCACTTAGAGTCACGATGGTGGTAGTGAAATACAGATCATTTAGAACATGAGATGAGGGGCTACCATAGATTGCCAAATGAGAACTTTTTCACCAAAAACACCATGAAAAATTGGCCGGCTTAGAGGCTTATGTGGTTTTCCAGAGGCCCCCAACATAGGGATACTTTTACTATAAGCCATCAACCTGGCAAAGAATAGATTCGCAATACATGCCAATCAAAAGGATCTATTCATGGGGCAGAAGTACTTTGAGTAGCAAGCAATAAATCTATCGTCAGGTGCAGCCACCATTGAACAATGGATGCTCGAGGTAATGAGAGCGTGTTCATGGGTGAGCGCACAAAGAATGTGAAGACCTACATGTCCAAGCCACTTGCAAAATCTTCCACACATTGGCTACCTGCCTTGAAGGATTCAACGAAGTGAAGAGCTCTTGGGGATGGCACATTTATAATCAATGTGAAGTGCAGAAATCAGCCTTCGGCCCCTGACTCTGAGGTAAATATGCAGCTACTATGAGAGCAATTTTGATACCTCTTGTCCCATGATTAAAGGTCGTTCGAGGAGTGTTTCATGACATGATTTTTCTAGGCGACATGTCGAAGATTTTTCAACATTTTTTTGTCAATCCTCTACTTCGACATGATGCCATTTGGGAACGTCTCACTCACACTGCTTGTTGTGCAGCAACATTTTTGAGGATGGAAGCTAGACTAGGTAGGGGGTTGTTGATCCTTTTTTGTACACTTTTTGTAATCCCCACCCTAGCTTAGATATTTCCTTTGTAATGAAAATTGGCCATATAAGGCTTATATATGTAAAGAGAACATGTTTTGGACACCCCATAAATGTGGGTTGCCAGGCAAAGCCCACATGTATATAAGTGATTTATGAGGGTGTGTAAGGTCACTTTTTATAATATAATCTAATATTGAGCTCAAGCTTGGGATCTCCTTCCTTCTTACTTATCTTGTGATCTTGTTAATTCTTGCATGCTTCCATGTTTATGCTAGTATTTAGCTTTGGATTCATGTAAGGTTTTCTTGCTTATATGTGTGAGTGCTTAATTGTGTGTGTGTGTGCGCGCGCGCGCTTAAGGTAAGCTTAATTGTGTGTGTGTGTGTGTGTGTGTGTGTGTGCGCGTGCGCGCTTAAGGTAAGCTTAATTGTGTGTGTGTGTGTGTGTGTGCGCTTAAGGTAAGCTTGTTTGATCCTTGCTTGAGAATAGCTAGATGTGGAGTGTGTGTTAGGGATTGAGAGAGAGAGAGAGATGGAGTGAGTACAAAGGAAGCTTGCTAGCTTCTCCCTCCTATGTGATTGGATTACAAAGGTCCAAACATTAAATCGATAAAGCTTGAGGGCTTGCCCACCCTTAAGGTTTCCATTCCTACGAGCAATGCGCTATCAACTCTAGACGGGTTGTTCTCCTTCATGTTGACATGCTTGTGAGGCTACAACTACTCTACAACCATGGAAGATTGAAGATTCAACAAGATGAGGAGATACATATGTTACTTTAGACTGAACTACGTACTCTCTCTACACATTGAGAGAGAGAGAGAGAGAGAGAGAGAGAGAGAGAGAGAGTTCTATTAATGTCTACGAAAGGCCAAAATGGCCTATGAGACCAAGTACATAAATGAAGACCCCATGAAGGTCTTCTGTCAAAGTTTTGATATGAGAAAAGAAACACCAAACCAAGCTAAAATACAAAAGTCCCAGTGTTCATGCAACATTTACAACAAGGTTAGATTGGAGGTTGTTGGATGTTGATGAGTAACATGTTTTGGATTTGGAAATTTTTATATAATAGCTTTTCCATCGCGTTAAATAAACCCATTTGCCTTCTT